>NC_057347.1:8941500-9260500 GCF_016509475.1 Prionailurus bengalensis
CCGTCTCCTTGTGTCCTCACGTGGCCTCTCCTTGGTGAGCGCACATGGAGAAAGAGGTCTCCTGCCTGCTCTTACAAGGCCAACAATCCTATTGAATTAGAACCCCACCCTTATGACTGTATTTCACCTTAAGTACCTCCAAAAACCCCTGTCTCCAAATATAGTCACAAGCCGGGGGGGGGGGGGGGGGGCGTGGTTAGGGCTTCAATATTCGAACTTGCCATAGACGATCCCTACATTGTTACAGCACTGGGGGTGAATTTCAGCCCATAGCAAGTATCCTATCTGCCCCACTCCTGTTTTATTAAGTCTCTGGAATCTGTACAGTCTTTGAACGGCTGCTGTCCCAGGTACGAGGGTAGCTAGCCGAGCGGTCGGCTGTCACCAGCTCATTTCTGTCAGTAAGTGTAAGGAAGGGGGTAAAAGTCAGGATTCTAGGAAGCAGCTTAGTGGGATCCCAGAAAGGGGGAGAGAGGAAAAGATAAGTGTTCCGAGGTGGGTTAAGATTCTCAAGGCAGAGGTGACACCACCCTCTTTGGTGTGGAAGGGAGGTAGGGAACGCCTGCCCAAGAAAGCTCCCCAAGGGAGCGCGTTTTGGGCCTAATTTTTGGTAGACGCTTCTTCTGTCACCCGGGCGGCATCTGCTATCCTGTCTGTTTTGTTTTGTTTTTCCAGAAGGGTTTGCCAAGGCTTAAATGGATACACACAAGACGTGCTTGAGTGGCTCAGTCGGTGAAGCGTCCGACTTCGGCTCAGGTCATGATCTCCCGGTCCGTGGGTTCGAGCCCCGCGTCGGGCTCTGTGCGGCCAGCTCGGAGCCCGGAGCCTGCTTCTGATTCTGGGTCTCCCCTCTCTCTCTGCCCCTCCCCACTTGTGCTTGCTCTCTCTCTCTCTCTCTCTCTCTCAAAAATAAATAAGCATTAAAAGAAAAACACACAGGACTGGTCTCTCGGTGGCCACAGGCGCGAGTAGATCCCTACGTAGTCACTCCTGCCGAACCTCAGCACTTTCTGCTGCTTGAAAACCTTTGCGCCTTCCCTCCCAAAGACAAAGTGGCGAGTCAACGCCAGGGGCTGAAGAGAGATGGCCTGCTGAAAACCAAAACTCGGACCACATACACGCAGCGCCCTACAAGGACCCCCCCACACACACACACACACTCAGCTTTTCGTGGCGGCAGCCCTACTCACGGCCCCAACCGGCCACGACCGTCAGCTGCTTTATGGTCACCTCCCGCTGCTCGACCCGGGGGGGGGGGGCCCCGAAGAAACTTACGCGTGATCCGCGAACCCAGGACATCTGCGACCTAGCCCCAGTGTGCAATGGAAAACGGGACACGTGTGCTCACTTTCTCCTCGGCGGGTAGGCGGTGAGGACGCCCTCCGTAGACGTTTATCGAGTGCCGTGATGTGTCCGGCGTGGGGCCGGGCCCCGGGAACCTGAAAGGGAACCAGAAAGGTAGGCTCCCTGCTGCCGGAGTTTACAGCCAACTGGAGTGGGATGGGTAGTTGCACGTGTCGACGCGGCCAGGCTACGGCGCCCAGTTGTCCCACCGAACACGGATCTCGGCGTGGCCGTGAAGGTGTTTTGTGGGTGCAATGGCCATCTGCAATCTGTTGACTTTTTTTTTAATTTTTTTTTTAATGTTTATTTATTTTTGAGACAGAGAGAGACAGAGCATGAACGGAGGAGGGTCAGAGAGAGAGGGAGACACAGAATCTGAAACAGGCTCCAGGCTCCGAGTGGTCAGCACAGAGCCCGACGCGGGGCTCGAACTCACGGACCGTGAGATCATGACCTGAGCCGAAGTCGGACGCTTCACCGACCGAGCCACCCAGGTGCCCCCAACCTGTTGACTTTTAAGTAAAAGAGCTTCCCCTTTGTAAGGCGGGCGGGCCGCGTTCAATTAGGGAGAGGCCGTTAAAAGCCAAAACCAAGAGCAAAAACGGAGAGCGCCGGCCGGCGAATGCCCTACAGATGTTGGGTTGCCAGCTCCCGGGGCTGCCTGAGCAGCCGGTTCCTTGAAAGCACCCCCTGTTTGTGTATGCGTGTGCACGAACCAGATACACATACAGGTCTACAGAGACTTATTTCGTGCAATATACCCTACTGTGTTGACATACGGACATAGACAGATGGACAGAGATTGACGATACATTTCTCTCTCCTGCTAGTTCTGTTTCTCTGGAGAACCCGGACTGATACAGGGAGACTCACACACACACACACACACACACACACACACACACACAAGGGATTACTAGGCAGTGTCCCGAGTGCTATGACTAGGGGAGCAACTTCGGCGGTACGTAGCCACGTAAGCCTAAGTCAGGCTCTCCAGATCTGAACCTTGGGTTCCTCGCGTGTAAAATGTAGACAGCGGTACCCCCTTGTTGGGTTACTGCAGGGGGTCAAAGAGGTGAAGCATCTTGCCCGTGAACACGCGGTTGGGAATATGAGGGCGGGGTTTAAACTCAGGTCTGCCTTCCTCCAGCGTGGGAACCCCTACCCTTTGCCCCATCACCGTGCTCCCTGGGACCTACGATTCAGGCACTCGGCCGGAGACAACGCATACTCGGTCATAGCTTCAAGCAAGTTCTGCAGAGATGCCTCTTAAATTTATTCTACCTTGAGCCCAACCCTGAGACAGAATTCCAGATTTCCATGGCAAGCCGGTACCTGGCTGTGACCACTGGCTTCAAATCCAACATACCTTAAATTCAAACTCATCATCTGCTCCCTCCCCCCCACCCCCCACAACCACCATCGACAAATCCTGGCTTCGTCTGTCTCTACTTGTATGACCCCGGGAAAACTACTGACCTTCTAATCCTCAGAGTTCAGTGGGGGGAGGGGGTTGGCAATACAAGGAAAGCAGACATTATCACAGATAATTCTTACATTTCTTTGCGTCCACAGTACCTATCTCTGTGTCTGGTACCTTTATTGCATTCATTCGTCCAGCATCTATCCGTTCATCTATAAATTCATCTGATTTTAATTAACCGCACAACAGGAATCATGGATTTAGTCCTAACTCACTACTCGCAGGGTAATTTTCCAGAATCATCATTTCCCATTGGTGCCATGATGGGACGGTTTTATTTACATTTTACGTTGGCGTACTGCCACCTAGTGGGCAATGTTCAAGTTGCAAGCAAAGAGAGAAAAGAGGCGGGCAGATTTGAAAAGCAACTTTCTAGAAGAAATGTTTACAATTATGAAGACCGATCCACGGGTGGTATTGTTGGATTTCAACAACCATCTGAAAAAATAAATAACAGGATGTCTTTTGAATACAAAGCAAATCAGAAATGAATACTATAGCATGCTACCAGCTCATATAATCCTATGACCCCCTCCCTTGTTCTAAACAAAATGAAAAATAAGAGAGTCAGCATTCTTTTCTGCAACTGACTGTTTTGCTACATTTGAATTTTTGGTGCCGTATGTTGGGTGGGAATCTAAATTAAAGAGAAGCCACTCAACTACGGGTTAGAGTTCCTGACTGCTCTACCTAGCTAAGAACTCTGTTTTCCTTAATGAATAAGTTACCATTATCAAGTTCATAACCTGTACTTGGGGCCATGCTGAATATTTTACATGGATGATCTCACTTAATCCTTATGAATCTGCCCCCTTGCTAACTCAAAGGGTCGGTGGTCTTACCTATGACTCTCAGCATAGTGCCTCATCTATAAAAATGGGGTAAGTGGCTTGTTCAAAGTCAAAACCAGGACATAGAACTGGATCCATGATCCAGGTGTGTATGAACCAAACACAAATTCTTTGTGATTTCATTTTCCCACAAACAACTCCTCCACAACTCCAAGAATGTTGTGAGGATGAAACAAGTCATGGAAAGCACTTTTTGGAGAAAGCACAATGCTTGAAAGCTTATATATGAAACAATGTTACCCCCACAGGTAGGTATAAAATGCTCTATGTTCTATTAGGACAACCATTACTTTACAAGAGTATTATTTGGTTATGGATTGCTTCTTCTCAGTAGTGATGTCCCCTCTTTAGAAGAAAAAAAATATTTTCAGTGTTTATTTATTTTTGAGAGAGAGACAAAGCATGAGCAGGGGAGGGGCAGAGAGAGAGGGAGACACAGAATCCGAAGCAGGTTCCAGGCTCTGAGATGTCAGCACAGAGCCCAACACGGGGCTCGAACCCACAAGCCCCGAGATCATGACCTGAGATGAAGTCAGACACTCAACCGACTGAGCCACACAGGTGTTCAGTGATGCCCCCTCTTTTATTCCTGGTTTCAGTAATTTTCATCTTTTTTTTCCTAGTCAGTTGAGCTAAAAGTTTGTCAATTTTCTTGATCCTTTCAAAGAACCAATTGTGGGCTCTGTTGATTTTCTCTATTGTTCTTCTATTTTCTGTTTCTTCTCTTTCCTCTCCCATCTTTCGTATTTCTTTCCTTGTTTGGATTCACTTTGCTCTTCTTTTTCTAGTTTCCTAAGGTGAAAAATTAGACTATCAATTTGAGATCTCTCCTTTTTTCTTAAGACTTCCCCCCCCCTGGTTTTAGATTCACAGTAAAATTGAAAGGAAAATAAACAAAGACTTTTTTTACACTCCCTGCCCTACAAACGCACAACCTTCTTCATGATCAATCGCCCCTACAAGAGTGGTATTTTTGTTACAATCGATGAACCTACGTTGGCACATCACAATCATCCAAAGTCCATAGTTTACCTTAGGGTTCACTTTTAACGTTGTACATTCTTACTCTGGACAAATGTATAACACCATGTACCCAACATCATGGTACCATACAGACTATTTTCTATGCCCTGAAAATCCTCTGTGCTCTGCCTGTCCATGCTTCCTCCCTACCCCAACCCTTAGCAACCACTGATCTTTTTACGGTCTCCATAGTTTTGCCTTTTCCAGAATGTCATGTAGTTGGAATCATACCGTGTAATCTTTTCGGACGGGCTTCTTTCATTTAGTAACATACATTTGTTTCCTCTGTATCTTTTTAGGGCTTGATAGTTCACTTCTTCTTTGGCGATGAGTAACATTCCATTGTCTGGAAGGACCACAATTTATTCATTCACGTACCGAAAGACATCTTTGTTACTTCCAATTTGAGTCAATTATCAACAAAGCTGCTGTTAAGGATCCATGTCCAGATTTTTGTGTGGACGGGAGTTTCATTTCATTTAGATAAATACCAAGGTGCACCCTTGCCGGATCATATGGGAAGAGCGTGTTCAGTTTTGTAAGAAATTGGCAAACTGTCTTCCAAAGTCACTGTAGCATTTTGAGTTCCCAGCAGCAATGAATGAGCGTTTATAGTTATAGGGGTTTATAGTTATAAATTTAATATAGGGGTTTATAGTTATAAATTTCCCTCTAACCACTGTTATGGCTGCATCTCATACATTTAGCATGCTGCATTTTCATTTTCCTAAATCTCAAAGTATTTTCTAATTTTCTTTGTAAGTTCTTCTCTGACCCACTGGTTATTTCACAGTGTGTTGTTCTATTTCCACACGTGTGAATTTCCCAAAGTTCCTTCTGCTGTTGATTTCTAATATAACTCCATTGCGGGCAGAGAACATGCTTTGTATGGTTTTAATCCCTTTGGATTTATTGAGGATTGTTTTATGGCCTAACATTACGGTCTATCCTTAGCCATGTCCCACGTGCACTTGAGTAAAATGTGCACGACACTGTCCTTGAGAGGAACTCTTTATAGATGTTAGAAGTAGCTGGCTCACAGTGCCATTGGAGCTTCTATTTCCTTGTTTTGGCTCATTCATCTGTTACTAAAAGTGAGATATTGGGGCGTCTGGGTGGCTCAGTCAGTTGAGCATCCGACTTCAGCTCAGGTCATGATCTCGCGGTTTATGGGTTCGAGCCCTGTGTCGGGCTCGGTGCTGACAGCTCAGAGCCTGGAACCTGCTTCGGATTCTGTGTCTCCCTCTCTCTCTCTCTCTCTGCCCCTCCCCTGCTTGTCTCTCTCTCTCTCAAAATTAAACGTTTAAAAAAAAATTTTTTTTAAGTGAGGTATTGAAATCTCCAACTGCTATGGTTAGATTTCCTGACCACACCACCTTTCACTGGCAAAGCAACTCAATTTTTCTAGGTAACAGTTACTAAGTGCCATGCCGTGCACCTGGGACTACGGCTCAATATTTTATGTGCATCGTCTCTTAATCATTAAAAATTACTGACAGTGAATCATTAGTAATAATACTTATTGAAATGTCTGTTTCTCCCTTCGATTCTCTCAGCTTTTGCTTCATGCATTTTGGAGCATTACTGTCAAATGCATATGTTAATTATGATGTCTTCCTTAGGGACTGACTCTTTCATCAATATGTAATGTCCTTCTTTGTCTCCTGCAGCAAATTTTTTTTTTTTTTTTTTGGTCTTAAAGTCTATTTTAAATATGTCACCTTACAGCTTTCTGGTCTCATGGTTTCTGATGAGAAGCAAACTTTTAATCTTTTTGAGTACCCTTTACATGTGACAGGTTGTATTCTCTCGCTGCTTTCAACATTCTCTCTGTCACTGGCTTTTGACAGTTTGACTATGACAGGTATAGATGTGGCTCTCTTTGAATTCATATTTAGAATTTGCTGTGCTTCTTGGATGGGCAGATTAATGGGTGCATTCTTCCCCCAAGTCCTTCATCAAATATGGGAAGTTTTCAGGCATTAATTCTTTAAATATTCTTTCTCCCCCTTTCTTCTAAGACCCCCATAACATGTGTTCGTATGCTTGATAGTGTCCCAAGGCTGTCTTCACTCTTCATTCTTTTTTTTCTTTCTGCCTCAAACTGGATCATTACAATTGTCCTATTTTCAAGTTTTCTGAGTATGGCACCTAATTGCTCAAATCTGATGAATTCCTCTGGTGAATTCTTCACGTCAATTATGGTACTTCTCGGTTCCAAAATTCCCATTTGGTTCCTTTTTACAGTTTTTATCTTTTTACTGATAGTCTCATTTTTTTCAAAAATAATTATTCTATTTCTTTTAACTCTTTGAACACATTTAAGACAACTGATTTAAAGTCTGGGCGTCAAGGATGGTTTCCATTAATTTTTGTTTTTCTTGTGCATGAGCCATATTTTCTCATTTCTTTGCATATCATAATTTGTTGCAAAGTGGACAATTTAAATAATATAAGGTGGCAACTCTGGAACTCAGATGTGTTGCTCCCTCCCCTTCAAGGATTTTTTGTGACCTCAGGGCTTCTTTAGTGACTTTCCTTAACTATTCTGTAAAGTCTACATGATTTGTCACTGTGTAACGGCTAAAGTCAGTGTAGGAACTGAAATCTCTACCATTAATAATTCGCTACAGCTAATAATTCGCTGAAACAACAGCTCCCCCCTTTTGTTGAGGGGCTCATGTGTACTAGGTCCCACAAACAGCCTAGGGATAGTTTTCTCACTGGGTCATGTTAAATAAAGATAAGCCCCATGACTGGGACTTTTCTAGAGGGCTGCCAGACAGGTGAAATAGTGACAATTCTCTTGGATGACTCCAAACCTACATAGGGGAATTTGAAACTATTCCAGCGGTTGCCAGACTACCAGCGGAAAGCCAAAACCACTGGCTTTCACAGCTACTGTGGTTCAAGGTTGCTGGTTTTCAAGGCTACCACAGAGCTGGGGGGGGGGGGGGGGGGGGGGGGGGGGGGGGGGGGGGGGGAGGGGGATGGGATCGGGACAGGTTGAAATACTACAAAGCTCACTGTTCTTACAGAGAGTCACCCATTTGTGTTTTTTGTTTTGAGTACATGCTCCTCAAATTGTTGCAATACTTTGGTTCATTTGTGGAGTTTGCAAAGGTTGATTCTGACAATTTCTGCCACTGTTCCCCTTGCTTTTGTGGAAGATCCGAAGTTCAGACATCCCTACTTGACCATTTGTTTGAAAACGCTCCTCCCGGATTTCTTTTAATAGGGAATGGAATACCTAAGATTTCTCTTTAATTAATGCAACGTGCATATACTGGATTCACTTAAAACAGCAGACATTCTGCCTAGGAGATACCATCCAAATGAGAAAACTGTCTGGCTTCTCAAATTTCATAGTAGAATGTCGGCACTGGTTTCCAGACTATTGCATCCACCGCAGGTTAGAACACGAGTTCAGAGGCGCCCGGGTAGCTCAGTTGGTTGAGAGTCCGGCCCTTGATTTCAGCTCAGGTCATGATCCCAGGGTCGTAGGAAGGTGCTTAGGAAGGACTTATGGATCTGGGCTCGTGGTAGGCCATTTCAAGAAGGGTTCCATGAATCAGAGGTTTACTCTCGATTGGGTGCTTTCAGAGCACCAAGCAATTCCACAAATGGGCATCTTCATTCTAATCTGGGAGGCAGGAAGAAAAGTGATCTAAAGGCGATGGCAAAGCAGCTTAGTCGTGTGAGCCAGGAGGGGGAGGGGAGGTGTTCTCTCTTTTGTGGTTTGCACAGTACTTTTTTTAAACTTTTTTTTCTTAATTTATTATATTCGCAATGTTGTGCAATCATCACCATTATTTCTTTTTTTTTTTTTTTTCTGAGAGAGAGAGAGGGCACAAGTGAGCAAGGGGCAGAGAGAGAGGGAGAGAGAGAGAGAGAGAGATGCGGGGCTCACCTAAAGCAGGGCTTGTGCTCCTCCAATGTGGGGCTCAAACTCACAGACCACGAGACCATGACCCGAGCCGAAGTCCTGTGCTCTACAAGCGCCTGGTGTCTCCAGACGCCACCCAGCAGGGGCACCTGGGTGGCTCAGCGGGTTAAGAGTTGCGACTCAGGTCATGACCTCACGGTTCGTAAGTCTGAGCTCTGCCTCGGGCTCTGGGCTGCCAGTGCAGAGCCTGCTTGGGATTCTCTCTCCCGCTCTCTACCCCTCCCCCCGCTCGCTCTCTCAAATAAAATTTTAAACTAATTTAACATATCACCCAGCAAAGTGACCAATCGTTATGTTAACCGACCCCTCCCCACCCCAATTACAAAAACACCCTCCCTTAGGGGTGGCACCACCCTCAATGAGAACCACAGCTCTGAGTATTCTAAATCCAACCGCCAAATCGCACTGAATTAAGGGTACATAATGAAGAGTACGTCAGACCACACCTTCACGGAACTATCTTACCAAGTCGTACTTAATGGCTTTGCGTCAAAAGTTGGCTTAAAAAGCTGTCCAGATCAAAGGCTCTTTTTTTTTTAATTTTTTTTATGTTTATTTATTTTTGAGAGAGAGAGAGAGAGAGAGAGAGAGAGAGAGAGAGCATGAGGGGGAGGGGCAGAGAGACAGGGAGACACAGCATGTGAAACAGGCTCCAGGCTCTGAGCCATCAGCACAGAGCCTGATGCAACTGGAACTCACAGACTGTGAGATCACGCACGACCTGAGACGAAGTCGGACGCTCAACCACTGAGCCACCCAGGCGCCCCCAAAGGCTATTTCTTTACTGCAGAAATGGTGCCCCTCGCATTGGCCACCAACAGCTGGTGTCCTCTACGTAAAGCTTCGCGTGAGAAATATGCAGTCAGCACCGCCAGTTGCCACCTAATGTCCCTTTGCCCCTTTTCCCCTACTAACAAAATCTCGCTTTTCTTCAAGGCAGCAACGTGCCTACCTAAGTACCCGCTTTTCCAGACTCCCGGACACCCGACGGACACCATTTTGCCTAATGAGTTGTAACGAGGCTTCCCTGGAACTTCCGGAAAAGCTTTTGCTTTTCTGATAAAAGGGCACAGAGGCTACTGGAGCCTGTAGTCTTCTTTCTCAAGACTAGATGAGTCATCTTCAGCTGTGACAGTCATCTCGTGACCCTGAGGCAATGAGCATGGGGACAAAAACTGGCTCTCTGGGGCACTGATGACTAGCCTCGTCAACACCAGTAACTGCCCACTTCCAGACTTCCTTTGTGGAAAAACACACAGACCTCTTTTTTTTTTTTTTTTTAAAGTAGGCTTTGCACCCAGCACAGAGCCCAGTGCGGGACCTGAACCCACGACCCCGAGATCAAGACCCGCGCAGAGACCAAGAGTTGGATGTTCAATCAACTGAGCCCTGCCAGGGGCCCCAAATCTTCATTTTTTGGAGCAGGAAGTCAAAGTTGAAAAGCCAAGAAACACTGTAAGAATATGATTTCGAAGTATGGCAGTACATCCCCCAAATTATAATAAAGACAGAAGCAGCTGAAGATATGTGCTTCTGGGGAGGAGAGTAGAGACTGGGTAAGACTGATGCTTTTCCTTACAGCTTCTGTAATACTTGATTTTTTGATTCAAGTGCTTTTTTTTTTTTAATTAGTTAATTGTAACTAGTTAATTAGTGAAAAGTTACAGATGACTTCTTTCTTGGCACGCAATTATAACTTCTTCAGGAAATCATATGCTTCCTCCTCTCTTATTTAGAACAATATAAAGGTTTTAAGGAATGCCTCCTGCTTCTCATGAGAACCAGGTATTATTTTGATGATATTTTTAATTGAAAAGTAAACAGCATACAATTTTAGAACGTGCTGTTCAAAACCGACAACAACGACTGGCTCAGTCAGTACAGCATCTGACTCTCGATCTCGAGGTCGTGGGTTCGAGCCCCATGTTGGATGTAGAGATCACTCAAATAAATCTTAAAAAAACAAAAAACAAAAACAAAAACAAAAAACAAAAACAGCAACAGACTAAGTTTGAAAATCACTGCACTGTGGCAAAAATTGGCACAGCCGAATTAGACCTGCAAATATAGTCAGTGTGGTTTCACAGGTGTCTTCTTTCTTCCTTTTAAATTTAATTTTTAAGCATTAAAAGATCAGGGGCGTCTGGGTGGCTCAGTGGGTTAAGTGCCCCATTCTTGGTATCTGCTCAGGTCATGATCTTACTCATGGTTCATGGATTCGAGCACCACGTCAGGCTCTGGGCTGAAAACTCAGAGCCTGGAGCCTGTTTCAGATTCTGTCTGTCTGTCTGTCTGTCTCTCTCTCTCTCTGCCCCTCTCCCACCTCATACTCTGTCTCTCTCAAAAATAAACATAAAAAAAAAATTTATAAGCCTTAAAAGATCAGATTTCACATAAACACCTAGACTTTTCATTTCTCTGAAAAATTTAGAAACTTAGCAACAGAGAGACCACATTCCTGAGTGGCAACAAATGGCTGAAAGTGAGAAGCTTCTGGTCCCTTTAGACGGTGTGTGGACTCTCCTAGTTGGCAGTTTTTACCTGGTTGACTTTGCTTGTCTGGTCCCACCTGCACTAAGGGACAAGGAGTCCAATCTCTCTTCTTGCAAAAGGAAACAGCATCGGGCAATGGAAAGATTACTGCATTAGGACTTAAAGTTCCATAAGTGTGACTTATATAGAAGTCAGAGTGGACTATGAAGTCATGCTAAAATTAACCAGGTAATCAACTTAACCAGGCTTTAACACCCCAAAAGGTTAGGGGCACCTGGGTGGCTCAGTCGGTTGAGCTTCTGACTTTGGCTCAGGCCATAATCTCACGGACTGTGAGTTTGAGCCCTACATCATCGGGCTCTGTGCTGTCAGCAAAGAGCTCGCTTCGGATCGTCTGTCCCCCTTTCTCTGCCCCTCCCCTGCTGGCACTCTCTCTCAAAACTAAACAAACATTAAAAAAAAAAAAAAAAAAAAAACAACACCAGAAGTTTATTTCCCACTTGGGCTGCATGTCTCACAGTCACAGGCAGGAGGACTCTGCTCCACAAGTTGCCCTGTGACCCAGGCTGGCGGAGGTTCCGCCATCTTGAATGGCACGGGTTGCCACCAAAGGGGAAGAACGATCAGAGATTCTCACGTCTCGCCTTCCTCGCCCAGAAACGACACTGGCCACTGCCACTCACACTTCATGGCCGTAACTAGTCACATGGGCTCCGTTTAATTAAGGGGGGGCTGGGAAAGGTGGAGCAGACGGAGTGTCTGGTGAGCGTTACGAGGTCTACCGCGTGCAACCTTCAAGTGAGCCACTTCATGCAGCTCAGGCTTCGTTATGCATTTGAAACACGAGGCGACGGATGGGTCTTTCCGGCCTTTGAGGTTCTGGGGCGAATCGGATGGGACCGTACATACCCCGGGACTGTGACGGGCTCTAAAAGTTACACAAATCGACAAGGATCACAGTGGCTACACGTTGATGGAAGTTAATGTGCTATCACCCCTACACCCCCACACCCCTGCCTGTGGATTTCAGAGGTGGGCTCCAAGAACAGGAACCCCCGGGGGCTGTAAAATCCAAGGCTGCTTTCATCTTAATGGCCCCACGCAGACACCTCACCTGTACGCAAGGCTGGCCCAGGGAAGAGGAAAGAGGAAAACAACGCTCGCTACCCTCAGTCTGTCTCGAGCAAACTATCAGCCTCGATGAAATGACTCAAGTAGGGGTGGCCCATTTTCCTTTCCGGAGACGGCCGCACCGTCTCTCTCCCCCGACCACGTAATCGTGGTTATAATGTAATCTTGACAACCCTCTCGTCAAGCTTGGGTCCACGTCACCCTTCCCTTGAACTCAAGGGGACCCGGGGCGACTGCTTCAACCTACAGAGGACGGCGCGAGTGACGTTCCACGGATTCTCAGCCTCGCCATTAAGAACACCACGGGCCGCTCCCGCTGTCTAGGGAGGCTCCCTCTTAAGAGTCCGCCTGCCTGGTCGCGAAGAAGCCCTAATGAGCCTGCGCAGGGACCTCACGGCACAAAGCCGTCAGTGCTCCAACAACCTAGCAGAGGTCCCAGCTGATGGTCGCCCTCCAGACTCGTGGCTGAAGGCACCCCCAGAGTTTCCTGCCCCGGGGCCGGCCTTCAAATCTTCACAGCTGAGCCCCAGGCACCGCAGAGCCGAGCAAAGGCGACCCCAACAGGCTACATCCAAATTCCTGCTCCACGCCGTGCGTGTGTACGCACAGCAAAAGGACCGTTTTTCACCACCACTAAATTTTTATGCAACAGCATCCGCAACAGTGGCACTCGTTAGCACCTGCAGCACTGGCTTAATTACCACACAGAGAAAGGGACAAAGATGTGTTTACTGAATTATTACACCTCAAATGCTATACTTACAGAAACAATTACGGGGGATGCTAAAAATACTCCGGACTGATAAGAATTCAGTGATGCTATAGCAACAGAAAAGCCAAAATAGTAACACTTAAACAAGGAGAGGGTTTGTTTCTCGCCTGCAAATTCAGACAGGCCGTTCAGGGCTGCTATAGACGTCAGGGAGAACTCAATCTCTCTCCACCTTATTTCTGTTATTCATGAAAAGAGGCTTCCGCCCCACAGCCCAAGATGGCTGCTTAAGCCCCGTCCATTGCGTCCACATTTCGGCTAGCAGGAAGGACAACAGGGGATGGGATGGGTAGGCCCCTCCTTTTAAGAACACTTCCCGGAAGTGCATCCACTGGCCAGAACATGGTCACGTGGCCACGCCAAGATGCAGCTAGACAATCCGAGGAGAACTCCGTTGCCATGTCCCTGGTAATAGGTGACAAACCTGTGGAAGGGAAAAATGGACACTGGGAGACAAGTGGTAGATTCTGCCACATGGAGATTCCAAGGTTCAATTCGTATTTGGCTTGGGATCACGGGTCCAAATAATTAACACAACTACCTCAAGAACCATAGCAACGTGGCCCCTGTTGGACTCCCAGCTCTAAAGATGTAGGTTAGAGCCGTCAGATGAAATAAACCCATGTCTATGCAGCATCAACTTTCCTCACCAGACGACTATATGCACAATGGCAAACAACACTTAATAAATGTATAAGCACTTAATAAATTCCTGAGTGAGCACCTGGATGGCTCAGTCAGTTCAGTGTCCGACTTCGGCTCAGGTCATGATCTCACAGTTCGTGGGTTCGAGCCCCACGTCAGGCTCTGTGCTGACAGCTGGGAGCCTGGAGCCTGCTTTGGATTTTGTCTCCCTCTCGCTCTGCCCCTCCCCCACTCATGCTGTCTGTCTCTCTCTCTCTCTCTCAAAAATAAACATTAAAAAAAAATATTTTTAATAAAATAAGTTAATGATTCCTAAGAAAGCAGAAGACATTTAGAGACAAATAGCTCCTGTAAAAACCATAATGTACCCTGGTGAGCCTTCCAGTAATCTGTTTCCTTGGATATGTCACTCAATCGAAAATTCCATTTTATCGGCTATAAATCGGTATCGCACATAAATGGTTCGTCGTGAGGATGAAATGAGGTCAAACGTGTCCAAGTGCTTTGTAAACAGTAGAGTTTTATACAAATATAGAGTTATGCACCTTCAAGCTATCACTCCAACAAAGACTTATTCAATTAAACATCTTTTGAAAAATTTCAACAAGGTATAAATACATTCACAAAATAATCTGTTGGTTGAAAGACTCCAACAAAGTGTACAGAACCTGCAACAGAGTTTATAGACTCCTACAACAGCTTGGAGACTGTTACATATATTGCCTTAAGAAATACCATTAATACAAACGCATGATTTACAATACCCCCATTATAGCAAGAAAAAAAAAAATAGATTCATAAGATAAAATGTCTTGTGGGCATTTATTATGCCAAGTATTCAAATGATTATTCTCACTATGACATAAGAATAATACTCTTTTAGTGATAAAAGAGAGATTTCATTAGGCCAAGGACCAACAAAGAGCCTACGGAAAGTGGCAAAGTGAAATCTGACCAACCCTTCCGAAAAATAAACAGAACAGCAGCAATCTCTAGGGGAGCCCCTAAACATAAACTAGGAAAATTCCATTTACATGAATTGGGCCCTAACTACGCGACTTGTTACAAATGAAAGGAAACGAACTTGACGAACTAGTTCACCACTGGCCCGCATTTGGTTTTTACCTGCCTGTGAGTGCCTAAGAAGTCTCATCACAAAGTATGTATTAAGTTGTAAAGTTAACAATTATTTCTAACTTCTAAATAAGCCAAAGTGCTCACTCTCACTCTCACCATGGAAGCAAAACTTCCTTCTGACGACGATCTACAAGACAAGTATGTACACATCTAGAGTTCTGAGAGACGGGGAACATCTTCCATATTCTGTGGGTCAAAACGCAAAGGTCTCCATTCATATGCACGTAAAGACACTTTCATTAACTTGAGACATATGGACATCACCTACGTAAACCGGGAACCAGTCTGGACAGTGTCTCTGGCCACACCATACTTTCGAGCCCCAGACGCTAGAGAGACAGTAAAAAACTTAACGTGAAAACGACTTTTCCAATTTTTTAAAGCAAGAGATTAATAAACTGGAAAAACAAACCCAACGTTCCTCCTTGCAACATGTACTCAGTTCCAAAAGGTTCAGAGTCCAGAATCTCTCCAGCCATTCCCCCGCGTAACCGAATACATGAGCTTTCTCTCCCCTCTTCAGGAAGTCTGATCATCTCCAGTGTTCTGCAAGAGGGAAAAGAACCCCTTAATATCGAGAACAATTTTACTTAAAACACCAGACTTCAAAGCACTAGGAAAACAGCCCATCCTTGGAAGTGAAGCCGGTTGCTACACTGCCTCACCGTCCATGGCCCAATCATGTGAAAAATTACAGACATGGGGGCACCTGGGTGGCTCAGTGGGTTAAGCTTCTGACTTCGGCTCAGGTCATGATCTCACGGTCAGTGAGTTCGAGCCCCGTGTCGGGCTCTGTGCTGACAGGTCAGAGCTCGGAACCTGTTTCAAATTCTCTCTCTTTCCCTCTCTCTCTGCCCCTCCCCGGCTTGCACACATGTTTGTTAAGTATTCCATAAAAATGAAACACTACAAGAATTAGAAAGGATTGCATGAGTCACTGACCGCATCCAAATCACCCTCACATCCAGAAAACACTTGCCTGTCTTAACAGCTGCTTTCCGAGATACGATGTGGCCATGTTGGTTAAATTCTTCCTGCTGCCCACTTTGCACCTGATGTACCCATACAGGTTGGCACCTTGTAGCACCACACCCATGATAACCACCGCCTGGGAAGGGAAAAATAATCAGCGGCTACTGGACTCAAACTGACTGAACTTTCTCTGTGCCATATGTGAAACAAGGCGGACTGTCGCGGGAAAAAGAAGGAAAAAGGAAGCTCTCGGATGAGGCTTATGCCAATGAGACTCCTTCACTTGGCAGAACAGGCTTATCCAATACGAGCTGTGCACAAGGCACTTTGTCATCACCTCCCCCCCAGACAAATAATTCTTAAACACATATTCTAAATACCAGGTGCCAGGCCAGTCCCTGGGGATGCGGTGGAGGGACCATTCTCTCTAGTACTTTCTATGGGTCTGTGAATAAAGATATAAATAAATAAATGAGAGTCAGAAGAGACTCAAATGTTAGTTATTCCTTTAAGAATTACGAAAGAGGGGCGCCTGGGTGGCGCAGTCAGTTAAGCGTCCGACTTCAGCCAGGTCACGATCTCGCGGTCCGTGAGTTCGAGCCCCGCGTCAGGCTCTGGGCTGATGGCTCAGAGCCTGGAGCCTGTTTCCGATTCTGTGTCTCCCTCTCTCTCTGCCCCTCCCCCGTTCATGCTCTGTCTCTCTCTGTCCCAAAAATAAATAAATGTTGAAAAAAAAATTAAAAAAAAAAAAAAAAAAGAATTACAAAAGAATGAGGGGCACCTGGATGGCTCAGTCAGTTGAGCGTCCGACTCTTGGTTTCAGCTCAGGTCATGATTTCAGCTCAGGTCATGATTTCATGGTTCGTGGGATCAAGCCCCAAGTCGGGCTCGCTCTCTCTCTCTCTCCCTCTCCTTCTGCCTCTCCCTGGCTCACCCTCTCCCTCTCTCAACATAAATAAACTTAAAAAAAAAAAAGAATTATGAAAAAATGGCCATGAGATAGGTCAAGTTCAATAAACCGAGAGCATGCAGAGGGGAATCTTGGCTCTCTGCTAAGGTGTGTGTGACAACTGGCTTCTGGGAGAGCAAAGCAGCGCCCTGATGCAACAATCCACAGATGTTTGCCTCCTGTGACAGCGGGACGTGGTGGTGGGGGGGGGGGGGGGGCGCACTAGGAGGAGATGTGCTTTGGCTGAGTTGTTTCTTCCTGGGGCCACATCCAGGAACCTATAGGTGACTCGACTAAGATCACTAAAAGAGAGAGTAAGAAACTCAAGCCTATTCTTTAAACATAAGGGAAGAAAAGTTAATTAGGACAATGTGGGGAGGACCCATGGTTAACCACTCTAGAACAGGGGTTGGCCAAGTGTTTCTACAAAGGCCAGATAACAAAATATTTTAGGCTTTGCAGGCCATGTGATCTCTGTGGCACTCAACTGTGCCATTTTGGCCCCAAAGCAGCCACAGGCGACATGTAAACAAATAGGCAAGGCTACGTTCCCATAAAAATTTATAAAAACAGGTGTTGGGCTGGATTTGGCTTATAGTCCATGGCTTGCCAACCCCTGCTCTGGAATAAACAACTCATCAACCCATCTGCTATTAAAAGGATTACCCGGGAAACGCTACATCTGTAAAAAACAACACGGCTAAACAGAGTATCTCTCTCCAATCCAGACTCACTCCCTTTAACCCTTAACAGGCTGTACAGCTGATTTTCAGGAGGTTAAAGGATTTGAATGTTTAATTAAGGAATAGGTTCATATTCCTAACAGTAGTGGAGCTATACCTACTGTTTTAAACTTGTGTCTCAGGGAAATAAACACATTAGAATTAGACAAGGTTGCTGGTTACCTGAGTAAACATAGAACGATATTTTCATTTAAATACATCTCTTTCGACTCATGTTTCTGAAATGGGGGCCTGGGTAGCTCAGTCGACTTTGGCTCAGGTCATGATCTCGTGGTTCATGAGTTCGAGCCCCGCATCGGGCTCTGTGCTGACAGCTCAGAGTCTCCCTCTCTCTCTGCCCCTCCCCTGCTCGCACTCTCTTTCTCCCTCTCGAAAATAAATAAACATTAAAAAAAAATTTTCTTTTTTAAATAAGTTAAAACAAGCGGATGTCTGGCTTAAGATGGCATCGTGAAGCCAGACTTCAAGATCTCTCTACCCCTAATATATAACAGGTTTATGAAATACATGGGTTTGGGGCACCTGGGTGGCTTGGTCAGTTGAGAGTCGGACTCTCGACTTCACCTGGGGTCATGATCTCACGGTTCACGGGACTGAATCGCACTGACAACACGGAGCTTGCTTGGGAATCTCTCTCCCCCTCTCTCTTTGCCCCTCCCCCGCTCATGCTCGTGCTCACTCCCTCTCTCTCTCTCTCAAAATAAACTTTAAAAAAATACATTTGTTTAAAAACGTAGGATTTAAAATAAAAGGCAAACAAGCTGGTACTGATAAACGTTGGAGAAAAAGGGCTTGTGGTCAGAGAGCGAGCCAGCTTGGTTTTGTCCCACCCAATTCTCAAAATCCCCAAAGAAGCTCCAAATGATCGCCACCCCAACAGCCTGGAGGCAGAAGTCCAGAGGACACAGACAGATAGCCCCGGCGATAAAAGGCAGAAACAGTCACGACTCCCATGGAACCAGCACACAACACAGGCAAGAAATCCCAGCGGCCTGCCACGAGCTGCCTCTCCGGTGACGAGGAGGAGAAGAGAATGCACAGAAGGACAAGCAACCATCAAGTCCATGTTCCCGGGGGGGGCAGGGGTAGGAAGAGGTTCCCGGAGAACCCGGGTGGTTGTAACCTAGGATCCCAAACCACCTTCCACAGAACCTCTCTCACCTGTTTTAGGGAGGTGGAAACGGTGTTAGACACAGACCGGGCTGACTCTCCCAGAGGGATGCGAAGGCCCCAGGGCCCCACAAACCACCTAAAGCAAGAGGGTAGCACCAGCAGGGAGCACACGCCCACCCAGGGAAAGGAACCATACGACCTAAGAGAAGGCGAAGCCCAAGCAAGCCAACAAGGCAGCCAGAGGCCGGGCCGCGTCGTCCTCACACCTACTCTCAGGCCCCACCAAAGACTGTTCACGCTGTAGCTCAAAGTGGAGCCCAGAAATCTGACACCACCGGGGGGCGGTCAAGGAGAACTCAGCTACGCTAAGCCAAGGTCAAGACGAGGTCTGGACAGAGCTGCCTCTGTAAGCGTGAGCAAAATGGTGGTAGGGTGGGGAAGGGAGAGGCATCCATGTAAAACTGTTAAAAAAAAAAAAAAGAAAGAGAAAGAAAGAAAGGAAGAAAGAAAGAAAGAAAGAAAGAAAGAAAGAAAGAAAGAAAGAAAGAAAGAAAGAAAAAGAAAAATAGGAGGAAAAAGAAGAAGAAAGCAAGAAAGGAATAGACTATGTACAAAACACAGGTGAAGAAACGATTCTGGGGGCACCTGGGTGGCTCCGTGAGTTAAGCAGCTGACTCTTTATCTTGGTTCAAGTCATGATGTCGCAGTTGGTGAGTTCGAGCCCCACATCGGGCTCACTCCTGATAGTGTGGAGCCCACGTCAGATCCTCTGTCCCCCCTCTCTCTCAAAAATAAATAAATATTAAAAAAAAGAAAAGAAAAATGGAAAGACAGTAGAGGAGAACAGATAAAAATGACCCTATATAGAGGTAACTGGTCCCCCAGAATCAGAGAAGGCAAAAAATGGAACGTAAATAAATTTAAAGACTTGACAGAAGACAACCGTTCTGATTCAAAGCAAAACCTTGTGCCTACATATCAGAGGAGCATACAGTTTCCAGAAAACTCAATGCAGAAAGATAAACACAAAGACCCTCTGGATATACTGTAAAACTTTGAGAATAAAAAAAAAAAATTCTTCATCCAGGGAGAAAAATGATTCACTCACTTACATGGAGGTTAAGTAAACCTGACCTCAGATTTCTCTGCAATATTCAATATAAGAAAATGATAACGTAGGGGTGCCTGGGTGGTCAGCTGTTAAGCATCTGACTTCCGCTCAGGTTATGATCTTACAGCTCATGAGTTTGAGTCCTACATCGGGTGGGCACGAGTCCCCCTTCGGATGAGCACAAGCCCTGCTTCAAGTGAGTCCTGCTTCTCTCTCTCTCTCTCTCTCTCTCTCTCCTCCCACCCCTCAAAAGAAAAGGAAGAAAAGAAAAGAAGAGAAAAGAAGACAAAAGAAGACAAAAGAAAAGAAAAGAAAAAAAGAAAGGAAAGGAAAGGAAAAGAAAAGAAAAAGGGAAGGGAAGGGAAGGGAAGGGAAGGGAAGGGAAGGGAAGGGAAGATGATAATGTAACGTCTTCTAAAGGCTACGAGAAAGAACCTGGGACCTAAGGATATTAACCCAGCCAAGTCATCGACCAAGAATGAAGTCAAGGGGCTCACATCCTCAAACACGACAGGGCGAAAGGAAAGTAACACCTGCAAGTTTTTTGGGGAAAAAAAAAAAATACCCAGCCATGAAATTTAGCCAACCAGGGGGTTAAAGGAAAAACTGCAGTTAAAAGAACTGAATCAATATATTTAAAAACAGATCAAAGACTGAACAACCGGTAAGAAAGGTTTCCAAGGGTGATTGTCAGGAACCTTGACAACAAGATGAATACCCCAGCAAACAAAACTCAGGCAATACAGGAAGGGAAGAAACCACAGGAGACACAGAGGAGGGTTTATCTCATTTCCTTTCCAACAGACTCTCGAGGTCAAGACACAGGCTTAAGGACGATACTTAAAACAACTAAAGTTAAGTCTATAAGCCGCAGAAATCCAAAGGCGGAAGCAGGGAGGAGGGGGAGGAAGCAGGGCTGTTAACTGCACCGTCCTTCATAGCAGGGAACCGGTACAGGTTTCCTAATCCATGAAAGAGCAGATGAAACAAAGGTCTCAAGTAACAGAGAACTACTAGAAATGGCAAAAACACACCATAAACCTTCCAAATCCCAAAAAGACAAGTACGTATGTGCATACGCAAAGAAAAAAGAGCCTATGTAGCAAAACAGACACAAGAAAATATTAAAAATGTGAGGAAAAAACATAATAAAGGCCAAACTATACCTGATATCGATAAATGTTAAGTGAGGGGCGCCTGGGTGGCTCAGTCGGTTAAGCACCTGACTCTTGATTTCAGCTCAGGTCATGATCTCACGGTTTGTGGGTTCAAGCCCCGCATCGCACCTGTGCTGACAGTGCAGAGCCTGCTTGGGATTCTCTCTCTCTCTCTCTCTCTCTCTCTCTCTCTCTCAAAATAAACTTAAAAAAATCATTTAAAAAAATACTGAGATAAACTCAACTATGAAAACAAGACTCACAGTTTAGATCAAGTGATAGGTTATATTTTCCAAAGATGATACAATATCCCATATGCTTTTCTAGAACCTCTTGATCCCCCTCATCAAGCTATCAAGCTTAGTTCCCATTCCACTGCAGTGGAGAAGTGGCAAAAGTGATGATGTTTGGGCCTTGATTGCTGCCATTGCCCGAACTGTGTCTCCCCCAAATTCTAATGTCGAAGTCCTAACCCAGTACCTCGGAATGTCACTGCATTCGGAGACATGGTTTTTAAAGAGCTGATTAAGGTAAAATGAAGTCACTGGGGGGTGGGGAGGGGGGTACCCTCATCCGGCATGACCGGCATCCTTGTAAAAAGAGATTAGGACACAGACACGCAGAGGAAAGACCACGTGGAAGAAAGCAGGGAAAGACGGCCATCCACAAGCCAGGGAGGGAGGCCTCGGGAAGAAGAAATCAACCCTGCCAACATCTTGGTCTGGGTCTTCTAGCCTCCAGGAGTGTGAGACAATAAAGTTCTGTTGTTTAAGCCTCCCAGAATGCAGCACTCCATCGGGACACCTGCAGCTAACACAGTTGTAGAAGGCAATTCAGCTTCTGAGCAGAACGCTCCCAGTTGGAGCTGTGACCCTCCAAGGAAGCAGTCTCACTGCCACGAAGCCACCATGCTGGGAGGAAACCCCAACTGGCCCTTCGGGAGCACAACGTGGAGAAGCCACCGGACCTCACAGAAAGGAGAGGCCTTACCGGCCTCCAGCCGCCCCAGCCACTAACTGCAACCACATGGAGCCCAGCCCACAACCTCCCAGACAAGCTCTCTCCAACTTCCTGAACCAGAAACTGTGAGATCCCAAGATGCCTCTTGTTTTAAGACGTTACATTCTGGGAAGATTTACGATATAACCAATGGACAACCGGAACAAATGACCAACTGATATTTTCAGAGAGGATCACTCTGTTAGTTCCAAACTAGGCTAAACGTGTTTGTCTGGAGTTTATTGAACATCCCCATCCAACAAGATAATAATGTGATAAATGTATGGTAACCTCTGTACCAGGTGGGTGAAGTCAAAATCCTGCTAGGCACTTGGGGAATTGGTGAAATGGGAACTCTGAGAGGATCCTGCTCTCCGGTTCTCAGAGAAAGGCAGAGTTGGGACACCGGACTTGGGAAATTGGCGATGAAGCAGTCTATTCAAGAGAGTGAGGTCCCCAATGTTAACACCGATGGCCGCATACTGTGATCGTCCGTCAGACATCCTGATGAATCACTCGGTATGTCTACGCTGACACTCACCAGCCACTTCACTCTGAAGGAGAACAGCGCACTGAAGGCAAATATCACCCACAGCACCGGACAGGCAATAAGTCCTAACCAAAAGATTCTCGATTCGGCCTCGGAAACGGTTTTACTCTCTTGAGCAGAATCCTAAAAAAAGAGCGTGAGTTTAATAACCAATATTCTGGTATTTACCAGTAAAAAGCTTAACATTTTTAATGACAAACACCATAACCTAAAAGTCAAATAAATTAATACAAATGACCCAAGTCCCACCCAAGTTAGAACCCCCCAAAGGACAGTTAGTGGACCCACCACGATTTAATCTTAAGAACTGGCTTAAATATGCTTTAACTCAAGAATCTGGTACCTTCAGGGCCCAGTGGACCGTCTGTCATGACCCAACACAGAAAACGTTGCTTGTGATGGACTTCTGTTCAATTCTCACTGCACCTAACACTGTTTATTCATGAGGAAGTTTGGAATCACACCTTAGGAGGTAAGGATCAAGGAAATCAAGGCTAGTCATCCTGGTCAGGGGTCCAGAGAAAGAAATGGAATCAAGGGATTCTGGACGATGACCACAGTGTTTCAGCAATCCCCAGAAAGTTTAACTTTCTTGTTTGACTTGCCTCCACGGTGGATTTTATGATACAAGGAGTACGGGCTCACTAAGCACAACACTGCTTGCTTGCAAGTGGTCCTTGTCTAGGTCCCTCCAAGCATCAGGCCAACAATGTAATTAGTAGCGTCTCCAAGAATTCTGTCCTCTGCCTCTCAAGCCGATCTCCAGGGGAACCTGAATGTTCACCGCAGATGAGCAGGCTCACCCAAAACAGATCGGCGTCCCCTGGGGCTCCTGAAGGCAGGGGCTTAAAGGAGAGACGGCTCTGATCAATTCAGATTTTCTATCCACTTGTAATCCTTCTTTTTCTTGTTCCTGCGCACACGGGGCAGTGGACCATGGGGACAAGGACAGAACAAGCTATTGGAAGCAGTTCTCTCCTAACAGGAAGAAATCCCCGGAGGTACCAGGCGAGGCAACACAACGCGGTGGGTCCTCAGAGATGCTTTATCAGCAGCCCCTGATGGGCGGCTTAGCACACAGCACAAACTCTGACCCAACCTCCTGTCTCACAGGCTTCTTTCCCGTACGTGCCTTTCTTCCAATCTCAACTAGACAGAAAAACGCAGCTAAGCTTCGGGAGGCCGTCTGGTTTAGTGCTGACGGGCCGAGCAATGTGGGGTAGCACTTCCAGTCCTGAACGCTTTGGCCGTCAACATGCAAGTGTAATCTACATGTAACTTACTGAATGACACTTTGAAAAATAAAAAGGGCAGTTTACCTTCCTGGACTCAAACACCCAATGGCTTTTTCCATCTTCATCTATGTGATTCCACCAACGCAGACCAACCATGAGTCTACCTGTGACATTCTGAGAAAGAAGAATACATACACACGCGTTTTTAAAAAGTGTCATTTAAAGGCCTACGAGACCACATCTTGGCGCGAACACATCATCAACCAAAAAAATCGTGGGCTTTACCTCCACAATATCCAGTTAACAAAGACCACCACATACCAGGCCTGAATAAAACAATACAGGAAATGCAATGGCAGGACCCGCAGGGGTGGAGGTGACAGGGTGGGCGTGTCCATAAACATTACCCTTCTTGGGGCCCTGGGTGGCTCAGTCGGTTAAGCGGGTGACTTCGGCTCAGGTCATGGCCTCATGGTTGGTGAGTTCGAGCCCCGCATCAGGCTCTGTGCTGACAGCTCTGAGCCTGGAACCTGCTTTGGATTCTGTGTCTCCTCTCTCTCTGCCCCTCCCCCACTCATGCTGTCTGTCTCTGTCAAAAAATAAATAAACATTAAAAAAAAAAAAGAATAGGGGCGCCTGGGTGGCGCAGTCGGTTAAGCGTCCGACTTCAGCTCAGGTCACGATCTCGCGGTCCGTGAGTTCGAGCCCCGCGTCAGGCTCTGGGCCGATGGCTCGGAGCCCGGAGCCTGTTTCCGATTCTGTGTCTCCCTCTCTCTCTGACCCTCCCCCGTTCATGCTCTGTCTCTCTCTGTCCCAAAAATAAATAAACGTTAAAAAAAAAAAATTAAAAAAAATAAATAAATAAAATAAAGACATTCTTGGGGTTCCTGGGTGGCTCATTTAAGGGTCCGACTTTGGCTCAGGTCATAATCTCGCAGTTTGTGGGTTTGAGCCCGTCGGATTCTGTGCTGACAGCTCAGAGCCTGGAACCTGCTTTGGATTCTGTGTCTCCCTCTCTCTCTGCCCCTCCCCCGCTCATGCTTTGGCTCTCAAAAATAAGCATTAAAAAAAAAAAAATTACCCTTCTCTTTTTTGCTCATGAACTTGTGTCCTTTGTCTAATTCCCTAATGTGTACCTAAGCCCCATGCACTTTAGTTACTGAGACTACCTTTTCCCTACATATCCTGACTGCAGCTCCATATAACTGTGTGTCTCTAAAAATGGTGGTTCTGGACTGAAGGTTTGTGCCCCGCCCCCACCAAACCCATACGTTGAAACTCTTACCCCACCCCCATGTGATGGTATTAGGAGGTCGGGCCTTTGTGGGCGATCAGGATGCGATGAGGTCATAGGACGGAGCGTTCGCGAATGGGATCAGTACCCTCTTAAGAGTCAGGAGAGTTTACTTCCTCTCTCTGCTCTGCCATGTGAAGATAAAATGAGAAAGTGGCAGTCCAGAACCCAGAAGAAGGCCCTCACCACAAGCTGACCATCCTGACAACCTGATCTTGGACTTCCAGCCCCTAGAATCGGAAAAAGAAGTTCCTACTGTTTATAAGCCACCCAGTCTATGGTATTCTTATAGCAGCCCACATTGACTAAGTTAAGACAGAGGTTATAGGCACTAATCCTCATTCAGCACCTCAAACGTACCAAGCTCTTTTCCTCTTACTAATGTAACAAATTACGACCAATGACTTTGACAGCTTTCTCAAGGTTTATTTACACCACTGATGTTTACTGAGCCCCTACTATGAGGTACTATCCCAGCTGCAAGTGTCATGGGGAAGAGAGGCAGTCAACCAGCACACGAAAGTGCCACCACCATCACCCGTGGGAAGGGAAGGGCGAGGGAGAGGCGGTGGGGGAGGAGTGTAGGTTGCCGTAACAGTCAAACAGAAATCTGATCTAGTCTGGGAGTCAGAAATGGCCTCCCTTGAGGAATCAACATTGGGAATAAAATTTAAAGGATAAGTAGGAATCCCTAATGCGGGAGAATATTTTTTAAGGTTTATTTATTGACTGTGAGAGACGGACAGAGGCAGCAAGTGGGGGGGAGGGGGGAGGGGGGAGGGGCAGAGAGAGAGGGAGAGAGAGACTCCCAAGCCGGCTCCGCACCGTCAGCGCACAGCCCAACCGGGGATGTGAACCCACCAACCAGATCATGACGTGAGCAGAGACCAAGAGTCAGATGCTCACCGACTGAGCCGCCCAGGCACCCAATGCAGAAGATGTTTAATCAGGGGTGCCCACTAACAGATTCAGGGGTTCTGTGAAACTTGGGGGAGGAAAAAGTTGTACCTTTATTTTCACCAACTTCTGAAGTTTAGTTTATCTTTAAATTATGAGTGCAGACAACAAACCACGGTAGAAGCAGCAGTACCCGTGACTTGGACCAATAAAAACCTGCAGACACCACAGCATAGCTTTTATGCTTGCCACTGCTTTGAAAGTAACTAGACATTCCAAAAGAAGCATGTATTGTAAAATCAGAAATTTGCCTTTTTAACGTTTCCATTATATTTCAATGTACGTGACTTCCTTTGAAATCTTATGTATTTTCCCTCACGTACTGAAAAGCGTTCACAGGGGCGCCTGGTTGGCTCACTCCACGGAGCGTGTGACTCTTGATTTCAGGGTTGTGAGTTCGAGCCCCACACTGGGAGTAGAGATTACTTAAATGAATAAATAAATAAATAAATATAAATAAATGAGCTCACAACTTCATGAGACTGTGAAAGGGGGTCCATGGCACAAAAAGGTTAGGAATCCGGGTGTTAAGGTGATTCGGGAATGAGAGCAACATTCCAGAAAGATCAGTAGCACAGAGCCCTTGGGAAAAAAGTAAAATCAACCAATTTATGGGACTTGGGGTGATTGACTGGAAATGGAGTAGGAATAAGGCAACTCATATGCATCTGGTTCGCTCAAGTTAAAAAGCAGTGATTTGCGAGGCGCCTGGGAGGCTCAGTTGGTTGAGCGACCACCTCTTGGGTTTCAGCTCAGGTCATGATCTCACGGTTCTTGAGTTGGAGCCCTGAGTCAGGCTCTCTGCTGTCAGCACGGAGACCACTTCAGATCCTCTGCCCTCCTCTATCTCTGCCCCTTCCCCGCTTGCACTCTCTCTCTCTCTCAAAAACAAGTAAACATTAAAAAAAAAACACAAAACCCAGTGATTTGAGGGCTGCCTTGGGTGTCGCAGTTAAGCATCCGGCTCTTGATTTTGGCTCAGGTTGTGATCTCACAGTTTGCGACACTGAGCCCCACATCGGGCTCTGCACGGACGGTGCAGAGCCTGCTTGGGATTCTTTCTCTCTCTCTCTCTCTCTCTCTCTCTCTCTCTCTGCCCCTCTCCCACTCATGCTCACTCATTTTCTCTCTCAAAATAAATTAAAAACAATTTTTTTTAATATTTAAAAAAGAAAAGAAGAGCCTTCAGACCAAAATTCGCATTGTAGAAACGCTAACACTGGAAGACTAAGGAAAGAGGAGAGATGTCCCTGAAGACAGAGGACAGTCAGGGCCTCTTTTATTGGCGATTTTCAAACAACGCCTCTTGGAATATTTTCAAACTCTTTTCCCATTATCCTGTTCTTTTCTGCTTTGATCATTAGATTATTTTCCTAATTTCTCTCTGGCTTATTGTTTTGGAAGCTTCTGGACCTCTAACGATAAAAGCCTTCTGCCTATGTTTTTCCTCCGCGTTCAGCATTAGACACGTTCTGAAAGCTTCAGTGTAGATGATCATTGTCATTAGGGTATAAATAATCTGTATTTACAGTCTTTATCTCCTGTTTAAAGCCAAGGTATCTCAGCAGGTTGGCTTTTATTTGTAATTCTGAGTTGGAAAACCATTCTCTTTAATGAATTCTTCGCTTTATTGTACCGGGCTAGAAAATAGAGCTGCTCTGGGGCATTTATCTGGGTTTTCTTCACCGTGATGCTTAACTAATTTCTGTAAACGTTCCACAGGGACTGAACAGGAAGAGGTCCTCTGTATGTACAAAGTTCCATGGTATCGCTAGTAAGCTGAACTGCCATTTCATTTACATCTTTCAGACCTTATTTATTTTGTGTCGCTGTGATCCGCCAGAGCCGGCAAGCACTTTATTTGACTCCTGTCACGACGTTTTGCGCATCTTCCCCTAATGCTTCTAATAGTTCTTCCCTGCACCCGGTTTGAAGGGACGCCATTCCGTGACTGGTCCTCACTGTCATTCATAAGAGGCCCTTTCTTATTCCCTTGAGTGCTGTCTTACTATTTTGTCTGATAAGATTATAATGCCAGGTTTCTTTCTTCTTGTTTAAATTGGTCAGATATTATCTTTGCCTTTTACTTCTTCTACTGTTGCCATTTTAGTTAGATCCTTCCATCGGGCTCTTGATGTTTGACCCAATCTTCAAACTGTCATCTTCAAAAAGAGGGGCTCCTTGGGGGGCTCAGTCAGTTGAGCGTCCGACTTCGGCTCAGGTCACGATCTCGCAGTCTGTGAGTTCGAGCCCCGCGTCGGGCTCTGTGCTGACGGCTCAGAGCCTGGAGCCTGTTTGGGACTCTGTGTCTCCCTCTCCCTCCACACCTCCCCACTCACACTCTGTCTCTCTCTCAAAAATAAATAAACATTAAAAAAAAAAGAGTTTAGGGGCGCCTGGGTGGCTCAGTCGGTTAAGCGTCCGACTTCGGCTCAGGTCACGATCTCGCAGTCCGTGAGTTCGAGCCCCACATCGGGCTCTGTGCTGACCGCTCAGAGCCTGGAGCCTGTTTCAGATTCTGTGTCTCCCTCTCTCTCTGACCCTCCCCCGTTCATGCTCTGTCTCTCTCTGTCTCAAAAATAAATAAACGTTAAAAAAAAATTTTTTTTTTTAAAGTTTAATCAAATTACATTTACTGTTAAAATTAATTTGCTTTATATCTCAGTGGTTTGGACATCTGTGAAAGTAATTCTCCCACAGATAAAAGAGTGACATTTTTTAAGTCCTTGCTTAAAAAAAAAAAAAAGAAGAAGAAAAACAAAATCTTTATCAGAAAATACACTTTTTGGCACTGGGTTTTTAAAACCCTAAACCCAGAAGGATTTAATTATAAGAATTTGGAAATGACCAGGAAGAACGGACCAAAGGCTGTTGTTCTATCAGGCTAAACAGACATTACATGAACAACAAAAAGAAACATGCCTCAAAACAAAATTGTGACCGGGATACAGTAAACAGTGCAGAGCGTAAAGCAAAAGAAGAAATTCAAAGAAACACAAGCCAAAGACAGTATTAAAAAAAAAAAAAAAAAGCCTAAATAAAAGAGACCTTTATGGGGACACCTGGGTAGCTCAGTTGGTTCAGCCTCTGACTCGATTTCAGCTCAGAGATCCTCTCTCTCCCTCTCTCTCTGACCCTCCCCAACTAGAGCGCACTCCTTCTGTCTCTCTCAAAATTAATAAAGAAACTTTAAAAAGAAAAAGAGAGACCTTTATAATCCCCATTCTCAGCATTTTGTGGCCTATGGAAGCTGGCGACCACCAAGCCAGCCATTTCTGGTGGGAGAACTGAAAGGTCTAAAAAAACGGTTGGGTTGGTGGCTGGGAACAGACTTGTAACACCTTACTGGCCTCTGAATCAATACACACGTCTCGGAAATTCCAAAATCAGCTTTTTTTTTTTTTTTTTTAAACCTTTGATTTTTTTCCCCCACCATTTGACTATGAAAATTTCCAAACACACAGCAAAGTCAAATTTTATAGTGAGCACCCAAATGCCTACCACTAGAGTCTGTATTTAATATTTTACTACAGTTACCTTATCACGCGTCCATCTATCTAGGTGTCTATCTGTCTATCCACCCATCCGTCTACTTACAGTTGCCTCTGAGTTTAAAACCATTTCTTACTCCCTCTTATCCCTTCTAGCAGGGTTTCTCAACCTCTGCGCTACTGACATCTGGGGTCAGAAAATTTTTCGTTGTAGGGGGCTATCCTGTGCACCTTAGGACGTTAGCAGCATCCACGGCCTCTACCCACTGGATGTCAGCAAAACACCTCCCCCAACCCCAGCTGTGACAACCAAAACTGTCTTCGGACATGGACAGTCGTCCTCTGGGGAACAAAACTGGTCCTGGTGGAGAAACACCGCCCCGGGACACGCATAGGGGCCTTTGTGAGTGGCGGGCACGCTCCTCAAGAATGTGTGCATGCTCTGTCCTGGGCTCCTATCTAGATATCGTACACAGCACACCCTGAAGCAAAACAAGTGATATGAATTAGAAACAGTATACAGGGGGCGCCTGGGTGGCGCAGTCGGTTAAGCGTCCAACTTCAGCCAGGTCACGATCTCGCGGTCCGTGAGTTCGAGCCCCGTGTCGGGCTCTGGGCTGATGGCTCAGAGCCTGGAGCCTGTTTCCGATTCTGTGTCTCCCTCTCTCTCTGCCCCTCCCCTGTTCATGCTCTGTCTCTCTCTGTCCCAAAAATGAATAAATGTTGAAAAAAAAAATTAAAAAAAAAAAAAAAAAGAAACAGTATACAGGACCTGTGGCTGCTATCACATTTTGCTTCTTTAATTTTAAAGCTGATGGAGGCTGACATAAGGCACAGACAGATAAATTAGTAGTAGTGTAATAACCTACATGTGATCTGATGATAGACCGTAACACACGGGACGCCCGCGGTGACAGAAAGATATAAATGAAGACAAATCCAAGATGCTAAGGGTCATTCTCCCCCCACGGTTCATACATCGTTCAGTCTCATCACATCAAATACAACGTTAAAATGAGAAAACAATCAGACCTACCTTGACTGCCCAAAAGTCACATGACAACAACAAGATAATTGTCACCATACAGGCAATAAAGCTGCTGCTGAACAACTCACAGAGCAGATAGACGACGATGGCACTGACTCGAAAGAACAAATGGAAAAATGACGCCACCGGGTGTCTGAAAATCAAAACACAGTGAAAGAAAGGCGATTACGCTTCAGCACAGGGGCTGCGGACACAGATGAATGACGCCTTCCGCCACAGCATCCACCAGCCAGGGTTTGGTCAAAACAAGAGACGACTCTGAGGAAAAAGCAAATGGCCGCCTCTATTTTTACATTAAGTCCCATTATCTGACCGGGCCCTGCTGCCACAGAAAATACCGTATGCAAATAGGACTTGACCTTTCACAAGATATATGAGCCACTCTGCCAAGCTTGGAGAATTCAGGAAACTATACTCTCAGGATTAAAAACTATTTTGTCATATGGGGCGGGGCGCCTGGGTGGCTCGGGCGGTTGAGCGTCCGACTTTGGCTCGGGTCATGATCTCACGGTTCGTGGGTTCGAGCCCTGCGCCGGGCTCCGTGCTGACAGCTCGGAGCCCGGAGCCTGCTTCGGATTCTGTGTCTCCCTCTCTCTCTCTGCCCCTCCCCTGATCGTGCTCTTTCTCTGTCTCTCAAAAATAAATAAACGTTAAAAAAATTTTAAGAAGATGGGGCGCCTGGATGGCTCAGTCTATTGGGCATCCAACTTCGGCTCAGGTCATGATCTCATCGCCCATGAGTTTGAGCCCTACGTCAGGCTCTGTGCTGACAGCTCGGAGCCCGGAGCCTGCTTCGGATTCTATGTCTCCCTCTCTCTCTCTGCCCCTCCCCTGATCGTGCTCTTTCTCTGTCTCTCAAAAATAAATAAACGTTAAAAAAAATTTAAGAAGATGGGACACCTGGGTGGCTCAGTTGGTTGAGCATCCAACTTCGGCTCAGGTCATGATCTCATGGTTCATGAGTTCGAGCCCCGCATTGGGTTCTGTGCTGACAGCTCAGAGCCTGGAGCCTGCTTCGGATTCTGTGTCTCCCTTTCTCTCTGCCCCACCCCCGCGCGCTCTCTCTCTCTCTCTCTCTCAGAAATAAACAAACATTAAAAAAAAAAACTTTTTTTTTTAATTAAAAAAGAAATTACTGTCACATAAAAAAACTAATTCCAGGTGCCTGGCTGGCAGAGTCAGTAGACCACGCGACTCTTGACTTCGGGGTCCCGAGTTCGAGCCCCATGCTGGGCACAGAAATTAGTTAAAAATTAAAATAAATAAAACAGAACTCCTAGGCCTTCAGAAATCACTTCTGGCTTTAAGGCAAAGTAGCTCTCAGGCAGACTTTTGGTTTTAACAGCTTTATTGAGGTATAATCCACATACCCCACAATTCGTCTATTTAAAATGTAGGCCCCAACAGTTTTTTGGTATATTCACAAACTGCGCGATCACCTTTGGAACTTCCTCATTACCCCAAAACAAACTCGAGACCCACGGGCATCCCTCCTCATCCGCCCCAACCCCACCCCTCTCTCCAGCCACAGACAACCGCTAACATACTATCATCTCTACAGATTTGCCTATTCTAGGCATTTTGTATAAATGAAAGCATACAAGTGGTCTTTTGTGACTGCCATCTCTCACTCAGCATCATCTTCTCAAAGGTCAGGTAGACGTCAACCGCAATAAGTCAATCTCTTGACAGGGACCTGAATTTGGAATCGAAGTCTGTTTGGCTTGACGTGTTCGTGTTATCGACAAAAGATCCGATTCTGAAATCTGCACAATCAATCCGAATGCAACACGCGCAGGGTCTAAAGGAACGATGCACTCTTGGTAAACAAGTGGTGGAAGTAAACACACGAGGGTTCACAAAATCGGCTTCGCAGACGTGAAGACGCGCCACTGAGTAAACTCCACGGGCCAGTTAACTCCCACAGCAAATCTGAACTGTCGTCTGTGCCCCAGACCAAAACTCAAATTGCCAGGTGGCCGCTGCGCACAAGTTCGTGACAACCGCTCTGCCTTGAATGCCACCGGCCGGCACCCGTCGACACACAGAACCCAACTCCGACGACTCACCCTCTTACCTGATTTTGGATTTTTTTGGTCTGTTAGTGGTCTCCTCTTCCGCATCAAACAGGGAGACATCCTCGGTGTCATCATTACTGTCCTAGCAGGAAAATTAAATATCCGTGAAGCAAGAGGAAACTCAGTACTTGCGTGTCTCCTACATAGAAGGCACCACGCCAAAATGGAAAGCAAAAGAAAGACACGGTCCCAGACATCGGGAATTCACAACCTAGCGAAAGGGCACCCCCATCGGCTCGGGGCTGGCAACGAGCCATCGCTACCCCGCTGCTGAGCCCTGGGACAAACCATGGGGGGTCAATGACGCTCCTGTAAACTTCCCACGGCTGCGGCTGCGCTCAGTCACCGTCACCAGCAGGGCCTCCCGGGGACAAACTCCATGCTTTTGGCTCCTTCACGAAATCATCTGCCTGCACCCCTGTTTCCCCGACCCCTTCTCACTAGTCTCTGTTTATCCAACGTGAAACCAGCCATGGGGCTCGGAATCTCTTCCTTTCCTGCCTCCTCCATCAATTTCCCCTTTATTTACACTCTCTTGTATCTTGGGTCTTCCTCTGGGACCTCTCCGGTCAGCATATGAACTTCTTCAGGGGTCATTTGTTGCTGGAAAGAGGTTTCAAAAACCCTGAGCCGGGACCTCCCCTTCTGTCTTCCGCCCTCGACGCACAGCCTTTCTCCCTCTCTCGGCCTCGGACCCTCAGGGTGGCTCACACCTCAACCCGCTGTGGCCTCAGCCCAGCCTCAGCCGCAACCACGACGAACCTGCTCTCACCCCTTGCCTGGCGCCAGCCACCCACCACCCACCTGCCTTCACCTCCTCCCTGCCGGACTCCAGCCCCTCATCACCCACAGGGCAATCTTCCTCACAGGACAGTCACGCCGGGTCCTTCCCCTCGCAAATCGTTCTCAGCGGTGCTCCTCCGGGTAGAAGGTAAAACTCACCTCCTCCACCGGATCCCCCTCCTTCCCTTCCGACGCTCCCTCCCACTGGGCAGCCGCTACGTGTTCTCAGAAAACACCAGGGGCTCCCATCTGCCTGCCTTTCACATCTTTTCTCCACCCAGAAAGCTCTTCCCTTCTCCATCCCCTACACAGCAAGCCCTCAGGCAACACCAAATCCACCTGGAAAATCTCAGCTACAATACCGAAAGAGCTGAGAAACTTGCCCTGAAATCCCCAGGCTTCCCATTTCCAATCCCCGCCTGCCCGACAATCTTACTGCAGCTCTCCAAGGACCACCTCCATCTAGACACTAAGCTCCTGGGGGCAAGGACTGTCACTGCGTTGTAGTAAGTCCTGGTGTACCGCATAGCACCCGGCCAGGCGGCACAATATTTCTTGAAGGCGGGAGCGGATGAACAAAGGAGGCAACTGCAGACTGTGATCGCAGCCAGGAGAAACAGGAGTGCAAACGGGAGCACAGAGGAGGAAGCGAATCTTTCCTACCAAAGGGCTCCGGAGGAGAGCTTATGTGCTGGGTGCCGACAGAGCAAGGCCTCCTGCTCACTCCAGTCCCTTGACTAGGTATATTTTCAAAGGCAGAGAGTGGAAACGCACAAGGTCTATGTAGGGGTCCACGGAGTAAGAGAACAGTGAGAGAAGCAGAATGGGAGCTAAGGTTTTAAGAGGAAAATAGACTCAGATCTGAGACCAGTGGTTCTCAACCTTGGCTCACGGGTTGAAACTGCCTTGGGTACAAGACAGAAAGACACAAAGAAAGGCAGACAGAAAGATGGAAGGAAGGAAGGAAGGAAGGAAGGAAGGAAGGAAGGAAGGAAGGAAGGAAGGAAAAGAGAAAAGAAAAGAAAAGAAAAGAAAAGAAAAGAAAAGAAAAGAAAAGAAAAGAAAAAAGAAAAAGAAACCCTGATACCTGATCCCCACCCCAAGGTGGTCTGGGGTGTGGTTTGGGCATCTGGATTTTTTTAAAGCCCCTCAGATGACAATAATGTACAGCCAAGACTGAGATCCACAGTATGATGCTAGGGTCTGAAAAGCCGACACTTCTCCTTGATCCCAACAATCCAATCTATATCCAGCAGATGGGGTGACCTCTCATACATATCATCTCCCTACTTTGACTTCATAAAAATGGACTACCCATCAGAACCATCACCACCTGGCCCCGCCCACCTCTAAGACCTTATCTCGGGCCGCACCCCCTTCTTGAACTGCGGTGGACTGATAATGCCTCCTCTCAGTCCTGCCAGACTTCCTGGTGCTAATGCTTGGAATCTGTAAGTACGTAAATTTTTAGCAAACAGATTTTTGCAAACAGATTTTTGAATTAAGGAGTTTGAGAGGGGAAGAGTATCCTGGTGCCTCCTTAGCCCTTGACTCGTTTTTGACTTCTGACCTGGAACTATAGGATAAATTTCTATTAAGACACTAAGTTTGGGGCGCCTGGGTGGCTCAGTCAGTTCAGCTTCGAACCTCGGCTCAGGTCATGATCTCCCGGTCAGTGAGTTCGAGCCCCACATCGGGTTCTGTGCTGACAACTCGGAGCCTGAAGCCTGCTTCCAATTCTGTGTCTCCCTCTCTCTGCCTTTTGCCTGCTTACATTCTGTCTCTCCCCAAATAAATAAATAAATAAACATTAAAAAATTTAAAAAAGAAAAAGAGTTTGGTTTTGGACCTTTAACCTGAAGATGCTGATACTAAGACTTTTTTAAAAAATTGAGAAGGGGAACCACTAGCATCTTCTAGAATGTTCCGATTTAGGTGTTAAATGAAAATTCTGGCCTCTGTATGGAGAAGCTGGGAGAAGGAGGGGAAAGACAAAGGCACAAAGCTGTGAAGCTTTGTGCCAAGAAGCAATGGCTTGGTCTCCGGAGGAGGCAGTGGAGGTGGCGAAAAACATCCAGATGCCAAATACGTTTTAGAGTGGAAATGACAGGATTTGCTGACGGGCTGAACGTGGGGGTAAGAGAAAAGGGGTTAAGGAAGATTCCAAAGTTTTTGTCCTGAGCAGCTAAAAATAAAAGCACCAAAGACAGACACTTGGGCACTCCCAATATTTAGGGGTCAGAAAGATGAGAAGGACTAAGCAGTGGGGGCTGGAGAGGATGTGCTAAGGCCTAGGAGCTGAACCAGGGGGGTGGTGTCCGGGAAGTCAGGGGAAGAAAGTGCTTCCAGGAGGAGGGTCAGATCAACCATATCAAATGCTGCTCACAAGGAGGATGAAAACCACAGAGACTACTGTATTTCTTTCTTTCTTTTTTTTTTTTTTAATCTTTCTTTTTTGAGAGAGTGCAAATGGGGTAGGAGCGGAGAGAGAGAGGGAGACACAGAACCCAAAGCAGGTTCCGGGCTCTTGAGCTGTCAGCACAGAGCCCGATGTGCGGCTCCAACTCACGAGCCATGAGGTCATGACCAGAGCTGAAGTCGGATTCTTAACCCACTTAGTGGCCCCAAGACCACTGTATTTCTAACCGGTCATCAGTGACCTCACTAAGAGCAGTTTCAGGATGGCAGACGGAAGAGGGAGAAAACCAGACTAGAACGGACACAAGAGACAACAGAAAAAGTAAGAGACAAGTACAAATAAATCTTAAGGAACTAAGAATGGGGTGATACCTCAAAGGGCGTTTAGAGTGAAGTTTTTATTTTTTAAGGCAGGAGAAATTAAAGCATGTTTATATGTTAACTTAAGCTTTGGTGGCGCCTGGGTGGCTCAGCCAGTTGGGCCTCCAACTCTTGATTTCGGCCCAGGTCACGATCTCAAGGTTCACAGGATCAAGCCCCGCTTCAGGGCTCTGCGCTGACCCCACAGAGCCTGCTTGGGATTCTCTCTCCCTCTCTGCCCTTTCCCCAGCTTGCACCTGCGCTCGCTCTCAAAATAAATAAATTTTTAAAAAACAAGCTTTTAAAAACGGAAAGAGGGGCGCCTGGGTGACTCAGTCGGTTGCGCGTCCGACTTCAGCTCAGGTCACGATCTCACAGTCCGTGAGTTCGAGCCCCGCATCGGGCTCTGGGCCGATGGCTCAGAGCCTGGAGCCTGCTTCTGATTCTGTGTCTCCCTGTCTCTCTGCCCCTCCCCCGTTCATGCTCTGTCTCTGTCTCAAAAATAAATAAACGTTAAAAAAATTTTTTTTTAAAAACGGAAAGAAAACAGTGATGATGGAGAAAAGCAAAGAGAGAATTGCTGGAGCACCACCTTCCAGCAGGCCAGAGGCACGGAAACCAGCGCAGGAGTAGGCAGGATGGCCTAAGGATGGAGAACGAACAGGAAAAGAAAGGCAGAGTATGTGGGAGATCCCGGGCAAAGATGCATATGGCTGGTGGTGTGAAATTCTCTTCTGATGGCTGCTACTTTCTCGGTGGACGCAGAGGGAGGGAAGGAAGGCTGAAGGTCTGAGGAAAGAGAAACCACAGTAGTGGCCCAGGAGGGTGGGAGAGGGAGGAGCCTGTGGGAACGTGGGGGTGAGTGCCTGGCAGCCTTAAGGGCCCGCTTGAGGTTCATGGTCACAAACTGGACTTGGGAACGCTCCGTATGGCTGTGTGTTTTTCTCCAGCTTCCTTCAGCCTGGGTGCAGGTTCAGAAAGCAGAATCGAACCATCATTGGATCTTGTCTACTCAAGCAACCTCCTTAGAGTGGTCTTTACTGACCATAAATTCTAAGGCTGCCCTATTCCCAGATACTTGCTATATACGTCACTTTGTCTTTGCTGGCATTACCTGGAAGCATCCTCATATGTAACTAGTTAGGTCTCCCCACCCCAACCCATCGACAAGCCCCCACCCCCCAGCACCCTACAACTCACACATTTCAGGGTAAGAAATGTGTGCCGTTCACAGCCCTATCCTAGGGCCTAGAACGGTGCCTGGGCCATAGTAATCCCTCAATGGGAAAAAAAAAGAAAAAAAAAAGCTATGGATACTCAAGTGAAAGTGCACGATAAACAGCAAAAAGTTTTGTTTTGTTTTGTTTTGTTTTGTTTAACCTAGGAAGAGATGATTCTTCCTCATCTCTGGTCTAGACCTGCAAACTGCAATTAACTCTAAGGGCACAGCCGTGACCATCGAAGTGATCAACAATCACCATTAGTGTTACTTCGGCAACAAGCATTTCACTGCAAGGGCCTGGCGGTGTCTCCCACTCCTGCAGGATCGCACTGCACCCCCGAAAGTCCCCGAATGGTTGGGGAAAGCCAGACCACCCGCAACTTCACACCGAGGGCGTTTCCTCAGCACGGCACCGGCACCCGTGCGATCCGGCGCCCCACCTCTGCTGGCAATGCGCTTCTGCACACCCCGCAGCCGTCCCTCCGAGGCTCAGTCGGGGCACCCCCACCCCCCACCAAGGCCTCGGGGCCCCAGCCACGCTCCCTCCGGGTCCCCAACCCCGGGGCTCGGTCAGCCAGCGGGGGCGCGGGCACAACGGCCCCGGAACGCCAGACTCGCGCCCCCCCCCCGGGACCCAGCAAGCCCGGCGCCCAGCCACACCCACCCTCACGACGCGCCCGCGGCCCCTCACCTGCTGCAACATGACCGCCCTGCGCCAGGCCCACTTCCGGGAGCCACGTCAGCGCGGCCACTGACGCGACCAGGTCCCCACAGGAGGGGAGGAGCAAAGCACAAGCTCAGCCCGTCCCCGCTTCCGCTTCCAGGTGCTTTGCGGGAGGAGGAACTGAGGAGGCGTGGCTTCCGGGGCGGGACGAGCGTGTGGGCGCGGCGCCAGGGGGCGGGGCGGTCTCGGGGCGGGACGCGAGGCGGGGCGAGAGATCCGGGGGCGGGGCGAGTGCGGGGGACAGTGCGTCGGGGGCGGGGCATGGAGGGAGAGGCGAGCGTGTGGGCGGGGCGTCGGGGGCGCGGCAAATGTCTGGGACGCTATTTAGAAGGAACAGGGCGGGGGTCTCGAGTTTTATTGTGGGAGGAAAGTCGACGCCTGCAAACAATAAGGAATAAAGCGGGTGAGAGCGTGTGTTTGAGTGCCGGCTTCTCCGGGTACTAGCTATCCAATAACCTTATATACGTCTTTCCTCAGTTTTGTAAAGTGAGGATGATGATGGTAACCGAACAGGGTTAAGTGTGCTTAGTACATAGAAAGTGTAATTCTTCATACTGTTTTAAGTTTAATCTCCGGTGATGTCATTTTGCTCCATGAAGGATCTGAAATCCAGAGACTTTTACATCATCTTTGAAACTGTGACTGTAACAGTGTGATTATAAGAATATCCTATCTGCCTGACCTACATCAGCGTGCTACTGGAACACTCATAGAATAATGTGTATTAGCACATTTCCTTCATCCAGGGGATCCTTTACGTTGAAATCACAATTTTTACATGGCTATTTGCCGGTGCTACTTTAAACTTAATATCCTAGGGGCGCCTGGGTTAAGTGTCCGACTTCCGTTCAGGTTATGAACTAGTTCGTGATGCCAGCCCGGAGTCAGGCTCTGTGCTCACAGCTCAGAACCTGGAGCCTTCTTTGGATTCTGTGTCTCCCTCTCTCTCTCTTCCTCCCCCACTCACACTCTGTCTCTCTTTCTCAAAGATAAATGAAGATTTTTTTTAAAAAATGTTTTTAATCAGAGACAGACTGCGAGTGGGTTAGAGGCAGAGAGAGGGGGAGACACAGAATCCGAAGCAGGCTCCAGGCTGCACGCTGTCAGCTCAGATCCCCACGGGGGACTAGAACTCACCAGCCACAAGATCATGACCCTAGCCGAAGTCAGATGCTTAATGGACTGAGCCACCCAGGCCCCCCCCAAAAACTTTTTTAATAAATAAATAAACTTAATATCCTAATAATGAAAAAAATAAATTCTTAAAGGAGAGAAACCTTGGTAAAGAATGACGGTCCCGCACTTGGAGGTGAAAAGCCAAGGCCCTGAAGAGGTGGCCCGTACCTCTAGCCTGCCCATGCCATGTGTTTGGCGCCCCATCCAGTGTGTGGGTTGTGGAGTTTTGTGTTGTTTTTGGTTTGCATTCTACTTGAATTCATTACCACCTGTAGAGGAAAGTCTCAGCTCAGTCTCTCTGCTGTGCAGGGAAAAGCCCACTTCTTCCCTACTGTACTTCTCTGCTGTCTCTTTTACTCCTCACATAAAACACTTCACTTCTGGTCACCAGATGTGTGGGAGTCCCTGCCCCACACCAAGCAGTTCTCAGTGACAGCAGCTGGGTGTCCTACAATTCAATTCTGACATTTTAAAGAGATAGAGCCAGATCCCACAGGTTATGGGCTCAGTCCCAGAAGACTCTCGTGCGTGCCAGCTCTCCCTCCCTCTTTCTGTCTCTCACATACACTCATTCTTCACACGCCAGTTGGAAACCCAGTTTATCACTGCGCTCCTGACCAACTGGCTATAGATTTGAGGTTCCGATGACCCTCCCTCTTGAGTTCAAGTAATTTGCTAGAGGAGTTCACAGAACTCGAGGAAACACTTACATGTGCCCGCTTATTAAAAGATACAGATGAACAACCGGACAAAGGGACACATATAGGCAAGGCCTGGGAGGGTCCATGGAGTTGGGGTGCATCACCCTCCCAGTGCATGGATGTGTGCACCAATCTGGAAGCACTCTGAACCCCATACTGTTGAGATTTTTACGGAGGTTTCATCACCGTAGGCATGATGGATCATTAACTCCACTTCCAGCCCCTCTCTCCTCTCTGGAGAGATGTGGGATGGGGCTAAAATTCCCAAGCTTTCTGGTGACCGACCAGCCCCCATCGAGACACCCATCCAGGAGCCCACTCTGAGTCGCCTCATTAAAAAGAAGAGATGTTCCTGGTGTTCGTATCACTTAGGAATTTATAAGGGTCTCAGGAGCTCTGTGCCAGGAACTGGGGGCAGAGACCAATATATATTTTCTACTATCTCACACCATCCTATGGTCATGCTGAGCCACGGAGTAGGAGGCTTGAGCTCTCCAATCGCTCCAGTAGTGTGCCGCCCTCTTTTACCTGCCTGGTCCCCGACACCATCTTGGAAGGTCTAAGTAGAAACATCCACACACTTGATATTAGTGTCCCTCTTCGAAGAAAAGATGTCTATGCCTAATTCTCTTCCATAAGAGCCCTGAGAAGGAAAAGAACGCATAACGTTCTCCAATGCAATAGGTCAACCCCATTGAGGGTATCTCCTTTTAGATGCTTAACTGAGCTCATTGACCTTCATCAGGCTCCCGTGCAAAAATACCCGAGAATTCCCATGCATTATTCTAACACAATCCCATCGTTCATGTGCGATCAGAATGGTAGCCCTAAACTGGTAATGATGAGTGGTATTCAATTCCCAATGATCACTTTCCCATCTCCCACCAGTGAAGTTGGGCTTTCATAAGTTTCGGTGGTTTTCAGTGGGAACACAGATGCCAATCGCTCCCAGCTCCCAGCTCCCCCTCTTTTCCTACTTTGATTATATCAATTCTTTGGCTTCTAGGAAGATAATTCGGACTCCCCACATTGCCAAGGGCCAGTCCAAAACAAACAAACAAACAAAGAAAACAAGTAGCCAAACCCCAACATCCACTTGGTTTTCAGTTTATTGTAAGATGTTCATGCCCCAAGGCTGGTTCAGATAAACATGTTTTGTCCAAGTTCAGGAGCAGCTATTTTCCCTTGCTTCAGGAAATTATCTATAGGCAGGCCTTGGATCTTCCTGATCCATGCAGATTTGCTGGCTTTTTCTGGATCGAGCACTTTACTGGGCTTCCTGGCCTGATATTCCTCCCTCTTGGCCTCCCTGTACTCTTTCTCCTCCCTTACAGTCAACAACATGAACTGAGTGTTCGCTCTAAAGGGATCAAGGGTCGTACAGAAGTGAGGTCGTTCTCTCTTGACAGATTTGGTTGTCACGCCCGCTGGTGGAGCCAGCATGCGGTTCGGTTTGATGACCTGCGTGCTGGTTAATGGGCTGAAGGCGCGCACGGTCCCATCGACGGAGCTGGTCACTTGGTCTTCACCCTTGCAGCTGCCGGTGAGTCGGGGGTGGATTATCACGGGCTGGGGTAGGGTGGACTGGACTCGGGGACTGTGCAAAGAGTTCTTCAGGTTGGGCTGCAGTTTCTGGATCTGCAGGGGAATGTTGGTTTGTTTCACATCTACGGGAGGCTCGCTGCGCCTCAACCTATCAACTGCGTGTTGGATTGATTTTCCTTTGAAACTCAAGACCTTCCTTGGGTGTGGAATTGAAGGTCCCTGGGCATCGATGACTTGGGTTTGCGGCCTACGGGGATAGGCAAATGCCCCCGAATTATGGGCCTGCTGCAGGGCATTAACGGTCAGTAGGAACTGGTCAGGTGACATAGGGATTTGCCAGGACTTTTTCTTCGAGCGCTTGATCCTGTCTACGGGGCGTCTTTCTTTTTGAATTTTCTCATCATCTGGTTTTTCAAAAAAAGAAAACAAAAGCAAGTCAGAGTGTTCCATGAAAAATAGTAATTCGTTATGCATGAAAGTTAAACCCATCTGAGGTCTTTGCTGTCCAATGGGTATGCCGTCATGTGGGCAAAAATCCTCTATAACACTAGAAATTATGACATATTCGACACGGCAAGTTTTTACGAAATATACTGGTATTTGTGTACAAGTGTGTATTAAGCTCTAGATATGCATATTTTGGAGGGAACATATGTGATCCCAATGTTCCACACATTTTGTGACTTCCCTGTGGGAAGGTGCTTTCTACCTCACTTATGATCCACACAAAATAGGCCTTATAAATTTATAGTATCAAATCTCTATTTTTTTAAATGTTTATTTATCTTGAGAGAGAGCACAAGCGAGGGAGGGGCAAAGAGAGAGGTAGAGAGAGAATCCCAAGCAGGCTCAGCACTGTCAGCACAGAGCCAGACATGGGGTTCAGTCCCATGAACCGTGAGATCATGACCTGAGCTGAAACCAAGAGTTGGACGCTTAACCAACTGAGCCACCAGGTGCCCCACCGATCTCTATTTTTATTTATTTATTTTTTTAATTTTTTTTTTAACGTTTATTTATTTTTGAGACAGAGAGAGACAGAGCATGAACAGGGGAGGGGCAGAGAGAGAGGGAGACACAGAATCTGAAACAGGCTCCAGGCCCTGAGCTGTCAGCACAGAGCCCGACGCAGGCTCGAACTCACGGACCGCGAGATCATCACCTGAGCCGAAGTCGGACGCTTCACCGACCAAGCCACCCAGGCGCCCCCCGATCTCTATTTTTAAACAAAAACTGCGTCACAAAGTTTGACCTCTAGCTTATTAATTATTTATCAGATTTGATTCCAAATGATCTTTGGACATTTTCCAAACTCAAAACTGCATCAAAATATACAGCCTAAATATATCACAATGTGACCAAAAAAGGCGTTTCCTGAACAAGAGTTCCTAAAATGTTTTTTAACGATAGCGGCAGTTCTAAAAGTCACTTGACAGGGATAAGAGATTCATTCGGCCATGTTGCATGATGGTCAAGACTTCCAAGGTGCCTAATACCTAGAAGTAACAAGGATGTCTTCGCATGTGAGCAACTCTATTATCTCTCTTTCACTTGGGCTTTTCACTCCCTCCAGTACCTCACAGATACACTGAAAGCATTATCCCCGTTTTACAAAAGGAATAACTGAGTCATGAAAGGCATTGTCTAGTCTGACCTGACAATTAAAAGTCTGTACGTGGGGCGCCTGGGTGGCTCAGTCAGTTAAGCGTCCAACTTTGGCTCAGGTCATGATCTCGCGGTTCACGGGTTCGAGCCCCATGTCGGGCTCTTGAATTGATGATTAAATATTGTTAAATTGATGTTAAAATAGTAAATAGTAAAATATTAAATATTTTTACTAAAGCATACAAAACTAAATAAAAGAAAGATGTTAAAATCTTCCCCACTGTCCTTTTTAATCCCAGAATCAACCACTCTGTGTGTGTGTGTATGTGTGTACATGAAAACACACAGTTTTTCTCCTTTAGAAAAAGGAATTGTTTGGGGGCACATGGGTGGCTTAGTTAGTTAAGCATCTGACTTCGTCTCAGGTCACGATCCCACAATTTGTGGGTTTGAGCCCCACGTCGGGCTCTGCGTTGACAGCTCAGAGCCTGGAGCCTGCTTCAGATTCTGTGTCTCACTCTTTCTGTCCCTCCCCCACTCATGCTCTGTCTCTTGCTCTCTCTCTCTCAAAAATAAAAAATAAAAACATTAAAAAAAGGAATTTTGTCAAGAAAGTGGGGGTAGAGAGAACATACCTCAACATAATAAAGGCCAGACATGAAATCCACAACCAACATTATACTCCATGGTGAAAACTGAAAGCTTTTACCCTAAGATCAGGAATAAGACAAGGATGTCCACTCTCACCACGTTTATTCAACGTAGTACTGGAAGTCCTAGCCATAGCAATCAGATAAGAAAAAGAAATAAGAAGTGTCCACGTTGGTAAAGAAGTTAAACTGTCACTATTTCCGGATGACATGATACTATACATAGCAAATCCTTAAGACTACCAAAACACTACTGGAAGTAGTGAGTGCATTCCAGAAAGTTGCAGGATGCAAAATTAGTAGCAGAAATTCGTAGCATTTATATACACTAATAATGAAGCAGCAGAAAGAAAAATTTTAAAAACACTCCCATTTTCAATTGCACCAAGAATAATGAAATACCTAGAAATAAACTTAATCAAAGAGGTGAGACTTATACTCTGAACTATAAGACATTGATGAAAGAAATTGACATTGACATTCAATTGACATTCAATTGACATTGGATTGACTATAAGACATTGATGACAGAAAACAGGTATTCCATGCTTATGGACTGGAAAAATTAATATTGTTAAAATATCCATATTTCCCAAAGACATCTACAGATTCAGTGTAATCCCTGAACAATATACCAACAGCATTTTTCACAAAACTAGAAGAAAAAACACCGAAATACGTATGAAGCCACAAAAGACCTCAAATAGCCAAAGCCATCTTAAGAAAGAAAAACAAAGCTGGAGGTATCAGAATTCAGATTTTAATATACATTAGAAGGCTGTAGTAATCAAAATAGTATGGTACTGGCATTCAAAAAAAAAGAGAGAGACATAGACCAATGGAACAGAACACAGAGCCCAGAAATAAACCCGTAATTATATGGTCAATCTATGACACAGAAAGCAAGAATATACAATGGGGAAAAATAGTCTCTTCAATGAATGGTGCTGGCAAAACTTGACAGCTGCAACCAAAAGAATGAAACTGGACCACCCTTTAACACTACACACAAAAATAAACTCAAAATGGATTAAAGACCTAAATGTGAGACCCGAAGCCATAAAAATCCTAGAACACAGGCAGTAATCTGTCTGACATCAGTCGTAGCAAGATTTTTCTAGGTACGTCTCCTAGGTCTCCTAAGGCAAGGGGAACAGAAGCAAAAAAAAAAAAAAAAAAAAAAGCGGGGGGGAGAACATCAGGACTACATCAAAATAAAAGGCTTTTGCACACAGCAAAGGAAACCACCAAGAAAACAAAAAGGTAACCTACTGAAGGGTGGAAGATATTTGCAAATGATCTATCCGACCAGGGGTTAATATCCAAAATATGTAAAGAACTTACACAACTCATCACCAAAAAAACAACCCAATTTAAAAAATGGGCAGAGGACCTGAATAGACATTTTGCCAAAGAAGACACACGGATGGTCAACAGATGCATGAAAAGATGCTCAACACCTCTAATAATTTGCAGAGAAATGCAAATCAAAACCACAATGAGATACCATTTTGCACCTGTCAGAATGACTAAAATAAAAAATACAAGATATAAGCATTGGCAAGAATGTGGAGAGAAAGGAACTCTCGTGCACTGTTCGTAGGAATGCAAATCAGTGGAGCCATGGTGGAAAACAGTATGGAGTATTTCCACTATCGGATATTTACCCAAAGAAAACAAAAACACTAATTCAATATATGCATCCTTATGTTTATTACAGTATTATTTACAATAGCCAAGATCTGGAAGCAATGTAGATGTCCAACAATAGATGAATGGATTATGAAGATGTTTAAGCAGCCATAAAAAGAATGAGACCATGCCATTTGAGACAACACAGAGAGTACCTGGAGGGTATGATGCTAAGTGCAACAAGTCAAACCAAGAAAGACGAATACCACCAGATTTCACTCAAAAGTGGAATCTTAAAAAACAACAACAACAACAACAACAACAATAAACGAATAAAAGTAGAATCAGACCTATAAATACAGAGATGGTTGCCAGAGGGAAGGGGGTGGGGGAAGAATGAGCAAAATGGGTGAAGGGGAGTGGGAGATACAGGCTTCCAGTTACTAAATGAGTTAAGTCATGGGAATAAAAGGCACAGCATAAGGAATACAGTCAATGATACTGTAATAGCAATGTAATGGGGACATAGCATAATGTGTTAACTTGTCAAATCAGTATGTCATTTACCTGAAACTAATGTAACATTGTGTGTCAACAAACTCACATTTTTTTTTAATCTTTATTTTTGAGAGAGAGACAGAGTGCGAGCAGGGGAGGAACGGGGTGGAGGGGGGAGGAACACAGAATCCAAAGCGGGCTCCAGGCTCCAAGCCGTCAGCACAGAGCCCAATGTGGGGCTTGAACCCACAGACCGTGAGATCATGACCTGAGCCAAAGTCGGACGCTCAACCAACTGAGCCACCCAGGCACCCCCCAAATTTTTTAAAAAAGGAATTGTGATAACTCATTGTTCACTAGGGTGTCTTTTTTCATATAATAATATATCATGGATCTCTTTCCAAGTCAATACATGTAGGTCCTCATGATACAATTTTTAGCTGTTAGTGAGTATTCCATAGTGTGAATTTTTCCGTATCTACTTCATCACTGCCCGCTGGTGGACATTTAGCTTGTTAGTGATCCACCTCAAAGAAATGCAGAAACTATTTTTACTTACCATATAATCAAGTACCAAATGATGGCTAACACCCAGTTTGGACATGCCTGGGTGTGGTGGGAGCTCTCATGCATTGTTGGTGGGACTGTAAATTGGTATATCATTTTTAAGGATAACTATGGCAATATCTTTCTAATTTTTTTCCAAATCCAATCAGCTATGTTAGTGTTCCCCTCTTTTTGTATTATTTTTTTTTTAATTTTAATTCCAGTATAGTCAACATGCAGCATTATATTAGCCTCGGGTGTACAATGTAGTGATTTGACCATTCTGTACATTACTCAGTGCTCATCAAGATAAGCGTACTCTTAATTCCCTTTACCTATTTCACCCATCCCCCCACTCACCTCCCCTCTGGCAACCATCTGTTTGTTCTCCATAGTTAAGGGTCTGTTGTTTGGTATCTTTTTTCCTTTGTTCCTTTGATTTCTTATATTCCACATATGAGTGAAATCATACAGTATTTGTCTTTCTCTGACTAACTTATTTCGCTTACCATTATACCCTCTAGATCTATCCGTGTTGTTGCAAATGGCAAGATTTCATTCTTTTTATGGCTGAGTAATATTTCAGTGTGTGTGTGTGTGTGTGTGTGTGTGTATGTGTGTATGTGTGTGTGTATGCACAAATATATATAATGTACATATGTGGGGTATATATATGTATATATTTGTATATAGTGTATGTATATATGCAAGTAAATATATACACACACACACACAACCCACATCTTCTTTATCCATTCCTCTACTGATGGACACTTGGGTTGCTTCCATAATTTGGCTATCATAACTAATGCTGCAATAAACATTGGGGTGCGATATCAATATCTTTCCAATTTTTTTATGTTTATTTATTTTTTTAATTTTTTTTTTTAACATTTTATTTATTTTTGAGACAGAGAGAGACAGAGCATGAACAGGGGAGGGTCAGAGAGAGGGAGACACAGAATCCGAAACAGGCTCCAGGCTCTGAGCTGTCAGCACAGAGCCCGACGCGGGGCTCGAACCACGGACCGCGAGATCGTGACCTGAGCCGAAGTCGGCTGCCCAACCGACCGAGCCACCCAGGCGCCCCATATGTTTATTTATTTTTAAGAGAGAGAGAGAGTGTGTGAGAGCAGGGGAGGGGCAGAGAGAGGGAGACAGAGGATCTGAAGCAGGCTCTGTGCTGACAGCAGAGAGCCCGATATGGGGCTTGAACTCACAAACTGTGAGATCATGACCTGAGCCGAAGTGCGGCGCTTAACCTACTGAGCCACCCAGGTGCCCCGATACCTTTCTAACTGTTAAGGGCCGTTATCCTTTGTCTTGGCAACGCCACTGCTAAGACTTTACCCTTGCAGGTATACCTGTACAGGTACATAAACATACATATATTCAAGGATATAGTAGAGCCCTTGTTAGTAGAGCCCTCCTGAAACTTCACCTTGAAGCTAGTCTCTGCAGGGAGTTCGACTCAAGTGCTATCCTATTAACGAAAAATATTTGAAAGGCATTTTAAACCTTTACCACAGTCTCTCCAAAACAACAAAGGGACATTCTATTCCTGATGACACAACAGTCCCAGAAGTGAGAAGTCTCAGTGGCAGGGAGGAGGCAGGCTGTGAGACCAAAACTGGAAAGGCAGCTCTTACAGAAGTTCTCACGCTGTGCGTAAGGGAACAATGAAGGAAAACCAATCACCCTTAAGAAAAGCCAGACATTTTATCCCTTCTGAATTCTCAAAGATAAGCAAGGTCATGGGCTTGCTGAAAAACTAGACGGGGAAAAGTGAGCGAGCAAGAGAGAGAGAGGGGATCCTGCCCCTGATCCAGAATAAAGTATCACCGTCTGTCGTATCCCCTGCAAGGATTTTTGCTTCCAAACTCTCTTGCCCACCATCTATGCCCCTTGTTTCCTTACAAACAGGACTCGCCCTCTTCTTGCCATATCTTCGGGGTGATTTTGACTTTCCTTGACTTTGAGGTGCCTCTGTTAACACTCCTACCGAAGATTGAGGAAGTCATAGTAATTATATAATTCGATTAGGTCTACATAAGGGGGGGGGGGTGCGCATAGCTGGTCATCGAATGATTTTCACCCAGACTATCACCTTGTTTGTTGTTGTGTCACACTAGGTAAGTCATCCGGAGCCTAAGATCTACATCCCCTCCTGCCCTTCCTCTCACCCACTTTTCCTACTGATTTCCAAGCTTTAAGCATCACCTAAACCTCTTGGTCTCCTCAAGAGAGAGCTGATCATTTGTAGTGTATGCCTGGATGTGATCTCTTGATGTTCTCTTTAGATCTGGGGGTCCAGTTACCCATGCCAAAATCGGGGACAGGTAAAAGGAAGGAGTCTGGCTGCTGTAGCTCACTCCTAATTTATTCTCTGTGCGTCTTATAAATAGCATTCCCAACAGCACTCACGCACGCACACACACACACACACACACACACACACGTATCTGCTTTATAACTAATATTTTCTGGGTACGCATGTTATCAATCAGGCTCTCGAGATAATACATTCTGCAGAGCTCATTTTTCTGTGGTACAATAATATCTTGCCTCTGTTTTAAGGAAATAATTATGTAATGTATGTTTGGATGGGCGCAGATGTTGCTTGTTTTTTGTATTCATGGCAAGTATATAGTAGATATTAGTTATCTACTGTACAAAGATTCTAATACGTTTGTAAACCTAAGCCTTGAAAACCAGGAGATTCTCTTGAGTTGGCTAACCAGTTGGTGAATCAAAAAGAATGGGCTCCCACCTTCCTTAAAGGTGAAGATTTACATTACCAAGAAATCATTGGTGGGCGCCTGGGTGGCTCCGTGGATTAAGCATCCGACTCCTCATTTCAGCTCAGGTCATGATCTCATGGTTCCTTAGTTTGGGCCCTGCATGGGGCTCTGTGCTGACAGTGTGGAGCCTGCTTGGGATCCTGTCTTTCCCTCTCTCTCTCTCTCTGCTTCTCCTCCATTCTCGCTCTCTCTCTCTCTCTCTCTCTCTCTCAAAATAAATAAATGAACTTAAATAAAATAAATCATTGCGGCACCTGGGTGGCTCAGTCAGTTAAGCATCCGACTTGGGCTCAGGTCGTGATCTCGCGGGTCGTGGGTTCGAGCCCCACGTCGGGCTCTGCGCTGACCGCTCGGAGCCTGGAGCCCGCTTCGGATTCTGGGTCTCCCTCCCTCTCGGCCCCTCCCCAGCTTGTATGCTCGTTCTTTCCCTACAAAGAAACTCATCCTGCCACCCTCTCATCCACTCCATCGGGTACACCGAGGTGGCCTGGGATTCAGTTCTCTTACCTGTAGGTAACCTGGTTGCCCTCCGGAAAACTCGGGACCTGCATGGTTTACTTAACAGGGACTCCTGGGTCACAGTCTGTTGACTGGATAACGAGTCCTTCAGGCTGGAAACCTGAGTGCTAGACCTGGAGAGAACTTCCACAAGGCTGTTTTCTTCCCTGTCCTCTTCTTTCTCCTTCTTCTTTTGTTTGGCCTTGTCCAGGGAGTACTGCCACTTTACATTCTCAAACTGGAACATGAGAATATTGCTCTCCGTGTTGATCACCATCCTGGGAACCAAAGCAACAAGATCGCCCACAAAAGGACCGTGAAGGCCACCACTGCCCGGGCCTCCAAATAAGGCATTTCAATCACGGTCGTGTCCAATGCCGAGGCCAAGGGAACAGCGCCCGGGGGGAAAGACTGTACAGGCAGGATGGTGCCGGCTACTGGAGGATCTGGAGTGATGAAAGGTAGCTGGCGGGGCGGTGAGGGTCATTTCCTTTAAAATTAAGTGTAAGCGCGGCCATATGTTCTGATTACTTCACTTTCCAAATTAAAATATTTGTTTAAGTTTATTTATTTTGAAAGAGGGAGAGAGAGAGAGAGAGAGGGAACCAGTGGGAGAGGGGCAGAGAGGGAGGGAGGGACAGAGGACCCAAGGCAGGCTCTGTGCGTGGGGCTCGAACTCACAAATCGCTGGATCATGACCTGAGACGAATTCTGGCGTTTAACCGACTGAACCACCCAGGCGCCCCTCAAGTTAAAATATTTTTCAGTGAATTTCCATTCACGGAGGGAGTACCAAGTTCCTAGGGTGCCCAACGCAGAAAACTTAGCTACTCTGCACCCCACCGTCTTGAAGTTCACTCTTTTTCTCAAGCACAGTATCCAAATACCATGTTTCTATTGCTGTGATGGGGATGAGGAAAACTGTAACAGAGGACTTTGCGCCCTCTGTCCCTCCATCACCCCCAAGTCTCTGAACATGCCCTAAATTTAAACAGAACAGCTGTGGGGTACCCGGGTAGCTCAGTCGGTTAAGCGTCCGACTTCAGCTCTGGTCACGATCCCGTGGTTCATGGGATCAAGCCCCGTGTCGGGCTGACAGCACGGAGCCTACTCAGGATTCTGTCTCTGCCCCTTCCCCACTCTCTCGCTCTCCAAGTAAATAAATAAATGTAAAATAAAAAATAAAAAAATAATAATAAATTAATAAAACATCAGGTTTTTGTTCTTTACCAAAAAAAAAAAAAAAGGGAAGGCAATATGGTTCAGGGAGATTAACTGATGTCTCAAGTGATCTGTGTAAAAGACAATTCTATTTGGGTATTTTCACATAATATCACCCCGAACCTAGCATATAGCAAGCGTAATACTATATATAATTAGTCATTGTTCTGGTTTCTGTAAACCCACCGGCTCAGTCTTCCCCAATGGACACTGGACCCGTCGCTATAGCCATCCCCCACCCTCCCATAAGTCTCCTTGCGTTAGAAGTGGGCATCAGAAGGGGCACCTAGGTGGCTCAGCCGGTTAGGCTCCAGACTTCGGCTCGGGTCGTGATCTCACGGCTCGTGAGTTCAAGCCCCGAGTCGGGCTCTGTGCTGACAGCGCGGAGCCTGGCGCCTGCTTCGGATTCTGTGTCTCCCTCTCTCTCTGCGCCTTCCCTGCTTACGCTCTGTCTCTCTCTCTCTCTCAAAAATAAATAAACATTAAAAAAAAAAAAAAAGAAGTGGGCATCAGAGACAGATGGTCAGAGAAGGCAGGGCCAGGGAGCCAAGCAGGGTCTACACATTCACGGCAGTGCCTTACTGTACTCACGGCCTGACTTGCCCAGACATCCAGAACAAATTGAGAGCAATGTGAACCCCGACTGCTAAGCTTTGTGCAAAGTCCGATTAGTCCCCCGCAAGACCATTACCTTTCTACCGCCAAAATATTACCCCTGTAAAGCCAAAATATTACCCTTCTGCCGCCAAAATTGGAGGAGAGCACTGCCCCCTCTCTCCTCCTGCCAGCAAAGCCAAGGCTCGTGTCCCAGAGGAGCAGAAAATCATCCAAACAGAATTGCTCACGGCTCTGACCTCCACACCTACCACCCACCTGTTGCCCTCAATAAAGAAGGACAGCACGGGGTCACCTCTGCCATTGACTTTCATCACCTTCAGACAGTTCCCATTTAGGAAATTGTAAATGCGGATCTTGCCGTCGGCACAGGCGCTGATGACCCGGAGGAAGAGAAGAGCCACATGAAGCACCTCCCTGGAAGAGAACAGAGCGGCAGGCTGTACCCGTGTGTTGCTGGAAGGCTTGGGTGTGTTGGTAGCGTGGGGTCTTTTGTGTCTGGTGGGGAGGCAGCGGTCACGACTGCCGTACCGGTTTGCCAGCCATTCACCTTCCAGACGTGGCTGTCCTCTCTCCTCCCATCCCGAGGTTATTTTTCCTGCAGTCCGGTCCCAGTGCCACAAGGTGGCGAAACACAGGGGCTTCTGTCGCGGGTTTTGTGCTTTTGCATTTTTGTTTTGTTTTGTTTTGTATTTGTTTGGGGTTTTTTGGCCGGGGCGGGGAAGAGGGGGGTCTGATCCAGAGGTGATCACGCTTTCCTCTTACAATTTGGTTCCTAGCTAATGACTTCTGAAAAAGTCATGCTGAGAACTTACTGTTTTGATGCCTTTTCAGATAGTATCACTAGATGTTTTTCAGTGATCTCTACACCCAACGTGGGGCTCGAACCGACAACCCCGAGATCAGGAGTCACGCTCCACCAATGGAGCCAGCCAGGCGTCCCTAGCATCAGTGAAGAAAGAAATCCACACATGGGGAAATGATCATCTTTATAGGAGGCAAAAACCCAGTGTTTAAGCAGTTCCTTTGGGATCTTAAATGAGCGGCTTGCGTTCTTCCAGTGAAACGTCCCGAAGGAAAGTTTTACCCAGGGACGAAATGTGTGAGCTCCCTTTGGTGGTGACCAGCAGAAGAGAGAGGGCCAGGTGACGTAGATGCTTTCCACAAAACCTTCCCACAACGGCTGCAGCCAAGCGGGCCTCCAGACGTGTGGAGTATTCAGCTACAAAATGTAATTACCCCATTCCTGTTAACGATACTAAAAAGTTGACTTCGGGAGCGCCGGGGTGGCTCAATCAGTTAAGCATCCGACTTTGGTTTAGGTCCTGATCTCGTGGTTCGCGGGTCCAAGCCCCACACCCGGCTCCGTGCCAACAACTCGGAGCCTGCTTGGGATTATTTCTCTCCCCCTCCCTTTACCCCTCCCCTGCTCAAGCTCGTGCGCTCTCGCTCAAAATGAATAAATAAACATTTAAGAAATAAATAAAATAAAAACATATAATTACAATTTTCAGGCGACATCCTAAAGCTTGACTCTTTCCTTTCGTAAGTTTTCATAATCCAGACAACATGCTAAGAGGCTTACTGATAACCCCAGATAAATCACTGGACAGAAGCCCTTCCCAGCACCCACTCACCAATAATGTGGTCACACACCACAAAGAGTAAACACACACACGTAACTCAAATCCCCTTCCACCTCCCACAAGGCCAGCGTGCTGGCTCAAGAGGTTCCTGCGAAGACACGAGGAAATCTAGGGCCATATTTTACCAAATGACTCTCGGTGATAGGTCTCCTAGAAGATCCATTCACTCTTTGAGTCAACTAGGGTAGCATCTTGTTTCCCTAGAGTTTTTTTGTTTTTTTTTTTTAATTTTTTTTTTCAACGTTTATTTATTTTTGGGACAGAGAGAGACAGAGCATGAACGGGGGAGGGGCAGAGAGAGAGGGAGACACAGAATCGGAAACAGGCTCCAGGCTCCGAGCCATCAGCCCAGAGCCCGACGCGGGGCTCGAACCCACGGACCGCGAGATCGTGACCTGGCTGAAGTCGGCTGCTTGACCGACGGCGCCACCCAGGCGCCCCTCCCTAGAGTTTTTTATAACGCACGCAGGGGAAGAAGCATTGTTCACGCGGTACAAGAGTGACGTCACACAGCCTATAAAAACCCGTGGCCGTGGCAGAACCGTTAACTGACCACAAGATCCTTTCCAAACAAGCTCAAATGTGACCTCAGACTACTTCTCCACTGACTCCAAGCAGCCACCACCACTAAACTGGGATTGGAGTCGTAAACTGAGACGTTTGCCGTCCTGGAATAGAATGTTGCCGGCAGACTTGTAAGAAAGCTCCTTCTTCAACCCCTTGGTTATTTTTAAATCTTTGGCACTTGGATGATTTTAAGTAGAGGCCTGGGGTAAAGACCAACCCCAAGAATTTTCAGTTTACTGGCATTGGCATTATTTGGGATGGCTCTGCCAATATTCATAAACAGATATAAGCGTGTGGCCATTCCACCCTGAACGCGCCTAATGTCGTCTGATAACGGATATAAATGTGTCACACGTGTCATGAGCCTAACATTTCAGTAACTTCTCGAAACCCACACCTGGTACCGTTATTACAAAATCTAGGCTGTGAGGGAAAAGGAGAGAGTCCCACATCCATCAACCAGGGCTTTCCTGGCACCTACTTCGGATGCTTGAAGGCCATGAGGCATCGCTCGTACTTTCCCACCATGCTCCAGGCCATGACCAGGCCATCTGCGCCTCCTGAGACGAGATGCCACGCGTCAAAGCACAGACACTTCACGGCTCCCTCGTGGCCAATGAGAGTCTGCAAGAGAAGATGCCTCTGTTTTCAGCCCACCTGCCCCTCAGACTGAGTCCTCCAAGGGCCAAAGCTGGAGGCTTCTTTGGATGAATCCTAACACGCTCCGCCATTCTTTGCTTTTGTTCTGAAAAAGCCAGTGGTGTCCATGCCTCCCTCTCTCCAGAGCTCTCTCCCCAGTGAAGGAATGATTAAGGAGAGCCTTGCTCCTGACGGCTCTGTGGCTGGGGCAGCCCTCCTCTTCCTGGAGTCCGAGAGAGGGCCAGAATTCACCATCGTCTTCTGCCACAAGGTGAAGGGTCAGGTGTGTTCCAACCCCAGGTCCCTGCCAGGACCGCAGGACACTTGGGGCCTCCCCGTGCCCGCTACTGCCGGTTAGACCATGGTGACAACAATACTGACGGGAAGAAAATGCACCAGCCGGCCCAGCAGCTTCTCGCTGCGCTCCTGTGTTCCCGGCACAAATGTATCTCACCACCGCCCACTAGAGCCAGGAGGTTTCAACTCTAGCAACACTTTGGGTGCGTGTGAGCATTCAGTCGCTTTCAAGAGCAGCCACTGTTCTCTTTTCACCAGAGAGTAAGGAGAAAAACTACTGTGACTTTGTTCATGTCCTTACCCCATGCAAGAGTCAGGGTAGAATGTTCTGGAAAAGGAAAAGCCACTGTCAAAAGACCCTGAGCCCGTATATCATACTGAGTCAAAACGTAGCCTGCTACCACCACTTGCATGCCAACGTAAGTCACATGATCCCTGACCCTCCACAGTCTCAGAATGTCCCTCTTTTGGGGTGGGGGGGGGCAGTGGGAGGGGAGTTTCCCCTAAAATTCTTCAGGACCACCCTTTGGGTGACTCTAACATGATAGCTTTAAGATGGTCTGAAGAGCTCTATGGGGGAGACGTGAGTCTCCTCCCATCCATGACCATCGGTACCCCCTCCCCCCCTCCCCGCCCCCGCCCCCGCCAGCCCACTGCTCTCTCACCTTTACCAGCTGGGCCGTGACAGCGTGCCACACTTTGACTATCCCCCGCTCACAGCTGCTCACGATGTAGTTGTCATTGATCCTGGCGGCCCAGATGGGGTCTTTGTGTTTGAGCGTCTTCAGGCACTTCCCTGTCTCGACATCCCACTCTGAAAGGGGTGGGGAGGGGCACGAAGGCAGGTTATGGTGGAGTTCTACAGCCCAGCACAGAAGCCACGCCCATCAAGGGAGACCCTAGAAGGTCTCCGCCTGGCCCAGCACCCCTACAGGCTCACCAACAGCTCCAGGAGCCTGCAGCACAGAACTCCCTGCCCGTGGGTCCCTGAGAGAGCCAGCAACGCAGAGACCTTGGCTCTAACCCTACAACTCAGCCTTGGGGTCCAAGCACTAGACAGCTCATCTCTAATAAGCCTCCTTCTTTTTTTTATTTATTTATTTGTTGGTTTTAATATGAAATTTATTGTCACGTTCGTTTCCATACCACGCCCCGTGCCCATCCCGACAGGTGCCCTCCTCAGTGCCCATCGCCCCCCTCCTCCCACCCCCGATCAACCCTCCTGTTTATTCTCAGTTTTTAAGAGTCTCTCATGGTTTGCCTCCTTCCCCCTCTGTTAACTTTTTGTTCCCCTTCCCCTCCCCCATGTTCTTCTGTTAAGTTTCTCAGGATCCACATAAGCGTGAAAACATATGGTATCTGTCTTTCTCTGTATGACTTATTTCACTAATAAGCCTCCTTCTTGAGCCTGAAAACTACTTGCTATTGAGTGGATTTCAGGAAAATCACGGCACGTGTTTCATGGCATTATTCCTTCCAGATACTATTCGCCTGACTCACCCCTTCTATGTCCAAAGGAAAAGCAAGTTGTCTATCCTTATTTACACTTAACCATATTTCTGGGGGTGCCTGGGGGGCTCCGTCGGTTAGGCACCTGACTTCGGCTGAGGTCACGATCTCACAGCTCGTGAGTTCGAGCCCCGCGTCGGGCTCTGCGCTGACATCTCAGAGCCTGGAGCCTGCTTCGGATTCTGTTTCTCTCTCTCTCTCTCTCTCTCTGCCCCTCCCCCACCCCTCAAAAATAAATCAACATTGAAACCATTTTAATGTTTGTTCATTCCTTTTAAAAAAACCGATTTCTGAATCTGACTTCTGGATTTTACTACTTGAGAGATGGCCACAGCTGGGGGCAGGCTTCACGTTTCTACCACCCACCATCCTGCGAGTGTTGGGAAGGTGTGACAATAGATGAGCAGGTGGGAGAATAGACCTTAAAGGAAGAAACTGGAAGCAGGCACCACAGATTCGGGAATGAGACCGTTAAAGTTGGCCCCATCAGCCCCAAAGTACCTCTCAGGCAACAGAGTGTACAACCTGAGACCAAGTAATGACAGCAGCCGATACCTCCGTAGAGCACTAACGATGAGCCAGGCCCCATTGGAAGTGCTTGGTGTATATTAACTCGTCTTCACGAGACAGCTACTGTCTTTATTCCCCACTACACAGATGAGGAAACTGAGGCCTAGAGGGGTTCAGTAACCTGCTCAAGATCACGCAGATGGCAAGCAGATAGAGCTGGGATTCGGACCCTTAGAGTCTGGCCCCAGAACCCATGCTCGTAACCACATACGCTAGATCAACCCTAACTTCTGTAAGTACGCTTTTCTTCACTTGTTTTTTCCATATACGTTGGCCTCTTATCCAATTAGAAAGCACAAAGTTGATGGGCTCCCGGCTGGCTCAGTCAATACAGGGTGTGACTCTTGACTGCGGGGTTGTGAGTTCGAGCCCCACGTCGGGGGTAGAGATTGCTTAAAAATAAAATCTTGAAAAAAAAAGGGGGTGGGGGGTGAAGGCTGAAGGATGAATTAAAAGATTCATTGGGAATCGTTGGGAAAAGATTCATCGGGGGAAACCCAGGGGGAACAGGTAGGCCAGGAGGCTGGGACTAGGATTAGGGGGAAGAGAGAGATCTTGGGATATTTTTTTTCCATCACGTATTTTGTGAATTAATTTTGGCCTTTTAGATATCGTGTGAAAATGTGGTATCTTTGCTTACCAGGAGTTTGGGGTGCCCCCTTAAGTTTTACACCCGAGGTGAGAGCCTAGCTCCCCTTGTCCTAGTTGTAGCCCTGCCGGGGGCCCCCCGAGACTCCCTCAAATCTGGAGGCCTTGTCTGCCCTTCCATCTCCAAACTCTCCTCCTTTCATGCCGTCTGCTCTACTCCTCAACGCAGTCGTGGCAACGAGAACTTCCGGTCAGGTCAAGGAGGGCAAAGAGGTGGGGAGTAAAGTTTCTTAAGCAGGTCTGAGTGCCGGCATATGGCACATCACTCCGCTTTCGCTTTCCTGCCCCTTTTGCCCCCACCTAACACGGCTGTGGCTTCCTGGGTCCCTCGCCTCCCTTCGCTTTTCGTTCTTTCCTCGTGCTTCGCAGGGGAAATCTCCACGCCTGGCGTCTCCACCGTTCATTCCAATTGATAACCACCAAACCAATGCGGCTGGAGCCCCAGACCTATGGTGCAGTCAACTCACGTGGCAACTCACACCCGCATCTGCCTCCTGCAGTCCTCCCCTGGGTGTCCTTGGGACTCCCGTACCCAGCGTCTTAGCTTTCGATCGCCGCTGTGACAAATTCCCACAAGGTTAGTGGCTGAACGCAACACAAACGTACTATCTGACGGAAGCCTGATGTGACCTCACAAGGCTAAAATCAAGGTGTCCGCAGAGCTGTGTTCCCTTATGGAGATTCTGGGGCTGGAGGGATCCATATCCTTTCCTGTTCCACCTTCCCCGGGCCACCCACATCCCTTGGCTCATGGCCCCCTTTCTCCATCTTCAGAGCCAGCAACGTCGCATGTTTCTGAGCACTCCTCATTGTCACATCTCCCTTTGATCACGGACAAGACAGCTTCTGTTTTTAAGGACCCATGTGATTACCCGTCTGATAACCCAGGGCCGTCTCTCCCTTTTCGGGTCCTCAGCTTAACCACATCGGCAAAGTCCCTTTTGCCGTGCAAGGTGACACGGTCGCAGTTTCCGGGGATTAGGAGGTGAACGTGTTCGGTTGGCCATTATTCTGCCTACCAGACTCAAGAGGTCCAAAACTGAAGCCAGCATCTCCCCCTTCGTTCCTCACCCCACCCTACTCTTCCCCTGTGGTCCATATTGCCGTTAATGGCATTTCCAAATACCCAGTGACCTGAGTTTAGAAGTCCGGCCTCATTATCTGCCCTCCTGTCACCTCATGTAAACTCATAGCCACCTGACTTTCTTCACACTTGCCTGTTCTTGGCTATTCTTTTTTAAATTTTTTTTTTAACGTTTGTTTATTTTTGAGACAGAGCATGAACGGGGGAGGGTCAGAGAGAGAGGGAGACACAGACTCGGAAACAGGCTCTGGGCTCTGAGCAGTCAGCACAGAGCCCGACGTGGGGCTCGAACTCATGGACGGTGAGATCGTGACCTGAGCCGAAGTCGGATGCTTAACCAACTGAGCCACCCAGGTGCCCCCTGTTCTTCGCTATTCTGAAGATACCACCGCAGTTCTCCAGACTGGGTACTGTCTTCACTTGTCCCCATCTCCACCCAGTCCCTTCCTCCAACCTTCTTCCATACTATGACTAGAGTCATCTTTCCCAGAAACACATCTGATCGTGTCAGTCCACAGCTCAGAGTGCATTTATAGCCTCCCGCATTCTATAGGATGAAGGTCAACTTCCTACCCGGATGCAGAAGGCCCTTGATAATCTGGCCCCAAACAAAGTAACCAGCCTTCTGTCCGACACCACACGCTCTACTGCAGCCGTACCCAGCAAGGGGAAATTCCCCAAATACACCATTTTCTTCAACCTTCTGCAAATTTGCCTCTGCTGTCCCTTCTGCTTAGAATGGCATTCATTCTCCCACTGCTTGTAGAATGACACATCGTCAAGACCACACTCGAACAGCACCCTGTCTGTGGTGCTGTCCCTCACTCTTATTTCTGTGGTCCCTTAGAACTCCGCGTGTTGGTTAGGAGCGCGTGATCTGGAGTCAGACAGCCCTGGGTTCAAATCCCCACTCCACCACTCAGCGGCTCTGATCTGGGGCAAGCTGTTTTTTTCTCCGAGTTTTGGATTCCTCATCTGCCTCCATGCCACAGGCTTCTTGTGAGGGTTGAATACGATAATATATGTAAAGCACCGATGTCAGTCATGAACTTGGTACTCAATAAATGGTGGCATTACTATTCACATATTTATGATATCCTCCATTGTATATTTATGTATCTGTCTCCATTATGAGATTATGAGCCTCTTGAGGAAATAAAAAGCCATATTGAACAGGGTCATATTCATTTTTTTTAGCACTTAGCACAGCATCTAGCATATTGTAGGTATTCCACAAATAGTTGTGAAGTAAATGGATGGATGGATGGATGGATGGATGAGTAAAAGAATGTCTTCCTACAGAAATGAGCTAAACAAGTATTTTGACAACCCATGGATTTGGGGAAACTTCTTAGAAAGTTTAAGGCATTTCTGTCTCACCTTTCACCTGGCAATCTCTTGCTCCAGATACAAGTTTGTTCATATATAAATCCATGCAAGTGACTGTCCCCTGGTGGCCACTGAAGATTCGTATACAAGCCCCACTTTTCAGATCCCAATATCTGCAGGAATCAGGCCAAAAACAAAAAACAAGAAATGATTTTGATATTTTTCTCAGGGCCCACGGGATCATATGGCACACAAGTTCCCTTAGCTCGACAGTTTGCTGGAAGGCGGCAAAGTTTCAGGGTTAGGCTCGGAGTCAGAGGCCTGGATTTGATTTCCAGCGGCGGCACCCGTTAGGTGTAACTTTGGGAAAGTTACCTAATTTCCGTGTAAGTGTCATTTCCTCATTGGTGAAATGGAAATGATAATAATGATAGTTCCCTCTTAGGGTTTTTGGTAAAGAATTAAATATACAAATTGGATGATGGTCACCCAGGCATGATTTCCACCCCTAGAGGATATTTGACAATGTCTGGAGACATTTTTGGCTGTCACAAGTAGGGAGAGAGCTGCTAATGTATCCGGTGCTATGGTCCAAGGGCACGGCTAAATGTCCTCCAGTGCACAGGACAGCCTCCACAGGAGGTACTTTCCAGCCGCAAGTTGAGAAATCCTGCATTGATTCGTGTAACATTGGAACGGCGATCAACGTGTAGGAAATGCGTAATAAATGTTGGTTGGTATTACGTTGGAAGAGGTTTCTGGAATGACCACCAACCAGGCTTAAAACCCATGGCACCCATTCAACAGCAGAGGTGGTCTTCAAACAGGAACAACAGAACAATCTACTTCAGCCATTTGGATCCAAAACATCTTATGGGTACTTCTAAAGCATATCTTAGAGATCTACGGGAACAGAGGTATGAGTCACACTGTTCTTTAATAAGCAAATTTGCCTGAGGTCTCTCAACTGTCGCTGATACAGACTCACATTTCACCCAGATTGCTTTTATGACAGGGCAAAAATGTAATGTTAACGTAGTAGATTCTGGAGTGAGGCTGCCTGAAGTCCAATCCAGTCCATCACCTACTTACTAGCTGGTATGATCTTAGAGGAGCTAATAACCACCCTGTATCTCAGCTTCCTCATCTGCAAATTGAGGCTAATAATGGTAGTTGCCTCATAGAGTTCTTATGAGACTTGGCACATAATAAACGATTAATAAGTGTTTCTTTTGTTTTCCTTCGAATGTGCTAAGCTTTTTCTTCTAATACTCCCAAAGGGGGGTGCCTGGGTGGCTCAGTCGGTTACGCGGCCGACTTCGGCTCAGGTCATGATCTCGCGGTCCGTGAGTTCGAGCCCCGCGTCGGGCTCCGTGCTGACAGCTCAGAGCCTGGAGCCTGTTTCAGATTCTGTGTCTCCCTCTCTCTGACCCTCCCCTATTCATGCTCTGTCTCTCCCTGTCTCAAAAATAAATAAAAACAACAACAACAACAAAATATATAATACTCCCAAAGGTCCTGTGGCCTTACCCATCTGTCACAGGTATGGGGGGAAAGGAGAAGAATGACTAGGCAGAGCACCAAGAATTTTCAGGGCAATGGAAATAATTCTATATGATACCATGATGATGGATACATGTCTTCATGCATTTGCCCAAATTCATAAAATGTACACCATCAAGAGTGAGCCTTAAAGTAAACTACAGATTTGGGGTGACTTATGATGTGTCAATGGAGGTTCGCCAGTTGTAACAAATGTCCCGCTCTGGCCAGGGAGGCTGTGCATGTGGGGAGCACAAAGTAATGGGAAATCTCAGTACTTTGCTCTCAAACTTTGCTGTGAACCTAAAACTACTCTATAGGAATTGTCTTTTTTAGAAGATGTTTTTGATGCAAGAACAGAAAAACAAACCAAGAGTCTACAAGAGAGAGCTCACAGAGACATTCTCATCTATATGTGGGGAAATCACCATATGATAAAGATGGCCCCACAGGTCAGTGGAGAAAATGGCAGGTTCCTGACTAAATAACCACTGTGGGGGAAACTGCTCACTTTCTTTCAAAATAGATAAATATAATGGAAACTCTACCCAACATCACATACAAAGTTGGGCTGCAAATAGTTCAAAGAACTGAATGCAAAAAGTCAAACTATAAAGTTAATGGGACAAGGGGCGCCTCGCTGGCTCAGTCGGAAGAACATACAACTCTTGATCTCAGGGTCATGAGGTCAAGCCCTACCTTAAGTGTAGAGATTATTTAAAATAAATAAATCAACTTTGGAAAATAAATTTAAAAAATAAAGTTAATAGGACAAAATATTTTAAAACGTCTTTGTGACCTAGGACTAGACAGACTCACCGACACAAGTCAAAACAATGGATAAACTGATACGTCATATTACAGCAATATTAGAATTTTTATTCAACAAAGAACACTATAAGCAAAGTTAATGGGTTGATGAAGAAATGGAAGATGGTATTTGCAATTTTTAAACTGACAAGGGACTAATATATAGAAGAAAACACAGGGGCGCCTGGGTGGCTCAGCCGGTTGAGTGTCCGACTTCGGCTCAGGTCATGATCTCACGGTTTGTGAGTTCGAGCCCCGCATCGGGCTCTGTGCTGACAGCTCAGAGCCTGGAGCCTGCTTCCGATTCTGTGTCTCCCTCTCTCTCTGCCCCTCCCCCACTCATGCTCTGTCTCTCTCTCTATCTCTCTCTCAAAAATACGTATTTTTTTAAAAGTTATAAGAAAACACATAGAACTGCAAATCAAGAAGCAAATTAGAGGAGCCCCAATAGAAAAATGGACAAAAGATATAATCAGGCAATTTCTAAAAGAAGAGGCAAACTTATTAGTAGCCAAAGTCATGCAAATGGAAATGATTTTACACATACCCATCTGGCAAAAATTTGAAAGCTGGCTGATGCCCAAGGTTGGCAGGGAAATACAGTTACAGGATCCCTCCTAGGGAGAATGTAGACCCATAAAGTCACTCTGAATTCAGTCTAGTACTTGGTCAAATTAGGTAGCACCTACCCTATATCTCAGCAAGTCCATTACTGGGCATATATATACCTAAGAAATCTCACAATGTCCACGAGGGGACAAAGATGTTCCATGCAGCTTTATTTGGAGGCCAGCTAGTTTCCATCACTGGGGAAGCAAGTAGGTGAAATGTATATTGGAGTACTACATAACTAACTAGACAGTAATGGATAAATCTTCAAAACATAGGATGGGGTACAAAAGTGAAAAGCCAAGATAAGCTTAAAATAATACCATGGATGACAGATAGATAGATAGATAGGTAGATCAAAGAAACCATGGATGAAAATTATAAACATGTGTACAAAATATATCCATATACATTTTCTTTTTTTTTTTTAATGTTTATTCATTTTGAGAGACAGAGAGAGACAGAGCATGAGCGGGGAAGGGGCAGAGAGAAAAGGAGACACAGAATCAGAAGCAGCCTCCAGGCTCTAAGCGGTCAGCACAGAGCCCGACGAGGGGCTCGAACCCACAAACCGCGAGATCATGACCTGAGCCGAAGTTGGACGCTTAACCGACTGAGCCACCCAGGTGCCCCAATACACATTTTCAAAGGACTCACATAAATAAAAAGATCCACACTGACAAAGATGAGAAGGTAGCCCATGGGGAAGGAAACGGGAGTGAAGAATAGAGAAAAGAGAATTAATAAATAGATGAATAAAACAGGAATGGAGCCTTGTACAGACCAATAATAACAATACGACATGAACAGGGGCACCCGGGTGGCTCAGTCGGTTGAGCATCCGACTTCGGCTCAGGTCATGATCTTTTGGTTCGTGGGTTTGAGCCCCGCATCAGGCTCTGTGCTGACAGCTCAGAGCCTGGAGCCTGCTTCGGATTCTGTGTCTCCCTCTCTCTCTGCTCCTCCCCCACACTCATTCTGTCTCTCTCTGTCTCTCACAAATAAATAAAACGTTAAAAATTAAAAAAAAAAAGACTTTAAAGACCGAAGTAATTAAGATAGTGTGGTTTTGACCAACAATAGCCACACAGGCAAAAGAAGCAGAATAAAGAGCCAAGAAATTAAAATCTATGGACACTTATGACAAAGCAGGAGAACAGACCAATGGGAGTTTTTTCCCATAAATGGTACTTAAGTAATTAGATATAAATGCAAAGAGGAAAAGGGGAAAAACTGGAATTGGATCTCTACCTCATATGATAACAAAAATGAGGTTCAAGGGGCGCCTGGGTGGCGCAGTCGGTTAAGCGTCCGACTTCGGCCAGGTCACGATCTCGCGGTCCGTGAGTTCGAGCCCCGCGTCAGGCTCTGGGCTGATGGCTCGGAGCCTGGAGCCTGTTTCCAATTCTGTGTCTCCCTCTCTCTCTGCCCCTCCCCCGTTCATGCTCTGTCTCTCTCTGTCCCAAAAATAAATAAACGTTGAAAAAAAAAAATTAAAAAAAAAAAAAATGAGGTTCAAGTGGATTGAAGACACAAAGATCACAGAGAGGGATTTCTTATTAAACGAGTCAAATCTGCAAAGTCGACTACCTTAAAGTTAAGGATTTCTGGGGCACCTGGGTGGCTCAGTCAGTCAGGCATCCGACTCTTGATTTCGGCTCAGGTCGTGATCTCATGGTTTGGGGGAATCCAGCCCCGCATCAGGCTCCACACTGAAACTGCAGAGCCTGCTTCGAATTCTCTCTCTCTCCCCCGCTCCTCTCCCTCTCAAAATAAATAAATGACCATTTTTTCAAAAAGAAAATAGAGCTGATCATTGTTATAAATCTATCTCATCTTGTTAAAGTTTAAACGATATACAAATTAATTGGTTTTTACCTTGCCAAAAAAAGAAAAAATGCTTCGGGTTATTCGAGAAGTCGGTATCATTTAGGGTACCTTTTCGCTAAACACAAAAAGGAAAAGGCACGCCTGCTTCCTCCACAAGCTGACTTTAGGCATTGGGTAGGGTGGGCACCACAACGCCCTTGGACCACTCACCTAATACTCAGGTCATAACTTCCGCTCAGTAGAAAGTTCTTCTTCTCACACAAGAAGAGGGCGCGGACACTCCCGGCGTGGCCTCGGAACGCGATGGGTACCTCCTTTACTTGTATGACATCGAGAAGCTGGATCTTCCGATTGGATGACACTGCTACCAAATGTCCCCCAGAATAGTGAATGATTCTGTTTCGGTCCCACCTGAGTTGCCGGAGGGGTGGGGTGGGGGTGGAAAGGATGATCCATGAAAGAAAAGTTAGTGTCCCTTCCAGCAACTCACTTCCTACGACGGCTGTCACCTACAACAATGGTATAATGGAAAGTTCGGGGCCTTCCAACAAGGGATATAGCACAAGGGACCCCTACCTTATACCATACCAAAAAGTCCTTTCAGGCAAAATTAAAAAAAATTTTTTTTTAATATAAAAAAAAATTCGGGGCGCCTGGGTGGCGCAGTCGGTTAAGCGTCCAACTTCAGCCAGGTCACGATCTCGCTGTCCAGGAGTTCGAGCCCCGTGTCAGGCTCTGGGCTGATGGCTCAGAGCCTGGAGCCTGTTTCCGATTCTGTGTCTCCCTCTCTCTCTGCCCCTCCCCCGTTCATGCTCTGTCTCGCTGTCCCCAAAATAAATAAACGTTGAAAAAAAAATTAATTTTCCAATCATAAGATTACCAGCCAATGGATAAAATATGCGCAAGATGACCCAACCATGTATTGTCTGAATTGAGACATTTTATCGTGAAAGGGGATACCTACTATAATTACTCCAGGCCCACGGAGTGAAGTGGGATTATTTCAGCAAAAGGGAGGTGGTCATGCCTGAAGATGAGAATTTGTGATATTTTTGTCCTCATTCTATTTGTTATACCTAGAGCTCAATCAGCCATCATCTCTTCTAAGGGGCACGCTTATCACCACGCGATCCATAAAAACTCAACTTTGCCTTTCCCCTATCTTCTTGGTCTTCGCCCTACTGACCGGTCAAGATGTAATTTGTTAGATTCACAGCCAGAAAGAAAATAGAGAGAGATGGCCTTTACGAAACCTTACGAAAAAAGAGCAAAGTCCTAGGCCTAAAGTATGGCAGAGAGCCGATCATTAAAATGTCTTCTTACGGCACAGACAGGTGACATCACACCGTGCGGTTGTCATAAGCGCCATTTTCATGTTTAACATGGGAAGATATCCATGGTACTTTGCCGGAGTGGATTATAGAAATACGTATAGCATAACCCCATTTTTATTTAAAACTTGTAGGTATAGTACACGCAAGAACAAAATTCTAGACTAGACATGAATATTAATGGTGGTTATCTCTAGATGACAAGATTGTAGGAGGTCTTGGCTTTTCTCGATATATTTGCTGGCATTTGGTGGGTTTCTTTCTCCCAATAAGCACACCTTCCTTCTAAAAACTAGAATAATTGGGGCGCCTGGGTGGCGCAGTCGGTTGAGCGTCCGACTTCAACCAGGTCACGATCTCGCGGTCCGTGAGTTCGAGCCCCGCGTCAGGCTCTGGGCTGATGGCTCAGAGCCTGGAGCCTGTTTCCGATTTTGTGTCTCCCTCTCTCTCTGCCCCTCCCCCGTTCATGCTCTGTCTCTCTCTGTCCCAAAAATAAATAAACATTGAAAAAAAAAAAAAACTAGAATAAAACAACAAAAATATTCAAAAAAAAAAAAAAAAACCACGGTAATTTCATGCACATGACTTGTGCGAAGGATGGTCGACTGGTGTACCCAAAATTATAATGGGAAAGTGCCCTCCACCCACTGCCGAGAATGGTCCAAAAACCCAGCACCTGGTTTCGAAAGGGGATCTCATTTTAGTTGGGAGCTGGAGCTTGAGGTCAGGAAGGATTGCCTTTTCCAAGTGAACCGGGTCATGGGAATCCTAAGGCGGCTAATTCAAGGGTCCCTGAAGACCCGGATTCTGACCCCAGTACCTACGTGTCAGAGAGAATGCGGATATTATAAGTCCCACAGAAGACATTTCTCTCCTCCATCTGGACCTGCTGAGTTTCCTGGTTCTGGTATGCGGTCCACAGGTTGTAGTCATTCTAACAAGGGAACACTTGGAGTCAAAGCACAGTGGCAACTTTACCCAGGGCCCCAAATATGCACCCCCTGAGGTCTTCCCTGGCCAGGACATAAGGGCCCAAGGACTCTGCCTCTTTGGGCTGTGGCTGCCACTACGTGCTGGTAGGGAGAGGTCAATGAGCAGGCACTAGAGTCATCCACGACTTAGAAAATGGTGAGTCAAGGGTCCTGACTCATCCTGCATCACTTTGTATCTTCTGTGTGTTCTGGTTCCTTCCGTGAACTCTCGATATCGCCGACAGCTCAACTTTTCCAAAAATGAGCTCACGGAGGGTACGTTCACAAAATCGAGTCACAGGTGCCCTTCGACTGTTTTGCAGAAGTCCGGGCTTCATGTTTGTATTACGTATACCTGACTCTACAAAGCGTACTCATGGGAACTCAAGCCGTAGGCAAAATCACAGCTACACTCTCCGTGCATTTGTGCCTCAAAGTCTGCACGTATATGCAACCTTCATTTCTCCTTACAGCTGCCTCGTAAAGTACATCATTTGCTCCACAAAACATTGTTGTCATTTTACAGATGAGATATATCTGAGCCTCAGAGAGAGGAAATCAATTGTATCAAGTCTCAACAAGGGTATTTCCCTTCCCTTTCTAATAGTTCCTTCCTTCCTTCCTTCCTTCCTTCCTTCCTTCCTTCCTTCTTTCCTTCCCTCCCTCCTTCCCTCCTTCCTTCCTTCCTTCCTTCTTTCCTTCCTTCCTTCCTTCCTTCTTCTCTGTGCCTCCCTCCCTCCAACATACACTTTCTGGACCACTGTAGCATGCCAGACATGCTAAGTTCTGGCACAGATGACTCAAGTGGACTCTCACTCCTCTTTCCAGCCATTTCTAGAAGGAAATGACAACCATGCCAGCAGGAAACCCAAAAAACAGGGTGAGTTTATCATGAAAGCAAAAAAGACCACCACATCATGTTCGCATCTGGGAGCCCCCCCTGGGAACATCTCTCTTCCTACTGAGCCTTCTTCTCCATACCTGTAGACTCTTCCTTGGGATGCCCGCTTTTCCCAGCTCAATCTCCCTCTTGATCTTTAACCAAATAACGACGTCCACCTAGAAGTCTCTCCCCAGAATCTGTCAACCTGCCTCCCCTCCAGTGTCCAAGCAGCTCTGATCTCCTGCCTTGAACTAATCAAGACGTCCTTGACTTCTCATGACTTGGGCTGGGATTCCTTGGCTCTCGTTCATCAACTAAGTTTTCAGAGCTGCATGGTGGAGTCATTGGAGGAAAAAGACCCAGTTCAAATCCTAGCCCTACCACCAACCAGCTATGAGAACTTAGGTGACTTTTCTAACATCACAGCCTTCGTTTCCACATCCATAAGTTGGGAGCAATGATATCCATGCGATCTACCGTGAAGATCAAGTGAATGATGTGTACAAAGCCCTGGGCACACCATTCTTGGCGCCCCGTTCAAGCTCAGTACCCATGGCAATCACCATCCCTCGGAGGCACTCCCCTCTACCTCTCCCTAGGAGAAGGGACTGCCTTGTCTTGCTACTTCACATGCTTTCTTCTGTTGACCACAGTGCTTTACCTGTTTCTCTCTCTGTTCTTAAATTATAACATTCCTAAAACAGGGGCGCCTGGGTGGCTCAGTCAGTTAAGCGTCCAACTTGGCTCAGGTCATGATCTCACGGTTCGTGAGCTTGAGCCCCATGTCGGGCTCTGTGCTGACAGCTTGGAGCCCAGAGCCTGCTTCCGATTGTGTGTCTCCTTCTCTCTCTGCCCCTCCCCAACTTGTGCTCTGTCTCTCTATGTCTCTCAAAACATAAATAAATGTTAAAAAAAAAATGTATAAAATGAGTGAATGGGCCAACTCAAAGATTTAAAAAAAAAAATGCGGGTCAAATTAAGTCCACAAAAGTGTCTGTCTTCTTTGGCCCACGCCTTTAAGAAAAACAAGAGCTGTCCCATGATAATTCAGATTTCTAACTTCTTTTGAAATTCATACTACACGGTTTCCTTATGAGAAGCTATGGTCTGGCCGTGGGGTTGGAAGTAAACGAAGAACCCTGAGAGGACAAAGCAAACCCATCCGCACATTTAACAGCTGAGGAATTTAAGGCTGACGGAGAGGAAGTCGCTTGCTTAAGGACACACAGCACACAACTCCGGTCTCCCTTAGGGAATGTCACCTCCCATCTCCTGTATCCACATGCTATAGATCCTGTATGGTCCCATTTCCTGTACCCCTCACAGGAGGGCCGAGTCTGGACCCCAGATGCCACCGCAACCCACCTTCATTCCCAGTTTCCATTTCTGATTTTTCGCACGCGTGCGTTTCCCGTCATCTGTCATCTTAGGAACCGGGATAAGAAGCTTGTTGGCGTAATTAGGTTCGATTCCCCCTGTGTAGGACCCCTGAGGGAAAAAAGATAACGGGAAATGGCTACTATTCTTGGTCCTTCCTCTCCAAGAGGGGTGCTTGGCAAGATCTGAAAGATGGGTAAACTCTGGCGGAGGCCTGGCCGGTGAGGTGGCACGTGCAGATTGGCTTAAAGTGGATCCTGAATACCAAACAGCCAGAGCCAGACCAGCAAGAAATGGCGAGCGGGTCTCAGCTTCCCAGAGGTATGGCCTGCCTCCCAATGCCTGACTCTTCTCGTCTTCTGCTATGGATCCCTGCTGGGAAAAACTCAAGCTACCAAGAGTCCACGATTTGGGGTAAGGCTTCGGGCAGGAAACAGAGATAAAAAATTCCGAAGACGGATACTACCCGGAAGACTTGCATTTTAACCTAAACACATACTTACTGGTCTCTGAAACATCTGTGCATCATATGAGACTGTTCCAGAAACATACTCATGGCTTTCTTATTGCACATGCCACAAGACAGATCTCTGGGGGGGGGGGAGAGGGGGGGGACAAAATGCCCTGCTCTGTGACGTTTCAGAAAGACTCTGCCTCTCTCTTCCTGAGAGGTTTCTACACATGTCGTCCCTGCTAGATGCACAGACAATGCGGGTGGCGATTAACAGGTCTGGACAAACAGGAAGTTACGGCTAAAGCCTACAAAGCAGCTAACTGGGAGCGGGAGGCCAGCTAAGGGTCCACCGAAGAGATCGGAAAGGTGCACTGTCAGGCCAACCTCAACGTGGAAATGAGGCTGGTTTCCAGATCAACCCCTCGCGGCCAGGAAGTACCTGCAAGAAGGCGATCTGGTTCTGAATGAAAGTATGCATGGAAAGATCCTTCTTGACCTGTTGGGCCAGCGCAGCCCAGTGCTGGCTCACAAAGGCACACCTGTTCAGGCTGTTCTTATCCAGCAGACCTGGAAAAAAAAAAAACAGATGATGGACCTGGGAACCTCCCATCAGAGCCATGATGAAGAGTGTCTTGAGAAATCCCCCAATTCGCCCCAGCATACTTAGAATATACTTGGAGAGGTGGATGGGCAGATGACGGATGAAGTCTCGATATTTTCTGGCCCCAGAAGACAGGTCTCGGACCACATCCAAGTCAACCAACAGATCGGAGGGGGCGCTCTCTGCCTTGGACCTGCCTGCTTTTCTGGAAAACAGCCGGTTCATCTCAGAAATACACTGGAGAGAACTCTTCCATTGTCCTTTGGAGGAAAGCCAGAGAACGGTGCAGGGTGGGGTTGTCTCTAATTCAGGCCAAGAGAAGCCCTCCCCAAACCCTCTCCCCAGAAATAGAGCTCATCATGGTCCACCCTTAGACTACTGGATTTTTGTCATTTCTTCTGCCAAAACGGAAACAAGACCTCCCAAACCAAACACACAAGGGCTTTGCAAGCCTTCCCAGTTCAAGGAGATGCCTATAGTGTATCAAACCCTGCCCGATTCAGGTGAAATGGCATTGTGTCTGGCACTTCCTTTAAATTACCCCAAGAGGGGCATCTGGGTGGCTCAGTCGGACTTCGACTCGGGTCATGATCTCGCGGTTTGTGGGTTCGAGCCCCACATCGGGCTCCATGCTGACAGCTCAGAGCCTGGAGCCTGCTTCCGATTCTGTGTCTCCCTCTCTCTCTGCCCCTGCCCTCTCTCTCTCTCTCCCTCTCTTTCTCAAAAATAAATAAACGGGGGACTTCCCAGTCTCATACCTATTGGCTTTCCTGCTACGGGCTAACTTACCAGTGTCAGATGGTCCGCCCCCCATATTTTCAAGCAACCCTTCTTTCCCTGGAGATCTGGACAAAGGGAAGGATGTGTTCTTGGTTCCGGCTGCCCGGCAGACCTGCGAGGTCTCAGACTGGTGGTGGTCTTTCTCCGGGAAGACAAACACATCACTGGCGGACTGACTGAGCCCTGAAAACCAAAAGGCCAAGACAAGGGTGCTCCTTAATGGGGTGTGTGGAGGAAAGGAGGTGGAGGAAAACAGTTTTCTTTCTACTGCCTTCTTTTCAATCCACACAAAATGGGCCAAGCCGGTTATGTCCAGTTTTATCCGGGGGAGCCCCCGAGTTGCTATGCAAATATTGCAGGAAGCTCCTTGTTGGATTTTGCCGACCCACAATGCACACTTGCAGTTCATGAGTTTAAGCCCCGCGTCGGGCTCTGTGCTGACAGCTCAGAGCCTGGAGCCTGCTTTGGATTCTGTGTCTCCCTCTCTCTCTGCCCCTGCCCACTCTCTCTCTCTCTCTCTCTCTCAAAAATAAATAAACATTAAAAAAAATTTTTTTTAAGAAAATTTAATTTCTGGGTCACCTAGGTGGCTCAGTCGGTGAAGCGTCTGACTCTGGGTTTCAGCTGGGGTCGTGATTTCACGGTTTCGCAGGTTCGAGACCCGCGTGTGCATACGTGTGCGTACGTGTGTGTGCGTGTGCACGCGTGCGCGTGTGTGTGTGTGTGTACAAGCCAGGCCTTCTGGGGTCTGCTGGCTCCTGGCAGGAGCACCTAGAGATGGGACATGTTCAGTCAGGGAGGCCTGGTTTTCAAGTCCCTTTACTTGTCGCCTAGGCTGTGTCACTCAGATTCCCTGAGTGTTACTTCCCTAACACGCCGAAGAAACCCAGTGCCATGTATGGGAATCTAACTCTCCCCTGGGTCGTCTAGCTTTGAAACTCTTTTGGATGCAAATCGTCTACAAACATGACCACAGAACAGGCCTCATGGACATTTAGGAATTCCCCACCTTCGTGGGCTCAGACACTGAGCCGCCGAGCCGCTGAGGCTCCCCGCTCTGACACCCCTCCCTCTGATCATCTGATCCCTCCTCCCGGGTCTTCTCCAACCCCCAACACCCCACGGAACCGGTGATGGACCCCTGTCTAATCCCTTGCCTCTTTTCTGGCTTCTTTTGCTTTCCTGATCCAGCTGGCCAAACATTTCCAAGACCTTCTCACCAATACCCTAGACCAATGGCTCTCAAGGTGAGGACCCCAGACCACCACCAGCAGCAGCAGCTAGGAACTTAGACATGCAGGATCTCACGGCTGCCACAGACCTGCGGAGTCGGGACCTCTGGGAGAGGGTCCCAGTCCTCTGTGTTTTCAAAAGCCTTCCCAGGGATTCAGATGCAAGGTAAGGTTTGAGAATGCCTGCCCTACCCTTATTTGACCCTCTTGCTACCTGCAGGCTTGAACAGACACCACTTCAGGTTGGATTTCATGCAGACGCAAGCAATATGGAGGAATGAATGGGAACAAGCCCTACATTTTGACCTCTTGGCCTGGTTTCTGTGCAGTGCAGACTGAAGGGCAGAACAATTCAGAAGCTTCCCCCTTACATCCCACCCAAACCCCATCTAATCCCAAACCCACTAACGCAGGAGCCACGCCAGCAATGAGTATTAGAGGCACAGGCCAGCCATAACTGGGCCTACGTCCCTTCCAAATGCCGGACAGTTAAAAGTTCTGTACTTCCTGGGGCGCCTGGGTGGTCAGTCGGTTGGGCGTCCGACTTCGGCTCAGGTCATGATCTCACGGTCCGTGAGTTCGAGCCCCGCGTCGGGCTCTGTGCTGACAGCTCGGAGCCTGGAGTCTGCTTTGGATTCTGTGTCTCCCTCTCTCTGTCCCTCCTGTGCACGTGCGCTCTCTCTCTCTCTCGCTCTCTCTCGCTCTCTCTCAAAAATAAATAAAACATAAAAAAAAAAGTTCTGTACTTCCATAAAAAGCATTTGCATTTCATGCTTTTCTAGAAGGAAGTCACATCCTGCAATTTCTCCTTTGGCAAACAGGACCGCATGTCAGGACAAGGAGCTCTATCCTGCGTTCTGGAAAACCTTAAGCTTGTCTACCTAAGCCTGTCCACACGTCTGGTTCCTTTACAGGCTCCTGACGTCTGGCTTCCTTACCTTTGGGGGCCCTCTCCTCTCCCCCTGTGGCCTTGTTTACCTGCGACTTTGCTCTGCTCTCTCAGGAACAGGACTCTGATGACATTGGCAGCAGTGAGCAGTAACTTGGGGTCACACATCTGGAACAGCAAGAGCGTGTAATTTGCCTTCGTCCAGTGGGTGCTGTTCCCGAACCAGTACAAAATCTCCCTCATCTTCTGTTCGACTGTTTTATCCAACATCTGGTTCAAGGAAGACCTGCCGATTTTCCCCTCCTTCTTGCTGAGGTTGATCCGGGACCGGCTGTAGGTGAAATCCTTCCCCTGCGTGGCCTGAAGGATGTTCTGGAAATGGTGTAACAAATACAAGCTATCCAACTGCTCCAGGATGCTGACCAGAAACCTCCTTTGGCGTATCTCACTGATCCTCCGGAACCACTGTTTGGTAGAGAAGATCTTCCAGGTGAGGACACATGTTTCACACTTCTGGCACACGGGGACAGAGCTGTTTCCCTTCTCACAGCGAAAATGGGGGACATTCCTGAGCCTCAGTTCCAGGTTTTCCATGATCCTGAGATGCCCAGCGCATTTTATCCTTGTCCGTTATCAGCCCCACCAAACACCACAGGAGCAGGAAGCAGCTGATGAATATCCCAGTTGAGCCTTTTCTAGTATAAACATTTCCCAGAGAAAAAGGTAAAACGCTGCGTCGGATGGAAAGCTTGTGTCTCCCGGAAACTGCCGGTAGAAGCCTGGCTTTTTGTACTGACCTCCTAGGAAACATGGCTTTACCGTAAATCTCCTAAACCGGGCACTGCTTAGGTGGAGGCAGTTGCTGTATATTCTGAAAGAGCTGGTCATCTCATTTCTAGAACCACAAGAATCTGTGTTGGTCAAATTTAAGTAACATATGGGTCCTTCTTAAAGGAGAAAATATATACTGTGGAGCCTGGTGTTGAGCTCCAATGGATATTATTAGTAACGACTTACAAATATTCGTGGATGTGAAATTGGATGTAAACTTAACGTTTACAGCTGTTTGGTTATAAGCTGGCTATCCCAATGATCCTGAATATGTTTATATTCATTTTCTTTTCTTTTCTTTTAATTTTAGAGAGGGGGTGGGGAGAGGGGTACAGAGAGAGAGAGAGAGAGAGAGAGAGAGAGAGAGAATCTCAAGCGTGCCCCACACTCAACACAGAGCCTGACATGAGGCTCGAACCCATGACCCTGGGATCATGACCTGAGCCAAAATCGAGTCAGATGCTCAACCGACTGAGCCACCCAGGCATCCCTGCCTTCATTTCCTAACACAAATGTTTAAAAGAAACTTGTTTGACTGCTTCAGAATGCTAACCAGAAACCTGGGCAGAGAAGCACTCCTTAGCGGAAAAGTTTCAGTTAACCTCAATCACATGCACACACACGCGTCTGGGAGGCAGCACTATGACTGAACTCAAGGGGGTCCCCGCTTGGGTTGCATGAAATTGAACACACCCCAAGAGGTGTTTGAAAGCCGAGAACTTTTGATGAGTTGTTACAAGTAAGGAGACAGGGAGATAGCTCTCAGAGGACTGTGTCTCCCTGGGGTTAGGAAGGGAAGCTTTTATTGTGTGTTAGGGGGCGGGGCAAGGAGCTTGCATATGCATTAAGGATTTATACATATTCCATTACTTAGGCGTTTCGGTTCAATTGTTCATGCCTAGCGTGTCCACATGCCAGTGCATACATCATGTTCAAAAAATGGCAGAAAATTCCACCCGCAGGAGATCTTGGTAGTAGAACGAGCTGCAGGTAACTTCAGGACAACTTGGGGGGGACAGAGGGGGACTTTTGTGCAGATCCTTAGCTCCAAACGGGCTCAGTAAGGGCTATCAGGTAAAATACCTAGCAAGGGACTATCAGGCGAGAAACAGCTGGCTGAGCAGCTCCTTGGCAGAAACTGTCCGTTCTGCAAAACAAAACTCATTCCTTCCCCACTTTTGTCCCTTCCCTCCCCTCCTTCCGCTGCTGGCTTTCAGCCCTCCGATTTGAGTACCTCCCCCTTGCATCCCAGCCAACAGAACAGCTGAGTGGTGAAGAGTGAGGGGTCTGGGGTCAGACTCCTGGGTCTGGACCCCAGCCCAGCTGCTTACTAGCTCTGGATACGCATGCACATTGCTTAATCCCCTACGCCTCAGTTTCCTCATCTGTAAAACAAAGAGGATGATAGTTCTTACCACCCAGAATGGTTTTTTGAGGACTAAATGAGACACTATAGGCAAAGCACTTAGATGATCGCCTGTTACATAGGTCACCCTCAGTAAATGCTAACTATTGTCCTACTGCTGTCATCATCATGGTCGTCATTGGGACCACTGTTCTGGGCAGCCAAGCAAACAATGCCAGCTACTATGTTTATATGTGTGTATGTGCATACATTGATGATGAGGGGGCGTGGGGCAAGCTGAGGGCAAAATACAGGCTGGCACCCCCACCCCCACCCTCTCCAGGTGGAATGTGTGTGATATTCCTCGGACAAACCTGATCACCCAAGAACAAAGGGGCTCAAGTGCTTGCCACGGCAACGTGGGCAACTAAGGCAAATGAAAAATTAAATTTCCTTGCTGCCTACAGTCCATTGAGAAGTCCTTGAAACAGAGTGACCTGCCTCTAGGAGCTCAGCTTCCTGGATGATGACGCTTTGCTAGGGGCAAAAGGGAACCTTAGCTTAACTTGTCCCAACCTCGAGGATCCTGTAAGTCCACTTCCTTTATCTCAACTCCCCCAAGATACATGCTGGCCATCATACTCCAAGCTTATGGCCCCCCGATATACATCTGAAGGGTCTCATGACTGAGGTTTTATTAAACAGTAAAAAATGCCATTTCCCTAGCAAGAGCTAGCCCCTCAAGATGCTGGAAACCTTGGGGCACCTGGATGGCACAGTCGGTTAAGCGTCCGACTTCAGCCAGGTCACGATCTCGAGGTCTGGGAGTTCGAGCCCCGCGTCGGGCTCTGGGCTGATGGCTCAGAGCCTGGAGCCTGTTTCCGATTCTGTGTCTCCCTCTCTCTCTGCCCCTCCCCCGTTCATGCTCTGTCTCTCTCTGTCCCAAAAATAAATAAACGTTGAAAAAAAAAATTAAAAAAAAAAAAAGATGCTGGAAACCTTGCTTCCAAAATTCCTTAGAGACTTACTCCATCCCTGACCCCTCCCAACTGGAGGGTATATAACGAGTTGCCCGTCACGACCCCATGCAGCTCTTCCTGCCCACGGGTCCTGTCCCGTGCTTTAGTAAAATCACCTTTTTGCACCAAAGACGTCTTCAAGAATACTTTCTCGGCCATTGGCTCCAGACCACCCCACCATTGCCCCCAAAACTTCATCGTTGAGATGCATGTAAAAAAAATAACGACTGTGGGGGCACCTGGGTGGCTCAATCGGTTGAGCATCTGACTTCAGCTCAGGTCACGGTCGTGAGTTTGAGCCCCACATTGGGCTTGTTGCTGTGGGCAACAGAGCCCACTTAGGATCCTCTGTCCCCCTCCCTCTGCCCCTCCCCCGTTTGCACACACTCTCTCTCAAAAATAAATAAACATTAAAATTTTTTTAAATGAGTGCGTGTGTGCATAGTTTTTAAAAGAATAAGGACATGAAAATGGCAACCGTATTTCCTGAGACCTTTACCCCTTGCTGTTGCTTATGATCCATTCAGGAGTGATGATGTGGGTCGTTGGACCCAACCCCTCTGAGTGCACGTCGCCCTAAGGTACCCAAAACAGAAGGCTTCTGCAGTCAGTTATGACCCAGAAAGAGACCAGGGGCTCATCGGGCTTTTCGAACATTCTGAGCAACAAAATCCCGTCTGCAAATCATATCTTCTGAAAAGCTCTATGTGTAACGTACGAAGTTACGTTAGCATAAATGTATAAGTTCCAAGGTTCACTTGTTAGCAAGGCAATTACGGACAGCAGTGGGGCTCTTCGGATAAAGACAAAACCTTGAAACCTGAAGTTAAATATGACAGACACTGTCTTCCATCAGCTTTACAAGCCACAAAATTTGATTAGCAGCTGCTCCGGGGATCCTAGAATCCATTAGAAAAACGTTTGGGAATCACTATTAAGTGCTGATGTATTCAGGCTGAGTATCTGCAAAGTGTCACAAAAGTTTCCACCAAAAAAATACCCACACAACACACACGCACACACACACACACACACACACACACACACACTGTGTATGTGTAGATCTACACGCAGAGAAAGAACAAATGTAACAAAATGCTAATAATCGGTGAGTGTGGGTGAAGAGTATACGAGCGTTCATTGTTCAGGTCTTTTAGTTCTCATGGGTTTGAAAATTTTCCAGAAAAACAAAGATATAATGCTAAGTTGGAAAAAATTACTGTAATAGACTATTCCCTGTCGATTACCACCCAGCTCACCACTGCAGCCAAAATGTCCTTGCGAATGTTAGGCAGCCCAAAAAAGAGCTTCCAAGGCGCACGGAGACAATTCTGCTGCAGACAGTTCTAGATTTCAAACATTGATTCTGGTACTTAGGAGCTGTGTAATCTTGGGTAAGCTGCCTGGCCTCGCTGAGCCTCCGTTTCCCCACCTTACTGATGAGGATGGCAGAGATGAAGGCAAGTAATTCGATTGGATCCAGATGCGTGAGACCAGTTAGCACTGCTCTTGTTGTTATAACTGTTATTTCCCTAGATTAAGCCAAAATGCTTGCAGTAACTGAGCATTTCTGGTGCCTACGTCTGGAGACCTGGCTCAGGTAGAGGAAGCCATTGGGTGTCATTGCCTGGGTTGGTGGCTGTGGCAGTCTGGCATTCAAGTCGGGGTTAGGGACAGGAATCGGGCTGGGAAGGAGATCCGATCAAACAGCCCAGCCTCTTCTATCTGAATCGATATCGAGAGAAAAGGTGAAAGCAGGATTAGCCTCTAAGCTATCAGGGAGGCCAGGAAGAACGAGTACCCCAGACATAGAGCGCTTGGGTATACGAGCGGGAGACTCACTACCCCCAGAACTGCTACAAACTGAAAGTGGCTTGCTTTGGTTTTTTTCTAAGTTTGATTTATTTAATTTTGAGAGAGAGAATGAGCAGGGGAGGGGCAGAGAGAGAGAGGGAGGGAGACAGAGGATCCGAACCGGGCTCTGTGCTAACAGCACAGTGCCCAATGTGGGGTTCGAACTCACGAAATGTGAGACCGTGACCTGCGCTGAAGTTGGAAGCTTAACCGACTGAGCCACCCAGGGGCCCCAAGGTAGCTTGTTTTTGAAGGTCCAAATAAATTAGGATTTTTTTTTTCAAATAAATTAGGATTTTAATCTGTTTGGCTGGTCTACCTACTCGAGGAAGTGGTTTTATCCACCCAATTCAGTCTTTATTCCCTGCTGAGGGTCAGCTGTGGCCCACTGGAGGGGCAGAGACCTGGGAGTCAGAGAGACTGGCTGGAAACCCATTGTTGCTTTTCACTAGCTGTCGTGGCCTTGAACAAGCTTCTCTGAGCCCCCGTTTTCTTATCTGTAGGAGACACACGATCGCTATCCTGCAGGGTGTTGTACTGTGAGGATGACATTCCTTCAAGTAGGCGGGCATGGAAGTTGCTTCTGCGGCCTCTCCCTTCCACTCACCATCACTACACACACACACACACACACGCACGCACGCACTCTCGCACACATAGCATCTTACCTGGCTCACGCAGGGAGGTTAAGCCATTTGGGATCTGGTGTTAGAGTTGAGAAAGTGGCCGTGGTGGAGGGCAGGACAAGGTGGCCGGATGGGAGAAGCCGATGGTGGGGAATTGGCACCAGTGGTAGCCAAAGAAGCAGGCAAATAGGTCTCATGGGAGGTAAGACCCAGGAGAGGAAAACATTTCTCAAAGAAAGGCTTTGGAGCTGAGAAGTAAACCTGGAGGTTTCTCAAATACCCAGGCTACCAGCAGCCTGGAGGATTCATGCCAGTCCCCCGGCTGTCCTTTCTGCCCTGTGTTACTCTGTTTCGTTCAAGATTCTGAGTAAACCAGGGGCGCCTGGGTGGCTCAGTCGGTTGAGCATCTGACTCTTGGTTTGGGCTCGGGTCGTGATCTCAGGTTCATGGGATCGAGCCCCGTGTTGGGGTCTGTGCTGACAGCACGGAGCCTCTCTCTTTCCTTCTCTCTCTGCCCCTCCCCTGCTTGCGAGCTGTCTCTCTTTCAAAAATAAACAAATAAACTTTTTTTAAAAAAGATTCGGATTCAACCCTTTTCCCCACGGCACCCCCAAACTCTACTTCCTTTTCCCACCCTCTCTCACGGTTTGAAGAACCCCAGAAGGGGCCAGTTCTGCTGCCCTAACATCGAACCTGAGTCTCTGCTGGTTCCTGCCCCCCACAGCCACCTGTGGAGCTCAGCCAGCGGGAAGCCAGGAAAGGACTCGGTACCAGTACCGAGTGGAAGGGTGTGGGATGAAACCCCACACCCCAGGCTGTGCTACGGCCAGCTACATGCCCCTGGGCAATTCACATGACCTGCTCCCCTTCTGTTAAATGATCAATACTTCTACCTAGCTCACAGGTGAGTGTCAGGGTCAAATGAATGTATTACTTGAAGGGCACTTTATGATGTATGAAGAGCTATACAAGTATTGTTATGATCAGAGAAAGTGGGAAAGCTGCCACCTTTTATCACCAACCCCCCCCCCCCATCATGTGATGTTACAAAGTGAAAAGAGAAAAGTCTTTGTTCCTGAGAAGTCAGTGAATTTCCAGGTTGCCCGTTTGCCCTTTGACTTTGAAAAAAAGCAGGTGGAAAACAAGGACATTGACTAGACATGTTTTATTATCCCGAAGGGGGAGAACCCAGACAGCACAGAAAGTTCTAAACTTAGCCGAAATCGCTGAATTCCCAAGGAGACAGGGTTCGCCTGGGGCGGCCAAAAATGTCTTCCTAAAATGAGTAGGCACCCGCTATTGGTATTTGGAGAGCAGAGCAGGTGAGGCAGAAGAGATGGATGTAAACCAGTGGTCCTCAAACATACATATGCTTCAGAATCCCCTACAGGTCTTATTAAAGCAGATTGCTAGGCTCGGCCCCCAGAGTTTCTGATTTCTAAATCCAGGCTGGGAGCCTGAGAATTTGCATTTCCAGTAAGTTCCCGGATGGCACCGATGCTGCTGGTGGGGAAACCATACTTTAAGAATTCAAAATGTGTGGGGCGCCTGGGTGGCTCAGTCGGTTAAGCGTCGGACTTCGGCTCAGGTCATGATCTCACCGTTCGTGAGTTCGAGCCCCACGTCGGGCTCTGTGCTGACAGCTCGGAGCCTGGGGCCTGCTTCGGATTCTGTGTCTCCTTCTCTCTCTGCCCCTCCCCCACTTGTGTTCTGTCTGTCTCTCAAAAATAAATAAATGTAAAATTAAAAAATTTAAAAAAAAAGAATTCAAAATCTGTGAACATAACTTTGTTTTAAAAGTAAACACAGGGTCTCCTGCCTGGCTCAGTCAGTGGAACACGTGACTCTTGATCTCGTGGTCTGTGAGTTCGAGCCCCGCGTGGGGCTCTGTGCTGACAGCTCAGAGCCTGGAGCCTGCTTTGGATTTTGTGTCCCCCTCTCTCTCTGCCCCTGCCCTGCTCATGCTCTGTCTCTCACTGTCTCAGAAATGAATAAACATTAAAAAATAATAATAAATAAATAAATTTTTTAAAAGGGTAAAAGTAAACACAAATCCTCGATTCTTTCCAAAGTTATTACTGTGTGTCCTTGACCAAGTTACATGGCCTCTCTGAGCCACCCGTGTTTTCCTCTTCATTCCATAAAATAGGGGAAATATTATCTATCTCACAGGGCTGCAAAGATTAAATAAGAAATGGTATTCAAAGATAGTACTTGAGGGGAGTCTGGGTGGCTCAGTCAGTTAGTTAGGTGTCCGGCTCTCAATAATGGCTCAGGTCATGATCTCATGGTCCGTGAGTTCAAGCCCCATGTCGGGCTCTGTGCTGACAGCCCAGAGCCTGGAGATGCTTCAGATTCTGTCTCCCTCTCTCTCTCTGCCCGTCCCTGCTTGCTCTCTGTCTCTCTCTCAAAAATAATAAACATTAAAAAAAAATTTTTTTTTAATATCACTGCCTAAATACTGGAGCATGCTGTGGGAAAAATAAAATTTAACTTCAAAATCAAGCTTGAAACTGATTGAATGAAAGATGGGGCAAAACACGGAGAGGAGGGCCTTGAAAGTATGGCTGGAATGGGAGAAAGGATGACAAGGGTTTTTATGGAAACTTCTGGCAAGTGCATTATAACTTAAAGAGGCCGAGAACACGGAGTTGCTACAACTCAGAGCACCTGAGATAGGTTAAGGGGTTCACTGCAGTCTGACTGTAACAGCTTTAGTAGGATCCTTTGAAAATTATGTTTTTATAAACACTTTTTCCCCCAAGGAAACAGAGTCACAACATTAATTAATTTAGGGGAAAAGATTTTTAACCTCAAATGCCTGATCACTGCTATGCTGACCCTGAGTCCTTGTTGGATTACCCGTCTGCCCTCTTCTTTTCCAGAACCTGGTGGCCTCCCTTCAGGGAGACCGTGGATTTTCTCAGCAAGACCACAGACAAACCAGAAATGAAGATAAAGACTAAGCATGTCCCAGCACAGACTGGCCGGCCGGTCATTCTACCTGAGCCATACACGGTGTCCCCTGCATGTGGGTTATCAGCTACACACGGTATGGTGACCCTCCTGCCCCACCGCCACCGTGACGCGTCGTGGGTGTGGAGGGAGGGGAGTCCTGCTCAAATCGGATGGACCTAGGAGAAGCAGGAAATGGGCAGGCTAGCATTTCCTCCACTTGTGTCTTTGGCTAATGGGGCTGCAGTGGTGACCCCCGAAATGGGGACAGGTGGTTGTAGAGACGGGGAGCAATCCGATAGATGGTCAGTCAACAACACAATTCAAAACTCAAGATGGCCTGAGAAAACATCACATTAGAAGCAGTACATCAGGCAAGGAAATGAGGGAGGAAATACTGCCTCATCTCTTATTGTCTTGAATCGTGGATTACTGTTCAGCTCTTCAGATTCACTTTTCACTTCAATTTTTTTTAAGTTTATTTCTTTATTTTGTGAGAGACAGAGGCAGGGCGAGTAGGAAGGGGGCAGAGAGAGAGGGAGACAGAGCTGTCAGTGCAGAGCCTGATGTGGGGCTCGAACTCACAAAACCGTGAGATCATGACCTGAGCTGAAACCAAGAGTTGGAGGCTTAACCAGGCGCCCGTTCACTTCAATGTTAAATCAACTTCTGTGATCCAAGGGTACAGCTGGTTATCTTCTGGGTCGCTATATCTTAGTGCCCAGCCCAGCAGCTTGCATGTTATAAATACATAACATATATTTCAACATACATGTTGAATCAATTTGATTTGAGGACGGTCATTCCAAAAACATGCTGAACATGTTAAAGAAAGAAGGGTTCCACGAATGGGCCCAAATTTGTATCTTATCATTTCATCATGGACCTTGGGCGGATGTGGGAATTGACTCAGATTCCATAACATTCCTGGAAAAGAATGCCATGGGCACTTGAACCTCAAAAAGTTGAGACAAGAATAAATTACGTAGAGGCTAACATTGCATTCTGACCCTACGCTCACAAAAATGGTTTAGTAATGGAACAAAACAATCACGCACCAAAAGGAGCTCCTGATGAGTTCAGATGGTGTTTCCAAGTGCGTCTACACAATGGAAGAGGAAATAAATGTAGGTAAATACGGAAGAGTGCCCCACGCTCACACGGCTTTGGGGAAATGACGGAATATAAAATAGGCCCTGTTTTTGTTTTTGTTTTTTTAATTTGTTTGTTTTAGGCAATTTCAGTTTGGGGACCAAGAGTAAGGAAAAAGATATACCCATCAGTTGAGGCAATGACAGAAAGAAAGTAGGTATTTCTAACACTCAGTTTTGCTTTGATCTTTTTTGGAGGGGGGGTGGGGGAGAGCAGAGGAAGGGCAGAAGGAGAAGGAAAGAGAGAACATTTAAGCAGTTTCCACACCCAGCAAGGAGCCAGAAGCAGGGCTTGATCTCACAACCCTGAGATCATGACCTGAGCCAAAATCAAGAGTCAGACGCTCAACTGACGGGAGCCACCCAGATGCCCCTGTTTTGATCTTTCATATCAAGAAGGGAGGTGTTGACACTGAAACTGAACGGACAAAGAGAGCTGGCTGGGAAACGAAGTTCGAGTCACAAAGGGTTCCTTTATAAGAGCTCAAGCATTCTGACTTAAACAAATCACATCTCATGACCCTGACCCAGTTTACCGATGTGACCAAAAGCCAGGCGGTAACCTTCAAGACATTAAGAAAAGTGTAGAGGATGGGGACACGTAAAAGTGTCTTAATTTCTAAGGAGAAAAATAAGGTGGATTCTGGAAACAACACACTCATCCACTTGGATGTGAACTCACGGCAGAATCCTAAAGTGGTTTAATGAAGGGGTCGGTGAGCATTTAGAAAATAAAGCAGCCAATACCGACAAACCTCAGTGGTTCGGCAAAAACTGGCCAGGCTGATCTCGTTTTCTCTTTCGAGAGCATTGTGAGGCAGGTGAGCAAGGAAATGCGGACATGTCTTGGTTTTTGCCACTGGGAAAGTCCTTCCGGGTGTCTGGTGGACAAAGGACTAAAAGTGGGCTTTAAAAGTTGGCTACAGCCGTATACGGTTCTCCCAAAACATAACTTATTGAATAACTACACCCAAAAGGTATTGACCAGGGGCTGCGAGATTCCGTATTTTAGCCTTACCCTAATCAGTATGGATCCACAAGATTAAGACTTCAGAAGAAAAGTTCACCAATTCCATGGGTGACACCAGGCTCGGAAGGAGTGCCAGCCTATGGGACGCAGAATCGTGAATCAAAGGTATCTCTGGAAGCAGCAATGATGCAACAATATTTTAAATTCAAATAAAAAATGAACTCGATAAATTCCAATTTTACAAAATTTCATCGAAAATTCTAATCCTCCACTGTATAGACCCTTGGATACAAACATAGGACGGGGTCTCTGGAAACAAGTCAAGGGACCATCAGACTGTCAAAGAGGACGATAACTTGCCTTGACACAGGTCACAGGAAAAGACCCAGAAGTTATGAAGGGAAAGTGGGAAACGTAGGGTGAAAACAAACTTCCTTGGAGGATGTGCGTGAGAACTGCCTTCACACAGTTGAAGGTCTGTCCTCTGAATGAGAAATCAGACAAGTCCACATAGTCAAGGGGAGACCCCTCCTCGGAGGTCACAGGGACTAGGACTTGGACTCTATTAAAACATTTCTTCTGGGAGCACCTGGGTGGCTCATTCGGTTAAGCGTCTGACTTGGGCTCAGGTTATGATCTCGAAGTTCATGAGTTCAAGCCCCGCCCCGCATCGGGCTCTGTGCTGATGGCTCGGAGCCTGGAGCTGCTTCGGATTCTGTGTCTTCCTCTCTCTCTCTGCCCCTCCCCTACTCGCACTCTCCCTCTCTCTCAAAAATAAATAAACATTTTAAAAAAATTTTTAGGGGCGCCTGGGTGGCTCAGTCGGTTAAGTGTCCGACTTCAGCTCAGGTCACAATCTCGCCACCCGTGAGTTCGAGGCCCGCGTCGGGCTCTGGGCTGATGGCTCGGAGCCTGGAGCTGCTTCGGATTCTGTGTCTCCCTCTCTCTCTCTCTGCCCCTCCCCCACTCGCACTCTATCTCTCTCTCTCAAAAATAAACATTTAAAAAAAAATTTTAAAGACATTTCTTCTAATCTTCACTATCCAAAACTACGATGAGCTGCTGTGTGAGGTAGTGAGGTCACTGCCACTACGCAGCTGAGTGGCCCAGCCAGACGGAGTGGATGCTAAGACACTGAAGGTTCGAGACACTTGGTGTCCATGCCTGGAGTTCATCATGTGGCTTATTCCCTTACCCACGATACCCATGATCTAATGAGGAGGGCAGCGTGGGGGACTGGTTAAAATCTCAGCACCGACCTGCCCAGGTTCGAGTCCCGGCTCTGCCACTTGCTCACCATGTGATCACAATGACTTTGAGCAAGTTAACTGACCACCTCCCCCCCACCCCCGCCCGAACCACAGTTTCCCCATCTGCAAAAGAGGAGGATATGAGCTGCTGTGAAGGTTAAGTGAGTTCATAATGGCCTCACGGCACCCAGACGTGCAACACAGAGCTTGCGATCTATTCTGATTACTCTGCAATCTTTTGGGATCACTCTGAAGGTTCCCGGCTACTGAATCTAGGCACCTGAGCAGACAGGAGAATATCACTAGAAGGTGAGAAAGAGGAGGCAGGTGCTTAGGGATTACTGCAAACAGAGAGAACAGCACAGCAGGGAGCGGGAGGGAGAAGCCAGAGACCTTTCTCCTCTGGTGGAGATTTCCATCCCCGGGGCCACCCTTAAGACGCCAGCCGCTGTCCCGTCTTTTGTGGTCGGTAAGAGTCTGAGGGACGGAGGCTGGAGTCTAGGGAGCAGCCTGCACTGAAGTTGGCATTGGCTTCTCGGGCTCCTCTCCCAGATCCACGATGCGGATGGCGTTTTCCTTCTTGGAAAGCCAGAAGGCAGGGTAGACCGGCTCCGAAAACTCGCACTCAAACTTGTGAACCAGAGTCATGGCGTCAGACTCCACGCCGTAGAAGGCCAGGATCCCTCCCGGAAAGTCGACGTAGATCCCCAGCCTCCGGAAAGGCCTGGCTTTGAGCGGGGTCTCCGTGTCACTGTGCCAGGCTGCGAACTCCTTCCCATTCCAGTGGAGGCTCCAGGAGAAGTCGTTCCCCGAGATGCAACCGTTGTGCTCATTCCCCTTCCGGTCGATGCCTCTGCAGGTGAGGCCAACATAGGTGCCCGCCCCGGAGGCCTCTACCTCAAAATAGTACCTGCGCAGGTACAGGCTCTGCTGCGACAGCACCTGCCGCCAGTGCACAAACCTGCTGGGGAGGTCCGGGTAGGGATGCTCCCAGGGCGTGGTGTTGGTGACCTTGCGATTGTCCTCCTGCAGCCGGAGATACCTGTGGGCCGTGTCCGGGTCAAACGAGATGTCACATGCATCTGGGGAGGTACAGAAGGGCAGGAACTGACGGCGGATTCGGACGGAACACTTCAAACCCAGCCTCCCAAGCATGAGAAAACACCTCTCTCTGCCTCTCTGTTTACTGGGGCGACTGTCCAGCCCCCCACCCCCCCCACCCCCCCGGGAAAGAGGTGGGCGAAAACCAAAACAGAAAGAACTCAAATCACTCCACTTCCTTCCTTTCTGAAGATCAAATCGCCGGGCATTTGCTGTATTATTTGCTGAGCTGAATCAAGACACAAAATCCACGGATTCATTCACTCTCTCGCCCATTCATTCATTCATTCATTCATCCAACAAATATGTGTCGAAGGCCAGACACTCTTCTTCTCGGTGTGGGCCAGGGCTGGTGGAAATACGCACTCACCCACCCACACGCGATTCTTTCGTTATGTATTTATTTATTTTTAGATGTGCATTTATTTATTTTGAGAGAGAGAGAGCGAGCAGGGGAGGGGCAGAGAGTGAGGGAGACAGAAGCCCAACCAGGCCCCGCGCTGTCAGCACAGAGCCTGACGTGGGGTTCGAGCCCATGAACCGTGAGATCATGACCTGGGCCAAAATCAAGCGTCAATGCTTAACTCACTGAGCCACCCAGGTGCCCCTTTTCATTTTTTTTTTTTTAATTGACCAATATTTAGCCTGGTGATTGCTCAAACGTTCCCTCAAAACCATCCTCTCGTCAACCCCGGAGAATAAAGATAATAATGGCACCTCTAGGCACCCAGTTGCTCAAGTCACGCTCAAGTTATTTTTGAAATGTCTCTGTCCCCATCCTCACCCCCCACCTGGCTCCTCCCTCCTCTCCACCTGCCCCCACCCACAGGCAGCATCAAGCCCTGTAGATCCCACTTCTGTCCAGCCCACTGCTTCACCCCCGATCTAGTCCAGAACAGGCTCTTTGCCGGCCCCTCGGCCGTGACCTCCTTCCGGCCCTTCTCCACAACAGAGCCACAGGGTATGTTTCAGGGTACAGGCTAAGGTAAATCATGTCACCCCAGCTTAAAGACCTTTGATGGGGCCCTCTGCCCACAGAATAAAGCAGTGACCCCCTCACCCCCACCTGCACAGCCACGCGTGACTGGCCCTGGCCTGCGTCTCCAGCCGCATCTCCTGCCCTCTGCCCCTTGACTGCCACACTCCAGCCACCCTGACCTCAGAAGCACACAACACTGAGCCCTTTAGCACAGACCATTTCCATCTGCGACATGATCATCGCCGACCCTGAGCCTAGGTCATTCCTACCGATCCTTTCAAATGGTAGCTAACGGTACATGTCCTCAAAGAGGCCCTCTGTGACCATAATCTGGGGCAGATGACTCCCCATCACTTTCTCTCGGAGCACTCTGGCCGTTTAAACTTCATGGTGCTCAACAAAATGTGTATAATCCATTTATTTGTGTGTTTGTTTCGTGCCTGTCTTCCTTCCAGTCTATAAACTCCACATGTCACATGGGACTCTATCTTGGGCTCTTATATTTTCCAAGTGAATTGGCATATTCAAGCCTATTTAAATTCCAGGGACGCCTGGGTGGTTCAGTCGGTTAAGCACCTGACTCCTGATTTCCACTCAGATCATGATCTCATGGTTTCGGGGGATGGAGCCCCACGTCGGGCTCTGCGCTGACATCCCTGCTTGGGATTCTCTCTCTCTCTCTCTCTCTCTCTCTCTCTCTCCCTCCCTCTCTTTCTCTGCCCCTCCCCTGCTTGCACTAGCTCTGGTTCTCTATCTCTCTTTCAAAAATAAATAAACTTTTTTTTTTTTTTAAAAAGGGAGTCATTTGGTAACTAACCAGGATCTTCAAAAGTGCCAAGGTCACGAAAGACAAAGAAAAACTAAGGGACTGGACCCAGACTGGGAGAGACTAAGGAGGCATGGAAACATTTGTGATCCTGGATCAGACTATGGGCCAGAAAAAGGACACTGGTTGGAGCACTTGGTGAAACACTTGAATAAATTCTGTAGATGAGCTTATAGCAGTGTGCCAATGTCCACTTCCTGGTTTCGGTCAACGCGCTGTAATTACACAAAGCGTTAACGTTTGGAGAAGCTGGATGAAAGGTCGACGGGAATTCTTTGTCCTATTTTTGCAACGTTTTTGTAAATTTGAAATTGCCTCAAACGTGAAAAGTAAAAAAATAACCTTTTCATTAAATTCTTTATATGTCCCATTTAGGGATACACCTGGGGTTGCGAGAACCTGAAACTTAGTGAGAGATGGTGCTCTTGGGGCGCCTGGGGGGCTCCGTCGGTTAAGAGTCTGACTTCGGCTCAGGTCACGACCTCATGGGTTCATGGGTTCGAGCCCCGCGTCGGGCTCTGTGCCGACAGCTCGGAGCCTGGCGCCTGCTTCGGATGCTGTGTCTCCCTCGCTCTCTGCCCCTCCCCCCCTTGTGTGCATGCTCTCTCTCTCTCTCTCTCTCTCTCTCTCTCAAAAATAAACATTAAAAAATTCTTTAAAAATTTTTAGAAGAACAAAAGAGAAAGATGGGGTTCGTGCTTCACCAGAGCATTACGCTGACGTCGATGAGTGGGGAAGAGGAAGCTGTTCACAACTTACACTGGAGGAACTGGTGCCGGGTGCTGGGCTCAGGTTTTGAGGTCCAGTACTTGCGCTGGACCACGGCAGACACTTGAGTTCTGATATCATATTCCTCTAGAAAAATCAGAGGGTTATGAATGCACACCTGTCCAGGTGGTCAGGAGAACCTAAGAAGCAGGACTTCCCAGCCACTCTTCCCCGGGCTCCCTGGGGGAAGGACTGGACTCCAGTCATGTCAGAGAGAGCTCTGCCCAATGGGCCACATTTCTCTCATGGGTGAAGCATAATACGCTGGAGAAAGATCCCAGACTGGCTTGGATTCCACTTAAAAGTACAGGCATTCACAACCTCAAAAACGCAAGCCAACTGCACGATGTAACGTACTCGACGTCTCTGGGCCTCAATCGCAAAATAAAATCATCAAAGTAAGCGTCCATTAGCGACGTGGCCCGGCCCAAGGACGGCTTTGAAAATGAGACACTCCCCCTGATTTCCCCCGCTCTCCCCTGGCCGTCCCTCACCTTCCCCACCAACCACTCTGAGAAACACTCATGCCACAGCCCACGGCCCGGACAGCTTCTCACCCTCCTTGGAGAAATCCTGGAGCTGGGCCTTGTAGTTCTGTAGCAACTGGATTAAGTGATCAGTGGAGTCTGTGATGACCTTGCGGATGCCCGAGAGCTTATCCTTGAGTCCTATGTAAACACTCGGGAAGGCACCGTCCTCAGTGTTCTTAAACTTGCAGTACTCCTGCAGGTGAAGAAAACACGGCAGAACGTGCCTTGATCTCTGCATTTCTGACACTGCTCCCATTACACCACTGGCTGCATCTGTAAAATGCGTTGATGGTAAGGTGCCCTTCAGAGAGCAAGTCTATGTAACATATCTAGCTCAGGACCTAACAACACAGAAGGTGTTTCTTTCTTAAACCGGGGACGTGGGCTTTTAAAAATCAAGAGACACCGGGGCGCCTGGCTGGCTCTCTTGGTGGAGCATGAGACTCTTGGTCTCGGGGTTGTAGGTTTAGAGCCCTATGCGGGGTGTGGAGGTTACTTAAAAATAAAACTTTCAGGGGCGCCTGGGTGGCTCAGTCGATTAAGCGTCCGACTTCGGCTCAGGTCGTGATCTCGCGGTCTGTGAGTTCGAGCCCCACGTCGGGCTCTGTGCTGACAGCTCAGAGCCTGGAGCCTGCTTCACATTCTGTGTCTCCCTCTCTCTGCCCCTCCCCCGTTCATGCTCTGTCTCTCTCTGTCTCAAAAATAAATAAACGTTAAAAAAAAATTTTTTTTAATAAAACCTTTAAAAAAAAAAGAATAGGGGCGCCTGGGGGGCTCAGTCAGTTAAGCATCTGACTTCAGCTCAGGTCGTGATCTCACAGTTCATGAGTTTGAGCCCCACATCGGGCTCTGTGCTGACAGCCTGGAGCCTGCTTGGGATTCTGTCTCTCCCTCTCTCTGCCCCTCCCCTGCTTGTGCTCTCTCTCTCTCTCAAAATAAATAACTTAAAAAAAAATTTCTTTTTACAAGTTACACATTTTAACATTGTATGTGGAGTTTAGCACCATGCATGAGAAAAGTGATATTTTAAATCAGTGGGGGCAAAAGTGGGTTATTCAACACATGCTGTCGTTTCAAACGGGTCGGTCGCAATTTGGAGAAGAAGAAGTTGACTTTCTACATAAATAACTTACACGCAAATATATTTCATGCATCTTAAAGTTTTTAAGTTAAAGTCCTACAAGGAGGAAAGAAAAAAGAAAAATTATGTCCTCTCTGGGGAAACTCGTGACGTGAGAAGCCAAACATTCATTCCTATTTTCTTTGTTTTGATATTGGAAAGCAAAGGAACTGACAAAGACATTCCGTTAGTATTTTTGTCTTTCTCTCCCTGCTTTTCTTTCTCGTTAAAGGGTTAACTATGGTTGTCTTTGGGTGGTGGGAGCCTGGGTGATTGTTTCCTTTCATATTTTCCAAGAGTTTTTTTTTTTCCACAACAAACATCTATATTTGTCGTAACTAGAGGGGAATTTTTTTCAAAAGTGCAATCAGTGGGGCACCTGGGTGGCTCAGTCAGTTGAGCAAACGACTTCGGCTCAGGTTATGATCTCGCGGTCCGTGAGTTCGAGCCCCGCATCGGGCTCTGTGCTGACAGCTCAGAGCCTGGAACCTGCTTCGGATTCTGTCTCTCTCTCTGTCCCTCCCCTTCTTATGCGCGCTCTCTCTCTCTCTCTCTCTCTCTCTCTCTCAAAAATAAATAAACATTAAAAAATTTAAAAAAAAATTATTTGGGGGCCCCTGGCTGGCTCTGTGGGTAGACCATTTGACTCTTGATCTCGGGGTGGTGAGTTCGAGGCCCACATTGGCCATAGCGTTTACTGAAGAAAAATAAATCAAAACAAATTTTTTTCAGTTATTTTTAGGGATATTAGACTAGCAGGAGCCTCGAAAGTTATTGACTCTGAGCTGATTATCTGGTAAATGAGGAATTTGAGACCCAGAAAAGTTAACTGACTTGGTTATACGCTGCCCGGCTATCTAGTGACAGATCTGAGAGGATGGAATTTACACCCAGTCCCTGCAAGATGACATGTCCTTAGGTCTGGCCCTAATGGCATGTGGCTTAGCGAATACTGCGTGGCCCCGTGATGAAAGTCTCGTCTCCTCTGCCTGCCCGGCTTTCCTCAATCAACCAGCACACGCAGCCCCTCTCTGAAAGGCAAGAGGTTCCCCAGCCTCACCCCTGCCGGGCATACTGATATCAGCTCACTCCTCTCTCATCTGAAATTCTCCACTGGTGGTGTTGGTGACTTCACGTAGAAGAACAAAGTTCTCTCGCAGTCAGATGCCTGCCTGGCCCCGTGAGCCTCATTTCCATCACTATGTGCCCAGCAGCCTACGCCCCCTCCTTGTGAAAGCACCTAATTCCCCACATCACTGGTGCTTTCTTTTTTATTTTTTTAATGTTTATTTATTTCTGAGACAGAGAGAGAGAGAGAGAGACAGAGCATGAGCGGGGGAGGGGTAGAGAGCGAGGGAGACACAGAATCAGAGGAAGGCTTCAGGCTCCCAGCTGTCGGCACAGAGCCCGATGCGGGGCCTGAACCCACGAACCGTGAGATCGTGACCTGAGCCCAAGTCGGTCACTCAACCAACTGAGCCACCCAGGCGCCCCGGTGGTGCTTTCTCAAACCTCCCTGCCTGAGCACAGGCTGTTCTGTCTCTTTGGACATGACTTCTCTTCCATGACCCAGTTCCAGTCTCCCACTCTGGGAAGTCTTCCTTTCCGCTCCTGTATTCCTGTTCTCTGCTAACACCTACTTCTCTCCGGTCCCACAGCGCCCCGTGCACCCCATTTATCGAAGAGCAGTTCTAGGGGCTCCCGGGTGTCTCGGTCGGTCGAGCACCAGACCCTTGTTTTAGGCTCAGGTCACGATCTCGCGCTTCGGGAGCTCCAGCCCCGCGTCAGGCTCCGCGCCTCCAGCAAGGAACCTGCTTGGGATTCTCTCCCCCTCTCTGCCCCTCCTGCTCTCTCTCCTCTCTCTCTCTCAAAATAAATAAGTTTTAAAAAGAGCAGTTCTAGTCCCGCATTCCCCACATCTGGCACAGACCCAGCAGAGCGAGGAGAGCACCAGGGATGGGTGCCTCGGGCCCCGCCCCCGCCCGCACCTCCAGGAAGAGGACGGTGTTACTGATGGAGGCAATGCTCTCCAGCTCCTGCCTCCTCCTCTCCATCTGTGCGCTCCTGTGCTCCAGATGCGTCCGGATGCCGCTGGCCTGGCTCAGTGCGGCTTGCTCCTTCTCCTCCAAGAAGAGCATCACGTCGGTCTGGGCCTTCCTCACGGCAGCAAGCAGCTCCCCAAACTGCTCCTCGGCCACCGCCTTCACCTCTGACACTGACACCTGGTGAGGGAGGGGGCGGCGAAGAAGATGTTAGCAAGGCTTCGACTTTATCGAAGCTCCACACACAGACCCGTAAAGCCGAGCAACCCACAACCTGGGGAGCAATTTTCTATAACAAAAGGCGGCCTTGGGGGCGCCTGGGTGGCTCAGTCAGTTAAGCGTCTGACTTTGGCTCAGGTCGTGATCTCGCGGTTGGGGAGTTCCAGCCCCGCATGGGGCTCTGTGCTGACCACTCAGAGCCCGGAGCCTGCTTCAGATTCTGTGTGTCTCTCTCTGCCCCTTCCCTGCTCGTGCTCTCTTTCTCTATCTCAAAAATGAATAAACATTAAAAAAAAATTTTTTTAAGCAGCCTTGGGGCCCCTGTGTGTCTCAGTCGGTTAAGTATCTGACTTCAGGTCAAGTCGTGATTTCGCGGTTCGTGGGTTCAAGCCCCGTGTCGGCTCTGTGCTGACAGCTCAGAGCCCGGAGCCTGCTTCAGATTCTGTGTCTCCCTCTCTCTCTGCCCCTTCCCTGCTCGTGCTCTGTCTCTTTCTCTATCTCAAAAATGAATAAACATTTAAAAAAAATTTTTTTAAGCAGCCTTGAGGCCCCTGGGTGTCTCAGTCGGTTAAGTATCCGACTTCAGGTCAAGTCGTGATTTCGCGGTTCGTGGGTTCAAGCCCCGTGTCGGGCTCTGTGCTGACAGCTCAGAGCCTCCTGGAGCCTGCTTCAGATTCTGTGTCTCCCTCTCTCTCTGCCCCTTCCCCGCTCGCATTCTGTCTCTCTCCCTCTCAAACGTAAATAAACATTAAAATAATTTTGTTAATAAAAAATAAAAAAAAATTTAAAAGGCAGCCTTTTATTCTCATATGAATCCTAGGTTCCTGGAAAAAAAAAAAGGATTTACTTTTCAGGGTGCAGGTACTTACACACCATCATCTCTCTTACGTTTGATGATCTCTGAGACCCGCCCCCGCCCCCCCCCCCAAACCCCCAGCTCTGACAGTCTGGGGTTACTGTTCAAGTTTCTGAAACTGATTTTCCTACCAGGGCAGTGCATGCATACTTGAGAATTACATTTCTGGTGGTAAACTACTAGGTTGGCCGCTTTGTACAAGTCAGTAGCGTGAATTCGCTCTCTCAGGATTTCATTACGTCGGGTTAAACCGCCCGCTGAGCCCATCAGAACCAAGAGCACATCCATCTAAGCGTGTGGTGTCTCCTCCAAGCACAAAATGTTTAGGGGCTTAGGCGCCTGAGCACAGCAGGATGAGCATACGTGTGTAGAACGGAATGTGACGTCCGAATAAAATACAGACCAAAGCCCCTGTGATGAACAGGAAGGGTTTGCACGACGGTATTTGTGCGTGTCTGCACGTGCCCTCTATCCTTCCAGAGGAGGAACAGCCTTTATAAAATGCCTTCAGTCAATATCGTGTTTCTAACCTCAATCCAAGTGCAAATCGTTCCTCGGCACCGGTGCTGACAGCCCCCTCTGATGCTGTCCCATTTCATCTCATTGCACAAACATGATCACCTTACTAAACTTCATCTAGCGGTCTTGGACACACTTTCCTTTGCTCCTATTCCCTTGACCTCACGCCACAGCCCAGAGCTCGTTCTCTGCCTGCCTCAGTCTCCCCCATTGTCCCCACCCAGGCCGATCCCATCTGAGAGCAATCTGAGCAACCCCTCCAGGTGCTCTTTTCGGTTTCTCCTCCTGAGAGCGAGAGTAAGGACGCTCCCTGGGCATCCACGGGGAGCCAAAACAGGTGCCTCAGCACTCAGTCCCCCGGCAGGGAAGATGGGGGCAGGGGAGGAGGAGAATAAGGGGGGGACTGGTAAGGAAAGGACTCCAAAAGGATGACGCCCTTGGTCCGGGGCATGTGGAAGCCTTAGGTTTGGAGGGAGATGGGGAGAAATGATGACACCGGGTAACAGGACCTCTGCTTGGACAGAGACCCTGCTTGGCCAAGACTCAGGTACGCAGCCCACAGGAATGCCTAGTGGCGGCTGAATCTTTGATCTGATGGTGAAAGGAGGAAGGAGGAGGGGAAAGGAAGCAAGGGCCATCTTAAATTAACTAGGGGTGGGGAGCTGGGTAGAGCCTCTCTCTACATTGTCATTTTTATGCCAACTGCCCCATCATCTATTGGCTTCCTCCACGTTGGAGAAGCTGAATGGAACTGGAAACAAATGAGCTGGTAATTGGGGCTAAGTAAGAAGGCAGATGGGAAGGTCTTCTCCAAACTCAAGCACAGACCGGAAAGAGCCCGTGGAGAACAGCAGCTGTCACGTACGTGCCTGACATTAAGTTTGTCGTCCCTGAAGCGTCCATTTATTTTTTTATGTTCATTTATTTATTTTTAAGGGAGAGAGAGTGAGCAGGGGAGGGACAGAGAGAGAGGGAGACAGAGAATCTCAAGCAGGCTCCACAGTGACAGCACAGAGCCCAGTGCAGGGCTCACACTCATGAGCCATGAGATCACGACCTGAGCCAAAATCAAGAGTTGGCAGTTTAACCGACTGAACCACCCGGGCGCCCCTGAAGCATCCATTTCAAAAGACATCCGCCTGGAATAAACATTGCCAGCTGTGTGGCACGGCTTCAAGCAAAACAACCAGATAAGGAATCAGGCCACCCTCACTCAGGAAGCTCCCCCTTTCAGAAATCCCTGGCAGAACCGAAATAACTGCCCCTTGAGTGACCTCACTTCTTCCCGAGCCCATATTCCTATTCTCATGCTTTAAATAAGCCAGTAAGGAGTGAACCGCGCATGACACCCTAGACACCACCCTTGACCCCAATAAAGGCAGACCCCAGGTCTGCAGTTTCTCCCCTCCTCTCTCTCTGCCGGCCACCTCATGGTGTCACCATGTGACCTTCAGGCAGCAGTCTGTGTCCTCCATGACCTCCGAGTAATAAATCTTGTTCTTCAGAATTCCCTGATCGGGGGTGCCTGGCTGGTTCAGTTGGTTAAGCATCTGACTCTTGATTTCGGCTCGGGTTATGATCCTGGGGTCATGGGATCAAGTCTCGCATCAGACTTCACACTGAGCATGGAGCCTACTTGGGATTCTATCATTCTCTCTCTCTCTCTCTCTCTCTCTCTCTGCCCCTCTCCCCCATCCAAACTCTTTCTTTTTCTCTCTCTAATAATAATAGGAAGAAGACAGGGGAGGAGGAAGAGGAGGAGGAGGAGGAGGAGGAAGAGGGGAAGGAGAAGGAGAAGTAGTAGTAGAACCATGACAAGTTTCTCATAGAAGTCTAAAGACAGACTTCAGGGTCCCAATCCCCTCTCCTCCACCAAGGCCTTCCTGAGAAAGGGCGGTGGAGGAGAGGCCTCAATTGATGTTGGCAGACTGACTCTGCTGCTGTCCTATGTGACCTCTCATTCCTAAACTGTTTCATGGAGAAATACTTCTTCCTTGCATGTAAATGGAATGTGCAAAGCATATCACTTACTGCCCAAATGATGACAAATGAAGACTGAAGAGAGGAGGGGCCACAAACCTACCAAAAAACCAAAGTTAATGGTTTAAAGAGGTTGAGGACGGTGCACAAGCCTGTACACGTCCCGAGTTTCTTAGGTCCAGGGAGAAATAATGCCAGGTCGTCCTGTTCCATCCATCTGGGGGCACCAGGCAAGTCTTGTCATCTGTCTGTGTGTTCATGTCCCTTGTACTTGGTGGCCATTGTGATAACTACCTCCCCAAGTTACCACACAATTATGAGACGAGCTGAGTAGGGATCAAACTGTCTGAAAAATAAAGGGCTAGAGAAAAGGCAAGATGCTCCATGTGGTTCTCTAGATTATCCTGAGCCTGGAAATCAACAATTCTGAAGGTGTATAAGACTTTAAGGGAACAACTATCTTTCTTCTTTTCATAAGTTGATGTGGATGCGAAAGAGGTATTGATCATTGACAGCTAGTTATCTGTAAACATTGAGAAGGAGAAAATTAAGTTGAAATGGATGGATGGATGGATGGATGGATGGATGGATGGAAAGATGGATGGATGGATGGATGGATGGATGGAAAGATGGATGGATGGATGGAAGGAAGGAAGGAAGGAAGGAAGGAAGGAAGGAAAGATGGATCGAATCATTCATGGTATACAAAGATGCTGCTGCTGACTCACTACCATAGCTTAGGCGTTTGGGGTTCTCTTCTGAGTGATGGTTATTGGCTTTCCACTACTGAGAAATATTTGTGGAACTGTTTGGCTCTATTTACACTGTATATGGAAAATGGCCATATACGAGACAGACTAAAACTAAGTCGCCGGGCACACCATTGGCCGTATCAAGTCACCATCCACTAATCAAGCAGTTCTCCACTCTTTTTTCTGGCTGCCAGGACACAGGACTGGTGACATTCACATGCAAAACACTCTCCCATGATGGAAGAAACCCAGACTCTGCCTGATTCCTGGAGTTCTACCCCCTCTGCTCCTACACACACCCCTTTCTCCTAGTCAGAAAAGCATATGCAAATGTAAAAACAGGAATGTTGTTATTATAGGATTAGACTTGCTCTGCTCTGTATTATTAAAAACTCAATCACTTGCCGTCTAGAATCTTAAACTAATTTCATAGCAAAAGCTGACAGCGAGGTGAGGCTATCCCGTGGCGTAGCCAATCGTATCCATACCTATAATCCCCATCCGCCGAGAAACGCCAAGGTGCCCATGGACAGGGAGGCTGGGCCTGTGACCCCATGTCCCACAACCCCAGATGGGCCAGCCTTACCAAAACGGATTTGTGGTTGGCTTGGAGCCTGGCGATGGCGTTTTCATTCAACCTGAGTTTCCGTTCCAGCTCTAACTGGGTGTCCCGAAGTTCAGCCTGAGGAGAAGGAAGAACAAGTCACAGAGTGCACCCAGAATGTCCCCCGGAACGATGTACTATTCACTCTTGTCCCATGGAAAGGAGACTCTGACCTTGGGAGCTGCCTCAGAAGCCAGCCTGGAGGGACCGAAATCCACAGGAAGGGTAAGCTGTGGGCCAGCACCTCCTGGGGCCGAACTTGGCACAGATCCCCTAAAAAGGCGGTGAGCACGTCTGCTGTGCGGCAACTGGCCGTCACTTCAAGCATTTAGGTGGATCACCTCCTGTCGTCCCGAGCACACCCACAGCAGGTAAACACCATTACCTCCATCTCACAGATGATACCGTGAAGCCACCTAATCAAGGTCACACAGTCCATCAGTGCGGTGGAGCCCAGCCCCCCTGCCCCCGGAATAACCGTACAAGGAGTACGAGCTGGAGCCAAGGGCAGGGACCCCAGGTTTTCTACTTGGCAGTGGAAAATCTACTTAGCGCCTCTTGACTTCCACTGCCTCACCTGTGAAATCGGGATAACTGAGGCACCTCACTCATGGGGGTTTTGTGAGGATCGAATGACACAGCGGGCGTGACTGTGAACTTGCCCCTGTAGCTGGCACGCTGCTCGTGCTCCACCAACGTCAGTGAGGCCTTCGTGGTCGCCCCTTCTTGTCCCGGGTGGTGCCACCATGGCTGTGTCCCATCACGCGCTCATCACACCTGGAGGCAGGCAGAGCGAGCCCTCCCGCCCAAGCCAAGTGCCTGCCCGAGAACCTCGGGTTTGCCCACCCCGATCCCCACCACCTGCTTCACTCTTCCTGCCGGAGACTCCCCGAGCACCTTTCTGCCAAGAAGTGTGCCAACACATAAAGCCGAAACCTTTGCAACCTTCAAAGGCCCGACCACAAGGGCATGAATCGGCACAAAAAGAATAGTTTTAACTGCTTTCAACAGGTTCTGTCTGCGTTTGAAGCTGTGTGTCATTTGGCCCTAAGGGAACTCAGAGGGCATAAATGCTCTCTGCTTTTTCCTACAGAAACTTGGGGGCGGATTCCAGGCCCCCTTGTGAGGGTATAGGGAGGCAGGAAGGAGGCTTTGTCCCCCACTGCAAGGGGCAGGTAACTCCTTTGCTTTGTTTTATTTTGTTTCCTTTTGCTCAGGACCTGGGATGCTGACTTGGAACTGAGGGAGCCTCACGACCTCCCCACCCCAGACCTATTTGGAGGCGGAGGGAGGGTCTGGCCTTTTGGGAGCAGTCATGGAATCCTGGTCTATCTAAATGGCTTACACAGGGGCGCCTGGGTGGTTCAGTCGGTTAAGCGTCTGACTTCGGCTCAGGTCATGATCTCACGGTTCACGGGTTCGAGCCCCGCGTCCGGCTCTGTGCTGACAGCTCAGAGCCTGGAGCCTGCTATAGATTCTCTCTCTCTCTCTCTCTCTCTCTCTCTCTGCCCCTCCCCTACTTGTGCGCTCGCTCTCTCGCTCTCTCTCTCTCTCTCTCTCAAAAACAAATAAACATTAAAAGAAGTAAATAAATGAAAGGCTTATACAGTGACCTGTCCCAGGGAAGGGGAGAAATGTGACGTGCTTGTTTAAAGGTGGTAGGAGACAGAGCGGAAACACAGCCTGGCAGCGGACGACACGGGCAGCCCCAACCTGATGTGGAGCACAGGGACGCTCCCAGAGAGGAGCCGGGGAATGGGCCTTCTCCGTTGCCTGCAGACTGCCATAAAAGGAGAAAAGGACTCCTGACTACCTAAGTGGGGACCTCTCTGAGTGAGTCACCCCAGGGGAAGGCGCTGGGATTACCACAAAAGGTGGGGCCGCTTGGGGAGACCTGTATCTCCAGTTAATCCTGTTCCTAGAAAATGACAGGGTGCCCCAGGCTCTGGCTTTAGGGTTTCCCAAGATGTCATCTGTACACACTTCCGGGGGGGGGGGGGCAGGGTGGACCCCGCACAAAAGCCAGACAGTGGCGTCAATGACTGAAGACAGTCCTAGACAGGATGGCACTGTCTACATCAGCAAGGTAATGACAAATGTACAAGAGGCACAGTATTTGGAGTGTTGAGACCCGCCATTGCTGGTTATGTGATCTCTCCATGTCAGTGCATTTTTTTTTAATTTATTTTGTTTTTATTTTCTTTTTGAGAGAGAGAGAGAGACAGACAGAGACGGAGCGCGAGCAGGGGAGGGGCAGAGAGAGAGGGAGACACAGAATCCGAAGCAGGCTCCAGGCTCCGAACTGTCGGCACAGAGCCCGACGCAGGGCTCAAACTCATGGACCGTGAGATCATGACCTGAGCTGAAGTTGGATGCTTAACTGACTGAGCCACCCCAGCGTCCCTCCCTGTCAGATCATTTAGCGTCTCCTCTGGTTCAGGGCCACAAGAATAGGTTAACAGAATTGTTCTTGTGGAAGGTAGCACCCAGAGCTCAGGGGTCAGACTTCAGGTCAGGGGTGCAGGTAGGAATAGCGGAGGGAAGGCGAAGGGAGAAGAAAATTCCAGGTGGTGTCGGTTCCTTTGTATTTCCATCCACACAACGTTGGTTGGTCGTTCTGGAGAGTTTGCACTTGGTAGCACAAGAGTTCTACCCGGGCTGACTCCATTCCTCAGTGGATTGGTCAGAACCTACTACATGCCAGTCCAGCCAAACAGAACATCCTCCCTGAGATATACACCCTGGTAGAATGTCTAAGGAAAAACAAGTTATGTAATAATACTGAGTCCAAAACATTTCTCAGAACTCCCAGAAGAAATTCTTTTCCTGAGTGGCCTCCAATCATCTGCCTTTTGGCTACCGGAGAATGGGCCAAGGACAATGCTGGTTCGTGTGGCTCACAGAAACTTGGCTCCTGCTCTCCCTGGAGACTGTCCGTGGGCCACGTCCAGTCCTGAGCTTTCTGGAACCAATGCTGAGGCTGAATGTAATGGCCTGTCACTAGTGGACGCATGATCCAAGACAGGACGTCCCCCTCTCTGAGAACCCTGCCCTGGCCTCATTCCTGGTGACAACTCTGTCCTTGGAACATGTAGCTGTTCTGCTGCCTCAGCCCTCTGGCACTCCAGGGAACCGTGGAACACTCCTTGGCTTCCTCGTTAGAGTCCAAGCTCCCCGAGGACAGACAGTGTGGTCTCACGCTTAGCCCATAGGAAGCAATCAATGATGGTTTGATAAGCTTGAGGGAGAACAGGAAAGAAGCACGTGCACTTCCTGGGTCAGGAAGCGTTCACCAGGCATGCACACACGCATGAACACACGCACGCACGCACGCACGCACGCACCCAGTTTCGTTCTCGTGTCAGCATGCCCGTGATTCAGAGAAGGTACGGGAAATCAGCAGCCGGTGCACAAGGCCAACTGCACTGAGAGGCCTCAGGAAGCCGGCCCGGGGCAGAGAGAAGTGTCGAGGGGTCCCCATCAGGAAGAGCCGGGCTCTGGAAGCCCAGCAGGACGGAACATACAGCAAAGAACACCCAACTCCCTGAATCCTGAGGTTTTGCCCCCACTGGCGTAGCCGGAGACCCAAGGAGCCTCAGCAGGGGCTCCCTTGGTTAACGGAGAAATCAGTGGCTCTGTCACTCTGATGCAGGATCTCAGCTGCTTTTGTGTCCTCGTGGCTGACCCTGCCGTTTGCACTTTCCTGAAACAATGTGCCTGCTTCAGTAATTAGCCCTCGGCACTACCCAAAGTGACCTTCGCTGCAAAGGACTCCATCAGGCCGGCGCTAGCTGAAGGGCATACCAAGCTTCTGGAACCTTAATGATGTCTAGTACAACTTTCAAAATAGTCCCGGTGGCGGTTACAGCCTCATCAAGCCACTGGGTCTTCTGGGCTGGTCTCTTGGGCTCCTTTCGAGAAAGCTTTTGGCTCCTAAGATTTGGTAGAGCCAACAAGAGTCTGGCTGGACTTAGGACGTAGGCTTGCTCTCTGAGCTGAAAACAAGGGCACAGGGTGGAAAGGACAAGAGCTCTGTCGTGCAGACCGGCAAGGCGGAGGTTTCGAACTGGGGCCTTCCCCACAAGTCTGGGGGGTGGGGCTGTTGCATTGTACCTGTAACCGTGACGGCTTTTCGGCACCAAAAAAATGACTCTAGAGCTCCTTTACCGAGTTTTTATTTCACCTTACACAGCTCTCCCCTAGGATGTCTGAATCCGGGGTTCCAAACACGCTTTACGCAACTGTTCCCTGCTCAGAACTACAATTACCCTCCCTGTGGTGCACCAGTTTTCATTGTTTAAGAGCCAGATTGCGGGGCACCTGGGTGGCTCAGTTGGTTAAGTGGCCAACTCTTGCTTTAGGCTCAGGTCATGATCTCACAGTTCATGAGTTCCAACCCCACACATGGTATGGAGGCTGCCGGGAATTCTCTCTCTCTCTCTCTCTGCCTCTCCCACTCCCACTCTCAGTCTCTCTATCTATCTCTACCTCTCTCTAAATAAACTTAAAAAAAATTTTTTTAAATATCCATATTGTATCCCTTGCCAGTACAGACACAGAATATTTCTGAAAGGAAACAGAAAAAAGTCGAGATAGTAGTGTTTAACTGAGGAAGGAAGCTAGGGGATCCCGGATGGGAGGGAGACCTTTTCCTGATATGGTCTATTGCAACCTTTGGTGGAGACTGGTTTTCAACATGTACACCCATCACTTTTTCCAGGTAAATATAACAATATCCAGACATTTATACCCACAGAGAACAGCAGGACACTTTGTACTAATATCTCTACTATATGTGTGGCAGGATTTCGGTACCAAACAGAAAGTTACAGTATTGTGATCTTGGTTAGGGTCCTTCACTCATGTTCCCGGAGTAGGGTGGCTTCCCAAAAGCTTCCACGCCTCATCCCATGACTCAGTTGCCTGTATGAGTTTGGGAAAACGTGGAGGCGATAAAAAGAAATGACACCCCATAGAGTGATCTGAGGATTGGAGGAGAAAATCTACAGAGTATTTAGCACACGGCAATACTTACTGAAGCCCACTTGGCTCAACTATGTAGAGCTTTTTCCTTTGACCTGTTGATAGAGAGCCTCTCCAGGATTACGAAAGAGCCTCATTCATCCTGGTCATGAGTGGCAGTGACCTGCTTTCCTGACTTGACATTCTCTAACCCTGGAAACACTGGAGGCACTTGGCAAGTGCCTTCCTGAGCTGGAGACGGTGACTCATTGACCCCTGGGCTACAGAGCTTTCCAGAACAATTCCCATTAACCCTGGAGAAAATCTGTGCCTGAGAAAGGACACGGAGGAGGGACTCTGGCAAGTAAAGCGTTCTTCCCAGAAAGCCCTTCCCTTTGCTGCCCAGGAACATTGGACTGAGGAGGAGTTGTGGTGGGTCTCCCGCCCTGTGTAGTGTAAACAGGGAGCTGTCAGCAGTATGAACATAAGGAATGTGGGAGAAAAGTCAACTGCACTTCCCTACTGAAGGAAAAAAAATTAAAAAGCGCTCATGGAGAGTCAAAGTATGAGAAACAAAGAATACACAGTAACTAAACCCATTCTCAAGAACTTCTCCAGGCTATCAGCTTTAGGGCAAAGAAAAGCCAGTTGTTCTAGAAACAGTCTCTCTGTCTGATGGGAATAAAATTATAGGCTCTGTGCGTGGTGTCTCTCAGCCTCTCCTGGCGCCCCCATCTGACGAGGAACTTCCATTTTCCCTCAGTTAAGCCGTCCTTGACGTCGGACCTGAAGGTAAGTGTCCAATTCTATGCTACCTTGGCATTTTTTTAAGCTCTCAGATCAGACTTCACACCGGGGGTCTCTAGAGGGGCACTTTCTACTGGTCTCCCGGGTGGGGTAAAGGGGAAAAGAGAAACCAGGCGAAAGGTTTGACTTTTTTTTTTTTCTCTCTTGAACTTCTGCCAAGGTGTGCATTTCATTACTTGCCACACAGATCCAGCCAGGAGACGTCACTGCCCAAAGCTCTCCAACGCCAGCACGCTACACCCAAATGCAGATCCACTGCAGAAAGCTGAGAAATGGCAGCAAGCTAGCAAGCGTGGACACACACACACACACACGCACACGCACACGCACACGCACACGCACACACACACCCAGCATGGGGACGGCGGGAGGGAGACAGGACCAGAGTGACCTGTTCCAAGTGCCCAAAGGCAAGTGCAATAGGTATTTACGCTGGACCAACAGCCATAGTGAAGTCGGCAGCCCCAGGAGCTGCAATGCGGGGTGGGGGGTGGGGGGGTCCAGCCTCTCCCCAGGACACCATCTCCCCACCTCCCTCTCCTGGATGGACCCCAGCACTCGCCTCCTTGTCCCTGCGGGCGGTATCCAAGGAGACCAAGGCGTGGCCCCTGTGCTCGTCCTGGCCGCACTCCTGGCAGACGCACTGCCCATCGGGGCGGCAGAAGGCGACCAGCGGGCTGCGGTGGGCAGGGCAGGTGCGCAGGTCCCGGTCCTTCACGGGCTCGGTCAGCTGGTGGCTGTGCAGTTTGCTGTTCTCCCGGTGAGGCCGAAGGTGCTCCTCACAATAGTTCACCATGCAGGTCAGGCAGGACTTGACCGCCTTCACCCTGCAGGTGCCGAGACAGAAGTCACATAGGACCTCCTCCTCCTCCTCCTCTTCCTCCCCAGCAGCGGCGCTATCTGGAGCCCCCTGCCCTTCAGAGCCGCCGTCCTGTGCCTCTGGCTCCCCCTGGGGGCTCCCCAGGGAGCCCGTGTCCTCTTCTTCGGCCGGGCTGGCCGACCCAGAGTCTGGGCTGACAGTGGCCAGAGGGTGAGCGCTGATCCCGGGCAGTGGCCCTGGAGCCATGAGGTCCAGCTCGGCCATCTGGAAGACTCTGGCGGCGAGGCTGTCCTTCCTCTGCCCCTCGGGCCGGGATCTGCACAGCCCGAGTCAGACGAGAAAACCACGCCTAACTGACTGCAGCTGTCACAGGAGTTGAACTGTTTCCGCCCTCCCGGAGGAAGCCCAGTTAGTCATTAACTCTGCCCGGGGCTTGGCCGGCAGCCAGGGCCGTGATGACGAGGCGAGGCGGCTAGGTTATTCGGGCTGCCCGTGGCCACTCAGAACGTCTCCCCATGGGCTCCGGCCCCTCCTCGGGTCCAGCCCCAAAACTTCTATTCTTGCTTGAATCATTGGAACCCCATGGGCTCAGCCGAAGACCACGTGTGTCTGTGGCTGCTCCGGAAACAGAGATTCCTGAGCTCTGCCGTAAAAAGCCTGCGTCGCTTTACGTGGCTTGACAGGTTAAATTTTTTGTTTGCATTTTGTTTTGTTTTGTTTTTTTGGTTTATTTATTTTGAGAGAGCGCATGCGCAAGCGGGCTAGGGTCAGGGAGGGAGAGAGAGAAACCCAAGCCGGTTCTGGGCTATCAGCGGAGAGCCCCATGTGGGGCTCGATCTCGTGACCCATGACATCGTGACCTGAGCTGAAGTCAAGAGTCAGATGCCTAACCCACTGAGCCGCCCAGGCACCCCTATTGGCATTTTTTAAAGGGATCTAAACTACATTTTTAGAAGTCCTTACAAGGACGTCAACGATACGGCAGGCCCTTCCCATCTCATAGAACCAGACATGAGGCATCTAGGAAAAGGAGGATATACGCCTCTGACCCTGACCTTGGCCACATCACCTTCTCGCAAAAGTGTGTTCAGAGGGGATCAGAGAGTCAGGGAAGAATGTGTCTCCTTCAACATAAAGCTCCATTCAGACAGCTCTCCCAGGCCATGCCTCCCACCCCATGGTTCCTAGAAAGAGGTATGTCCCAAGAAACAGCCCCTTTGCCCACTCAATAAAGTGTTGCTGGACACAGCGTGTGAGTTTCCCCACACTGCCATAACAGTAAGTACCACAGACTGGTTTGATATAAACAACAGAAATTAATTGTTTCATGGTTCTTTTGGCTAAAGGCGAAGATCAAGGTGTCAGCTGGGTTGGTCTCTTCTGAGGTCTCTCTCCTTGGCTTACAGATGGCCGTCTTCTCCCTACGTTTTCATATGGCCTTCCCTCTGGGTGGGTCTCTGTGTCCTAATCTCCTCTTCTTATAAGGACACCAGTCATATTGAATTAGGGCCCACCCTAGTGACTGACTCTTCATTACCACTTGATTTTTTTTTAATGTGTTTATTTTTGAGAGAGAGAGAGAGAGAGAGAGAGAGAGAGCATGAGCATGTGTGAGCAGGGGAGAGGCAGAGACAGAGAGGGGGACAGAGGATCTGAAGCGGCCTCCACACTGACAGCAGAGAGCCCGATGCAGGGCTCGAACTCACAAACCAGGAGATCAGGACCTGAGCTGAAGTCAGACACTCAACCAACTGAGCCACCCAGACACCGCTTCGCTACCACTTGAAAGACCCTGTCTCCAGATACAGTCATCATCTTATGAGGTACTGGGAGTCAGGAATGCAACATATAAATTTGGGAGAGAAAGACACAATTCAGCCCATAACCCATGGCCAGAGGATGAGCCAGGAAGCATCCAACTCCTTAAAAGAAAGGCGCTCCCAGGCATCGCCACTGGGTGGGGATACACATTATTCTTCGTATCTGCCAGATGGGCAGCCGTCCCAAACATTCCAGAAATCCAGAGGCTGCTCGGAGTTGGACAGAACGGAGACTGTAGAAATCCTTCTCAGCTGCAGCCCTGTTGTATTTTCCACATGCATCGAATATTCCCATCCTGATTGCCTACAAGCAGCCCTTTCCAGCAATATAAAGTTTCCAAAGTGTCCCTGTCCTGAATACTGTCATCCACTGTTGAAGAGCCCCCCCCCGCCCCCCAAGAAGAGGTTTCCCTGTATTTAACTGCATGGTTGGTTTTTAGACGCCCTCAGCCAGGAGGGAAAGGAACTGGCTTCTGCGGGTTCACACTGTTCTCAGAACTTTCTCCAGTATTAGCGGACAAGGCTGCCTTCCTTCCTATCCTTTTTGTAGAAAGACAGTCCCACTGCAGCGGAACTGGTCCACCCACAAGCTTAGAGCCTTTGATCTTTCTCGGGAGGAGGAGGGAAAGTGGCTTGCCTGACCCGTTCCACAGCCTCCAGGGCTGATCAGAGGGCACTGAGACAGCCAGCCTGGTTCCCACCTAGCCTCTCTCCCCTGCCTCCCATTCTTTCCTTTGCCTTCTCCTTCCCACCCTCTCTCCTTCCTTCCTTCCTTCCTTCCTTCCTTCCTTCCTTCCTTCCTTCCCTTTCTTTCTTTCTTTTGAAACAGAGACGGAGAGCATGAGCAGAGGAGGGACACAGAGGGAGATACAGAATCCGAAACAGGCTCCAGGCTCCCAGCTGTCAGCACAGAGCCCGACGCGGGGCTGGAACCCACGAACCGTGAGATCATGACCTGAGCCGAAGTTGGACGCTCGACCCACTGAGCCACCCAGGCGCCCTCCACCCTCTCTCCTTTTATGCAGTTTCCCTGCCTGCCCCATTCTCTACCGCCAACCCTAAAGGGCAGTTGTGGGCATACTCAGCCCTTCTCTGCCTCCCCACTGGAGCCTAAGGTAGCAGAGGGTCCATGGCGGCCTGGAGGACAGGAAATCTGAGTTTCAGTCCCAGCCTGGCCTGAGAATATATTTTGTCCCCACAAAACGTGAGCTTCCCCATGCATAAAATGAGCATGTCAGCCTCCGTCAGGTCTAGCAAACAGACGCCTGGTTGGGCTCTCTGGGGGAACTGTGTTGCCTCTGAGTTCACGTCCGAGCTTACTGGGAGAGTGGAGGTCCTCTGGGGGCCTGCGTCTAGCCCTCTGGGGACCACAGGATTCTCCACGGCTTCTAAATCCCCTGCACCCCCCGGCCTTGAAGCAGAACCTTCCAGATGACAGTGGTGGCCCTGAGCTCTGAGCCTTCTTCCTGGGGAGGTGACGCGTTTCACTAGGCCTCCAATACCCTGGCTCAACACTTGGGCACCAGAAGACTGGGGCTGACGTCCTGCGGATCTCTGAAACCCGCAATTCCCTGCTGAACCAAGCGTTCCCCATAACCACCCCTCTCCTCCTGCTGCAGCCCGGGGGCACCCCAATATCCTCAGTCTTTCTCAGACAGTTCCCTCTGCCCATTTGACCTAACTTGCATTGGGCTTGTCCCAAAGTCTCCTGCCACCTCTCAACTGGCTGTGTTCCTTCTCTCCCCTTCACGAGCCAGGGCCGGGTGGGCATCGTCCATGCTCCCCAATCACAACACGCAGACGGCTGTCCCCCCCAGCCCTCCTGTCTACGGACCCCCCCACACACACTCAGCCGCCGGCCTCTACCCACCTCTCCACCATGCCCCTTGTTCATGGGACCCTGCAGCTCCTGGACCACAGCCTCCATCTCCAACCCTGCCCTGCCGCCCTTCTCAGAGCCTGCACCCCTGCGTGTTTCTGTGGCCACCTCATGGCTGAGGACCTTTTCGTCAGCTGCCCACTCTATGGTCACACGTGGATTTTTTTTTTTTTTTTTTTTTTTTTTTTTTTTTTTTACTGTGGTAAAATACACGTGACATCAAACGTGCCCTCCTTAACCGTTTTGGTGACGTTAAGTACATCCGCATTTTGTACCGCCCTCACCGCCATCTGTCTGCAGACTCCTTCCCTCTTCCCCAACTGAACCTGTCCCCATTCAAGCCTAACTCCCCAACACTCTGCCCCCACCCCAGCCCCCCCGCCGCAGCCAGCCTTTGACGTTCTGCCTCTGTGGATCTGATGATTCCAGGTGCCCCCACATAAGTGGACTCATATGGTCTTCCTCCTTCTGGGTCCAGCTTGTTTCCCTCGGCATAAGGTCCCTAGGGCCCATCCCTGGTGTAGCCCGTGTTAGAATTCCCTTCCTTCCTCACCTACGCGTTTTGCATTCACCAGAAACCTCTGTCTCCAAAATCAGGAATGGGAAAGTTTATGCTCTGACTATACCTGTAAGCTCCCTCGCTTAAATGCCCCATGGGGTCGCCTGGGTGGCTCAGTTGGTTGAGCGTCCAATTTCAGCTCGGTGAGGATCTCACGGTTCGTGAGTTTGAGCCCTGTATCGGGCTGTGTGCTGTCAGCCCGGAGCCTGCTTTGGATCCTCTGTCCCCCACTCGCTCTCTGCCCCTCCCCCGCTCAAGTTATTTCTCGCTCAAAAATAAATCAACATTAAAAAGGAAAAAAAGCAACGCCCTTCGGAAGAAGGCGCCTCGGGTCCAGCAGGCCAATAACGCACTGCCCCTAGCCAGGTCCTCTTTGTCATCCCCTGCCTCATGTCTTCACGTTCCTCTCAGCTTCTTTTAGATTCCATGACTCGGCACAAGCACGGTCCCCTTTCCACCCTCCATGTCAGCCTCCTGGCAACCCCCAGAATGCCAAATAGGCCCCCTTTCCACCTTCCTTGAGCCTGCATTTCAAGGTGAGGGTCATTGGAGTAAAATCCCCAACTGCACAGAGAGGCACCTGGTAAATTCAAGATGGATGGATCCATGGATCATTAGTTACCCTCCAGCCCCACGCCCCCTCCCCCCTCCCCCATTGCATAGCCATCCTGCTGTGTTCTTCTAGGTATGCTGTCTCTTCCCTCCCTCACTTCTCAACCCTCTTCCTTCTTCCTACCTCCCCTTTGTGCAGAGGATCTGGGCTCATGCTTTCCGTGCAAAGTGCAATCGAAGTCACTGCTCCTGTCGCCTCTCCCCTCCCTCCCTCCCTCCCTCCCTCTGCAGTGGCAGCGCGGTCTCTAGGTCTATAAAAGTCTAAGTCCTTCCTCAAGTGCAACGGACTCTCCCCTCTTCCACTCGCCTTAGCAGGGACTCTGCCCTTCCGTTACACTCCTTCCTGCGCCCTTATTCTGGCCCTCTCCACTGGATAGCTGCCGTCAATTTGCAAACATACTCTAGTATTTTCCATAAAAAGAATTTTTTTTTTCTCCTGAACTTACGTGCCCTTAACAACTCAGACCCACGGGTCTCAACTTCATGCCCCGCCCCCAGCAAAGTCTTGCCAGACCACTGGCCTTTTTACCCCGCCCCCCACTGTTTATCCAGCACCTGTCACTTGAGTGAATGAGTGAATGACTATGTATCATTTGTGCTATAGGTCTGCTGAATGCGTGCATGAATGAATGAATGAATGAGGGACCCTGTATGGCTCGCCTGCCCCTACAGGCTCCTCTGATCTGCCTAAGGTCCCTTCTAACTAGAAGGTGGACTCTTTCTGACCCTCGTCCGTTTCCTGTTCCAGGCTCTTGTGAGGAGCCGGGGCTCTAACCGAAGCCATCTGCCTTCCACGGTCACTGAGAGAGAGTCTTGCTTGACCCCTCCAGCAGCAAGAAGTGACCCCGAAGTTCTGGGTGCCATTCTCTTCCCACTCCTGACTGTGGTCAGTTCAGCTCTGACCTCCAAGTCCTGTGGGGCATTGTGACGGCTGCAGGGCGTTGTGACGGCTCCTTCCACCAGGATATGATTCTACGCAATTCACTGAGATCAATTCAGGCAAAGGGATGGTCCTGTGGCGGCGAGGCTCGGTCCAGGGTTAACTGGACACCACTCACATCCACCCCAAACTTTTGCCCTTGTATATAGTAGAGTGTCTCTCTCTTCTTTACAAAACTAACATGATGTCACCTAGGTATCCTTTTCTGAGTCAGACCTGCCTCCAGGAATGTGAGAGCCAAGTGGTGGTTTGGTATTCCTTTCCAGAATTAAGGGAGGTTTCACTACCTAGAATTTTGAGGATTTGAATTCTAACAAGCCATTTTCTAACCAATTTGTAGGTAGGCAGGTCATTATTAATCTTTCTTCTCCAGCTGACTTTGTGACAAATAATCCCACAAACTGGCAAACTCCCTAAAAGGTATGTAAACAATAAATGCCAACTGATTCCCTCCAGTTTGCTGGTTTAAGGTCATCTCCTTGGGGAATCTGGAATAGTTCAAAAAGAGCTTTCTCAACCCAAGGACTCTACATGGCAGTTTCTGGCTAAAGAAACTCCTCAATCTTTTCTCCTAAGCAAACAGCTTCCCATTTGTCTCTTCAAAAATCTCACCAGAGGCACCTGGATGGCTCAGTCAGTTGAGCATCCGACTCTTGATTTCAGCTCAGGTCATGATCTCATGGCTCACGAGTTCAAGCCCCGTGTCAGGCTCTGCCCAGACAGTGCATAGCCTCCTTGGGATTCTCTCTCCCTCCCTCTCTCTCTGCCTCTCCCCTGCTCTTTCTCTCTCTCAAAATAAATAAACTTTTAAAAGAAAAAACAAAAATCTCACCAGATTTTTTTCATTTGCGTCTCTGCTGAGCCACACAGAGCTGTGATTCACAAAAGTAGATTATATCTGTCCATGAGCCTGTAGAAATTAAGAAAAATCAGTCCATCAGACTGAGAAAATACAAATAATATAATGAAATCGTCATAAATCTGAATTTGATTCATTGTAAGGGATTACACTTTATTGAGCTTGTGTCCTGTGCCCTTTTCTGGAACGAAACCCCTCATCTTTTATGAAACTCTGGTGATAACAGCGTGGGTGGAGGTATCTGGAAGAGTTACGTCTAAGACAACCCTCCAAATTCACTCTGCCATTTTTCTGCCAAAGATCCCAACGTCTGGGAACCACGGAACCAGAGGATAGATCATTCTTCCAGAAACCAGCTCACAATGTTCCTGGTTCACCTGGGGATGGGAGCCCCATGGACTTTCTGGCCTGGGATCGTTATCAGCAAACTGATCCCCAGCCCTCCTTTTCTCCTAAAATCAGAAGATGGCCTCTTGGATTGTGTTTGGTGGTTGGTTCTTGCTGGCAAAACAAGAGAACAAACTGAAAGGTAGAACAGAGCTTAAGGACCCGAACGATCATGGCACTTAGTTTTGGCACATGATGGTTATAAGCAGCCCTTACCCCAGCCCCCTAGCCTCCTATCTCTTTGTGGTCCCCTCGGGAAGGAAGGGCTGCCCCAGGGTGTTGCACAAGCCTTCTCTAAGTCACAGGGACATCCATGGTGGTTCGGAAGACAGGGTTGCACACTCAGATAGGGTCTGTCTTGCCCAGCGCCCAGCGAATGCCTGAAGGCCTCCTGCTTTGGCTGGAAAAAAACAGCCCAAATCAGCTTCAACTCCTCTTTACCTACAGACAGCCTCCAACTGTCGGCGACGCAGAATTTCCTCTGCCCTTCAAGTCCCTCTAGCCAGACTAAAAATCAAAGTAACACGAGGCTGATAAACGGGAGATCAAATTAGCTTTTGTACACACGGGGCATCCAGGCAGACTTGGAAATTGCAAAGACAGTCAGGCAAAGTGAGGTGTGTATGTCATTCTGAACTAAGGAAAACGGGGTAGGGAGGAGTCTGGGGCTTAAAGGGAAAAGAAAATGCAATTCAGAGGAAGATGCCAAAGAGTTAGTTAATGTTTGGTAAATAAGTGTTTGCTGGGCCACTCAGAAAAGATGACACGTAGAGGACTTTGATCAAACAGGTCTTGCCGGGTCCCTCTTGTCCACCGTGCACCATGCCTCCCCATCCGTATTACTATGCAGCTCTCTGCTCTCCTGGAGCTTTTAGGCTGAATTCTCTTAGGCAGTTGTAGGGGAGGTAAAAACCTTCTCCTGAATCTGCTGGGGTTTTTTACTGCATTTTTTTAAATGTTTATTTATCTTTGTGAGAGAGACAGAGAGAGAGAGCACAAGTGGGGGAGGGAACAGAGAGAGAGAGAGAGGGAGACACAGAATCTGAAGCAGGCTCCAGGCTCCAAGCTGTCAGCACAGAGCCCAAGGCGGGGCTCAAACTCACAAACCACGAGATTATAAGGGTTAAACTGTAGTGTAGGGCTAACCTGTAGCTGGAGAGATAACAGCTTCGTTTTGACACTGAAGGTTAAGAGATAACAGCCTTGCTTTACTCTTGTAAATTACACTTCATACTCTTGTAAATTAGGCTTCACCAGCTAAGGAAACCAAAGTTCAAAGCATCAGAGGCAGGGTCAAGGAGATCCACTGGTTGCAGAAAGTCTAAAATAATCACCCCATCCGGGAACTGTTTCTAACTCATCTGGGAACTATTTCTTTGTTCTGTTCCCAGGTGATGATAAAACGATGTGATCGGCTATAAAAACTCTGTACCCCGGCTGTTCGAGGCCGCACTCTGATCAAGCATGTTGGTCCCGATGGGTCGGCCTTGCCTCTCGTTGCAATAAACTTTGCTGTGACTGTCACTGGTGCCCCTAGCATTCTGTTTCAGGAGTCGTGTGGATGCAACAAGATCATGACCTGAGCCAAAGTTGGACACTTGACCAACTGAGCCACCCAGGAGCCCCAACTGCTTTTTAACTCAAGGTAATCTCGGTGCCAAAGTGGCCATCTTGGGGAGGCCGGCCCTCGGCCCCTATATAGCAAAGCAACTACATCAAGGTTGTTTCTTCCCTAAGCCACAGAAGGGCTAGTACTGGGTTGTCCCCAGGCTCCTTCTTGTTTGCCAAAGAGGTGTGGCCAGGGTGCACCTTGACCACCTCTTCTCAAACCCTGGGGCCACCAGGGGCCACAGCAGGACCTCATCATGGGGAGTCTCCAGTGGGCTGGAAATGGAGAGCTGAGGAATTTGACCATACTCCCCGGTTCTTAATAGATTTCAGACCCTTCTGTGGTATACAGTTAGCGCATTCATCTGACTATGCTCTGTTGAATCTCGGTATCAACCTCCGTAACAACTCCAAGAACCGTGGTATAATAAAGCCCAAAGCAATCACGCAAGTGAAATTCTCATGATCTTTATGGGTTAGGCCTACAGTGGCAAAATAACCTGCCTGACAAGAGAAATAAATCTTTTTTTTTTATTATTTATTTATTTTCAGAGAGAGAAGGGGGGGAGGTGGCACAGAGAGAGAGGAAGAGAGAGATTCCCAAGCAGGCTCTGCACTGTCGGCACAGAGCCTGACATGGGGCTTGAACTCACAAACTGTGAGACCCCAGCCCGGGGCAGAAATCAAGAGCCGGATGCTCAACCAACTAAGCCACCCAGGTGTCCCATGAAATCAGTCTTTTAGAGTAACGAATGTTCTCCCTTGCCCTGGAGAGATGGAAGGTGGGTTCCCAGTTTGGCTTCCCCAGAGACCCTAAGCCGACTGTTGTTTTGGTTACTGCTGGCTTTCTGGAAGTCAGATAGCCCGTCCAGGCCCAGTCAAAATGGGAGCCAACACACTGAAGAAACAGCAGCTCAGTAAAGCTAATGGCCAGGGCAGCCGGGCTTCTGGACGGGGAGGAGCCAAGCAGTGTGCAGGGCCGGGATGGGGGGGGGGGGGGCTCTTTGATTTACTAGTGAGGTGCAGACCTTCAGAGATGGAAGGAACCTTAGAAAATCATCCTCTCCACACTCCTCCTTCCCAACATTTATGAATAAGAAAACTCAGACCCAGAGAACACAAGTGTCTGATGTCAGATAAATGAAAAAGATGTACGGATGGCAACATGGGGGAGCCTCAGCATCCTGACCCCCAGAGAGCAGAGTGAGTGGAAAATAGGGGCACCTGGGTGGCTCAGTCAGTTGAGTGTCCAATTTCGGCTCAGGTCATGATCCTCACAGTTCGTGAGTTCGAGCCCCACATTGGGCTTCCGTACTGACAGCTCAGAGCCTGGAGCCTGCTTCGGATTCTGTGTCTCCCTCTCTCTCTCTGACCCTCCCCAGCTTGAGCTCTGTCTCTCTCTCTCTCTCAAAACTAAATAAACATTAAAAAAAAAAAAAAAAAAAAAAGGAAAAGGAGTCAAAGCATTGACCACAGTCTGTGTGCCTGTGGGCATGTATGGGACTAGAAGCGCTGGTTCTGATCAAAGCAGGGCTTAAAAATCACCCAAACCCAGCAACTCCCAGGGAGCTGCCAGTCAGCCCAGAGGTGGACACAGACTTGCCAAGGGACAAGGAGAACAAAAATGGGCATCTGGGCTGTGGAGAGTGAGTCTGGGATGCAGTGGGAGCCCATGTGTCATGAAGGGAACGAAACATTCTCCCACTACCCTCAAGGTCTCCTGGCTGGACCAAGAATTAAATTTGCATGAGACAGATTAAGGGGGGGGGGGGCAGGGGAATCAAGATTTTATCATGTGCACGGGGAGACCCAGTGCACAGTCTGGGTCTAGTGAAACTGAGATCTAAAGAAATGACCAAGGCAGGAAGTTTTTATACTTTTTTTTTTTAGACAGAGACAGTAAATCTGTGAGGAATTGACAGGACAAAGAAAACTTAATTTGGGAGCCTCGATTAGTGAGGAATTCTAAGCAGAATTTGGGCTGGGGGAGGAAATGAGTAAAAAATAACAAGGGTTGTTTATACAGAGTTTCTCGCTCTAAAGTTCCCACCTCTGGTGATAAGGGTATCTCTGACTTCCTGATACAGGGAGGGTGCCTTTCACACAGGAGATTTATTCTGCTTTCAGGGGGAGGGTCTTTCTTGAATAGGCTGTCTCTTAAGTAACTTTTACTTAAAATAACCAATATATCAAAGTGGCACTTCTGGGGGCAGCCGGCCCTTGGTCCCTATAGTTGTCTACAAAGAGAACCAGGCCTGGTCCCATGGGGAAGCACTGCCAGGCACCACACAGACAGGGAAGAAGGGGTTTCCCAAGGAGAGAGGAAGAATGGGAGAAATGGGGTTCCTGCAAGAAGCCAGAGCTGCCAGAAGTTCCAGAACCTTCCTTCATCAGCTCAAGCAGAGAGTGGTAAAGGGGACCACGAGGGGGCCTGGGCAGCACAAATAGGACATTCAAAGCAATCCAGAAAATGTACGGCCCTAAGCTGGCTGATGCATCTCTGCATGTGGGCTTGGATGAGGCTCAAAGTCTGTACACTATTGTTAATACTCCTATCAATATCAGTGCTAAGGGCTTTACGTATCTTATGTGAGCTAATCTTCACAGCCACCTCCAGGGAGAGGTGCTATTCCTATTCCTATTTCGTAGCTGAGGAAATTAAACTAGTAAATTTAAGCCAATTGGGCTTGTATCACCTCCCTCCAGCCGCTATGCTGGCTTCTGAACGAGCCGGGATTTGAACCTAGCAGGCTGACTCCGGAGCCTGTGATGCTAACTGAACACGTCTACAATCTCTTTGAGAATGTGCGTTTTGTTAGCTCTCCCCCAGCAATCTTACAATCAGCTCCATTCATTCATTCATTTATGAGAAAGAGAGCAGAGCGAGGTAGGGGCAGAGAGGGAGAGAGAGAATCCCAAGCAGGTTCTGCACTCTCACCATAGAGCCCGGTGCAGGGCAAACCCACGAACTGTGAGATCATGACCTGAGCCAAAATCAGCCACCCAAGCACCCCTATTTTTTTTTTTTAATAAGAAGTAAAGACTACTGACCTACATTCCCTGAACAAAGGAAGGAAAAAAAATTTTTTTTCCTTTCCAAAGCCAAAACCTGCCCCTCCCTCCAAGGATTCTTTGTGGCCATCCGAGGACAATGATTTGGTTTCTCTATAAATAATAAACTCACTGCTTGGGGAAGTCCTCTCCCTGGGGGAAGATGCTAGGTTTCAGGAGCCACTGAAGCTTTCGTCTTAATTCCACTCCCCCTGGGGACCCTCCTTTGCTCAAACGGTTTCAATTTCCACCTCATTGTTGCAAACCAGATGGTTGCAGAATGCTCCGTATTTCTGTAAGCTGACTGGGCGGAGGGAGCCTAACATCTGTGCATTTGGCTTTCCTGGAATTGAGGGGGCAGCCTTCCTCCAAAGCAGGATGCAGACTCAATGACTAAAGAAAACATCAAGAGTGCTCAAAAGAATACATCGGATCTATTACCTCCGTGAGAGTAAAATAAAGACTGTCTCGTGTTTTAGTAGGAAGGAAACAAGCTTATTAAACAGGGGACTTGAGTGTTTTTGTTATGGGAGGAATCCAGATAGAGTCAGAAGTATCAGGTGGTTAACGGTCTATCCCTCTGGCCTAGCACCTACCAGCTGTGTGACCCTGGTAAGTATTTTGACCTCTCGGAGCCTTAGTGTTCTCATCTGTCAAATGGGGATGCAGTATCTGCTCCTACTAATTTACATTTTTGAAAACATTTTTAATGTTTATTTTTGAGAGAGAGAGAGCGGGGGAGGGGAGGCAGAGAGAGAGGGAGACACAGAATCCTGAGCTGTCAGCACAGAGCCCGATGCGGGGCTTGAACCACAAACCATGAGCCCCTGACCTGAGCCGAAGGCGGACGCTTAACCGACTGAGCTGCCCAGGCACCCCAATTTTGTGAAAAAATTGAAAAAGACATCCTATAAATGCAAGTAGATTTATACACACCAGGTATTTGATGAGCTAAGGCTCCCTCAAAGGAGTTTTGTTAAGCTGTGACACAAGAAACAGGCCAAGGATGACGTTCTGTAGAGGGTTAGGCCTGTAGAGGGTCTCTGCCTGACGTTCAGGCAGAGAGGGTTAGGGGTCCCCAGAAAAAGACAAGACATAGCTTTCTTAACATTTTAGGCCCCCAGGCATTTTGTGATCCATGCTTGACTACTTGCTGGAACACATTTCCTCCAGACCTTCCTGGGATGTGTTAAAATTTCAGAAAAACAGACCTCAGTAATTAATGATTTTAAGGGAATAGAAAAATGTAAAAACAAACAGCCACTACGGATGCAGTTTGAAGCCGGGTGCGGGAGCCAATGGCCAAGAATGAATTCTTGAGCCGTTTTTTGGTGCAAAAAGGTGTTTTTATTATAGCACAGGGACAGGACCTATATGAGCAGAAAGGGCTGCATTGTAAGTGAGAGGACTGGCTGATTATGTAAAATTTTCTATACTCTGGAGGGGAGGGTAATGTTAGGGCTCCAGGAAACTGAGTCTGTAGGTTTCTGAAGGTCTGGTTATTGCTAAGATGGCTTTTTTTCTTGTAAATCATTAAGACAGTGGCAAACTGGGGGGCGCCTGGGTGGCTCAGTCGGTTAAGCGTCTGACTTCGGCTCAGGTCAGGTCACGATCTCGCAGTTTGTGGGTTCGAGCCCCGCGATGGGCTATGTGCAGACAGCTCAGAGCCTGGAGCCTGCTTCGGATTCTGTGTCTCCCTCCCCAGCCCTTCCCCCGGCCCCCCCCCCTCATTCACACTCTGTCTCTCTCTCTCTCTCAAAAATAAATAAAAATAAAAAGACAGTGGCAAACTGATGGAGATTCATGTCCTGGGTGACTGTGATCTCTATCAGCTGACCATTTGTTTGTCCCCTGCCTTTGTTTTGGGGCAGCCGGGAGTGCCTGAGGAATGTCACACATATCCCACTTGGTTGGGGGGGTGGGCAGGGGGATTGCTGGGTTGCTGGGTGTTAGTTTGTGCTTTGCCCTCAGCTGGCTTTTTGCTCCCTCATCAACTACCAGATCAGGACATACGTAACCAGTATCAGAGACAATAAGTCGGTGGTAACACCGGCCCCCAGTGCTGTTTCAAAAGACTGCCCCTGAAGCACATTCTTGAGTCATTTTTGCAGGATTTAAACGCCCCCTGAGCACTCAAACACCAGACTGACTGGAGCCAGAGAACTGATGTCCCCGGCCCTTGCTGGCCCCACGACTTCAGTCTACCAGGACCTGGATTCTGTCGACTCAGGGCGATTTTTGCCCCAGTTCTAGATTGCCACCATCTATTCATGCCTCGCCATGAATATCCACACACGCTTAGCTTAAGACTCCCCGATTTTGTTGTTCCAGGAGACACTGCTTTGGGAAATCGCCCCAGCGCTCTCCTTACTTGGTGCAAGTAAAACCCTTCCTTCTCCTTCTCTTTGGCTTGATTGTGTCTTTTGGCTCCACTCCCACCAAGAGGCGAAGCCTGTGTCGGGTGACAAAATCTGGCAACCTAGGTGGGACCTCTCACCTAATCCCCTTGAGCTGTGCTGGCTCCAAACAGGTGACGCGGTGGGCAATGAGAGCCGGTCACCCGGCCACCTGGTCTATGTCGCTGGGGGTCCCGGAGGAAGGGCACTAAGAGAATCCGTCCCGATTGGCACTCGATGTACCAGTCCGTGCAATGGGTTCAGCGGCCACTCTGGACACTGTGATCAGAGTCCCTTCAGAGCAGTGACAGGCAATTACCCCACAAATCCCACAAATCGGCTTTCTGGCTCCGCCCCTATCTCAAGCGGGGAGAAAAGGAAGGGCTTGAGGTCTGGGCAGAGATCTGCTCTGTTCTGGAGGGGGAGTCTGAGGGATCCCAACACTCCTTTGTACCCTCGAGTCCTGGAGGCTGACTGGGGGATACCTGATCCTGAAGGCCTCAGTGAGATAAATCTCAGATTCTGGAGATGGAGAGGCCCCCGTCTGGTAGACCCGAACAATGGAGTGCGCACTTTTAAATTCTCAGCTGTAAGAGATTTACTTACCAACTCTCTAAAGAAGGAAATTTTCAGTGGGCTAAGAACAGTCGAATCTGTGGCCCCACCAACCTTTATGAGAGACCCCTTGGCAGCTGGAGACAAGCCCTTAACAGAGATCCAAGTTCAGGGGAAAGGTTTTTTTTAAAAGGGGGCGCCTGGGTGGCTCAGTCGGTTGGGCGTCCGACTTCGGCTCAGGTCATGATCTCACGGTCCGTGAGTTCGAGCCCCACGTCGGGCTCTGTGCTGACCTCTCAGAGCCTGGGGCCTGTTTCAGATTCTGTGTCTTCCTCTCTCTCTCTCTGACCTTCCCCCATTCATGCTCTGTCTCTCTCTGTCTCAAAAATGAATAAATGTAAAAAAAAAAAAATTTTTTTTTTTAAATAAAAAAAAAAAGAAGAAAGGCCCTCTTGGTAAATGCTCTGGGGGACCGAGTGCTCTGTAGGGTTGAGCCTAGAAAACCTGGTAGAAGGCGGATGACACTACGTCACTGGAAGCTTGCAGCCCATTCAGGTTACTGGGATAAGAAAATTTTTAGGATTCTATTAACTACGATTTTAATGCTCAAATGGCCTAAGTGAGGATCCTTTGAAACACCTACTAAGCCTATTTGGACACCCAACTCCGGAAAATGGCTGTTAACTAAACAATCCGAGTGGGATGCGTATTCTGCTCGGCGTTTAGAAGCTTCTAAAAAAACACTGACAGGGTACCATCCGTGTAAGAAACTAATAAGAAACTTTCTGAAATAGTGACAACACTGAGCCCCCAAAATATCAACTCCTGAAGAAACATTTCTTACTACTCTACCTTTATCTTGCCCTTTAAGTGAGACACCAGGGAATGGGGCATTAAAATCAAAATCCTTCTCCCTCAACATGATAAGGCATTGATTATCTGTGGCCAGAAATTCGCCAGATTTGAAGGTGATATTCAGAGACCGATAGGAATTTTTCTTAAGACCTTATTCCCTAAGTCCAAATCAGAACTATGCAGAGGGCAAGAAGTGAATTAAAGAAAATGTAATGAGATGGGTAGGTCAATTTCAATGTCATTGAAACTGCAACCCAGCTCCTCGAAGGAGTGAAAAGCCTCTGTCCTTATATCGTACATCTTTGCAAAAACTAGAAATATGGCCCCATTAATAATTCAAAGTCCTTCAACCTCTCTGGGAACTTTTACCCAGATCATTCCCCATTCCCAAAACTGAAGGAAAAAAGGTGGAGGTGGGGGGTAAGGGGAGAGGCTTTTTGAAAATATAAATAGCTAGGGGCACCTGGGTGGCTCAGTTAGTTAAGTGCTTGACTCTTGATTTCGGCTCAGGTCACAACCTCGCAGTTCGTGAGTTCAAGCCCCGCCTGGGGCTCCACACTGAATTGGAGCCCTTGGAATTCTCTCTCTCCCTCTCTCTCTCTGCACTCTCCTGCTGTCTCTCTCTCTCTCTCTCTCTCTCTCTCTCTCTCTCTCTCAAAATAAATTTAAAAATTGGGGCACCTGGGTGGCTCAGTCGGTTGAGCGTCTGACTTTGACTCAGGTCATTATCTCCCGGTTTGTGAGTTCGAGCCCTGCGTCGGGCTCTGTGCTGACAGCTCAGAGCCTGGAGCCTGCTTCGGATTCTGTGTCTCCCTCTCTCTCTGCCCCTCACCCGCTCATGCTCTGTCTCTCTCTATCTCAATAATATAATAAATAAATGTTTTAAATTTTTTTAAATAAATACATAATAAATAAATACAGAAATAAATAAACCTTAAACTATAATATAATATAAATGGCTAGAGGGGTGCCTGGCTGGCTCAGCCAGAAAAACCTGCAACTCTTCATCTTGGGGTTGTGAGATCAAGTCCCATGTTGGTGTAGAGATTACTTTAAAAAAAAAAAAGCTTTATAAATGGCCATATAAAAGCCCTATAAATGGCTAGAAAAGCACGCTTGTTCAAAACCTAGCCCACAGTTTCCATAAGTTACTTGTCAAGGTTACTATAAGGTTTTTGTTTCTGTCTGTGTAAATGTGGTATTTTTCTCCCTCCAGATGGTATGGCTAAAAATTGCCAAACAGTTCTGTAATTAGTTGGTTTGAAGACAACTGCTTACGAGAATTGAGTATTCTAAAACTCAGAGAGATGGAAACTAATCCAAATGTTTTTCAGGCTCACATGATCTGGGATAATCTCTGGTAAATTAAAGTTTACGTTTGTTGGCTTAATTCAAATAGGTATGTCTTTTGGAGTTCCCAACATCGAACATAATCATTCCACCCAAATTTATTAGTTAAATTCATGTTGTATCTGTTGCAATTTGTCACCAAAAATGACTTAAAATGATGGTAGATTTTGTCTGTTTCATGAAGTTTTCATGGGTAATTGTTAAAAACAGGTTAAATAAATGAAAAGTTTAGGTAAATTTTTTAACTTCCGAAATCTTCTTAGTAACTTACCTTAAAGGGCTTAAGTAAATAATGAGTTAAGCTAAATTCATTGCAGATCTAGATCCTTTCCAAATACTGTAACATTAATTACTAAATTAGATTTATCAGGATGTCTGGGTGGCTCAGTTGGTTAAGCTTCCGACTCTTGATTTCTGCTCAGGTCATGATCTCATGGTCAGGGGATCGAGCCCCGAGTCTGGCTCCACACTGGATGTAGAGCCTAAGATTCTGCACCCCCCCCCCCCACCTCTCTGCCCCTCCCCTGCTGGAGCACATGCTCTCTCTCTCAAAAATATAAATAAATAAACATAGATTCATCTACTTTTGTCTTCCTATTGCAGAGAAACTAAAGATACCTATCAGTAAACATGGTTTGTGCCATGCCAAGGAATTTACTTTAAAAAGGCATGTTTCTAAAAATTATTAAAGGTGTTTATAAATTTGCTGATCCTAAGAATTCTGGTGTAACAGCTCACAATTGCTTACTACTTAGTTTTTACCAGAAATTAAGGTTTCTAGGCATTAAGAATGCTAATAAATGTAATCAAGACTACCGAAAATAATAATAAGGAAAACAGCTCGGTATGCAAGGAAAGTTAGATCTATGTTTTTGGTAAGAAAGATATAAGAAATAGGAATACATTTTTGTGGAGGGAAAAGAAAATAATTTTGTCCTAAAATGAGACTGGTTGCCTTTTTTTTTTTTTTTTTTTTTTTTGGTTGTTGTTGTTTTGAGACTGGTTGTTTAATGAGTGAAAATTTAGGACAAAATCTGAATGGCAAAGAACGCTGTAGAAAGTGTGTGAAAAAGGAATCTTTGGAAAGGAATTTTGTAAATGGTCAGAACTGACTAAGATGGGAATAAATGAGTTTTAATTTCAAAAGTACAACACTATAAGATTAGAATTTGGTTTTTCCTTCTGTTAAAATGACAAAGCTTTCTTAGATTATTGGTCTATTCTTGATTTAAAAAATGTAGGGTGCCTGGGCGGCTCAGTCGGTTGGGTGTCTGACTCCTGATTTGGGCTCAGGTCATGATCCCAGGGTTGTGGGATCAAGCCCCATGTTGGGCTCCTCACTGAGTGTGGAGCCTGCTTAAGATTCTCTCTCTCTCCCTCCCTCCCTCTCTCTCTCTCTCTCCCTCTCCCCCTCTCCCCCACTCACATTCTCCCTCTCTCTCTCAAAAAATTTTTTTTAATTTAAAACAAAATTTTTTTTAATTTTTTTTTTTTTTTTTGAGAGAGAGAGACAGAGCGTGAGTGGGGGAGGGGCAGAGGGAGAGAGGGAGACACAGAATCCGAAGCAGGCTCCAGGCTCCAACCTGTCAGCGCAGAGCCCAATGCTGGGCTCGAACTCACAAGCTATGAGATCATGACCTGAGCCGAAGTCAGACACTTAACCGAACGAGCCAGCCAGGGGCCCCTCAAAAAAAAATTTTTTTTTAATTATAAACAAAGACTTTTTTTTCTTTATCTGCCCAGGATAAACGAAGTTTCTATGTTTTGTCTTTATCAGGTCTTTGATTATTTAAGAAAACCAAATCTTCTCAATATTAAAAGAGCTGAGTTTTGCTAACATAACCTTCTGGAGAATCCTTATGCTTCTCGCTCTGTAGGCCACACAGAAAGATCACTAGTCTGAGACCTCATAATGGAAGCTCCACAAAAATGTATGTACTGTGTTTAAAATGATGTGCAAACTGGGGTGGCTCAGTCGGTTAAGCGTCCGACTTTGGCTCAGGTCACGATCTGAGGGTTCATGAGTTCGAGCCCTGCCTCGGGCTCTGTGCTGACGGCTCAGAGCCTGGAGCCTGCTTCAGATTCTGTGTCTCCCTCTCTCTCTGCCCCTCCCTAGCTCACGCTCTCTCTCTCTCTCACTCTCACTCTCTTGCTCTCTCTCTGTCAAAAACAAATAAACTTAAAAAAAAAAAAAGATGTGCAAACGAACTCCCCCTGTCCCACCTGTAGCCAAAGCTACACAAAGAGGAACTTTACCTGGGAAAGACTGGCAGGTACATTTTACAATGATGCCCATCCTGGCGGAGGATATGAATAACTCCTGGCTTCACAGATCCTTTTACCGGGCGGATGGAAGCTTTTCCTCGCAGAACTGAAAAAAGCAAAGGAGGGAGTCAAGGGGTCACTTGAGCAGGTGATTCCTAGGTTTGGTCTTCCCTGAACAATGCAGAGTGATAATGGACCAGCATTTGTTTTTAAAATAACCGCTGGGAGGGGCGCCTGGGTGGCTCAGTCGGTTGAGCGTCCGACTTCAGCTCAGGTCACGATCTCGCGGTCCATGAGTTCGAGCCCCGCGTCGGGCTCTGGGCTGATGGCTCGGAGCCTGGAGCCTGTTTCCGATTCTGTGTCTCCCTCTCTCTCTGCCCCTCCCCTGTTCATGCTCTGTCTCTCTCTGTCCCAAAAATAAATAAAAAACGTTGAAAAAAAAAAATTAAAATAACCGCTGGGAGGGGCGCCTGGGTGGCTCAGTCGGTTGAGCGTCCGACTTCAGCTCAGGTCACGATCTCGCGGTCCGTGAGTTCGAGCCCCGCGTCGGGCTCTGGGCTGCTGGCTCAGAGCCTGGAGCCTGCTTCCGATTCTGTGTCTCCCTCTCTCTCTGCCCCTCCCCCGTTCATGCTCTGTCTCTCTCTGTCTCAAAAATAAATAAATGTTAAAAAAAAAAAATTATTAAAATAAAATAAAATAACCGCTGGGTAACAGGCCCAGGCTCTAGGGATACAATGGAAGCTACATGCTGCCCGGAGGCCACGATCATCCTGGAAAGGTTGGAAGATGTAACAGAACTTTAAAGAAAAGTTTAGCTAAAGCTTTCAAAGGACTCAGGAGAACTGGTCGAGGCTGCTCCCCAAAGTTTTAACTGGAGTTAGGGCAGCCTCAAAGGGAAGGCCTGCACCAAGCACATCTGGAGATGCGGATGGCCTTTTCCAAGCAGCGGAGGGAACCTTCATTTGCCCAAATACTGAGACTAAACAAGCAATAAACCACATAATTCAACCAGGGACTGCTGTGGCCGCCCTCAACAATTATGCAAATAGGAGCCTCCCTTTATCAAAGGAAATTAAACTCCATCCCTAATGAGGCAAGCGACTGGGTGTACTTGAACACCTGGCAATGAGGGTCAGCTCGGGATCAGCTCAGCCCTGTCTGGACAGGACCCCACTTGGTGCTGTTAACCACCTACTCTTCTCTTGAGCTACAAGATGTGGCTCCCTGGATTCAACAGTCTCAGGAAGCCCGCAGAGCCAAGTCAAGATGTTCCTGAAGCTTATCCGTGTGAGCTGCTGACGGACCTGAAGTTCCTGTTCAAGAGGCAGTAACTGTCAGACAAATACATCTTTGCTCAGATGCTCGGTTGTGCACTGTGAAACTGCGTTAAGTATTGAGGATAATCTTTTTGTGGCCAACAGTAACAGCTGTAATCCTAACCTTCTTCTGTCGCTCGGGGACCAATGTATTCAGTCGATACGTTAACCTGCTAGTAAAATTTGCCTCTTCTCGGATGCAACAGTCCCATATAAATCACACGATCCAGCAGGGATATGAAAAACTGCAGCCCAAACCGTCTAACCCCAAAATTTACACTGGCAGGAGCAAGGGATCTTCACTGCTCTAACCCCTGACAGCAGGAAGTAGCTACAGAAGACTGACCACCTTTTAAGAATGAAGAGGAGAATATCTCAAGGGGGTACTTTGTAGGCAGATAGGGTTAGGGGGTCGTTGGAAAAAGGAAGACGAGACATAGCCTTCTTAACATAAGAGACGAACGAAAGGGGCGCCTGGGGGGCTCAGTCGGTTAAGCGGCCGACTTCGGCTCAGGTCATGATCTCGCAGTCCATGAGTTCGAGCCCCGCGTCACGCTCTGTGCTGACAGCTCAGAGCCTGGAGCCTGTTTCAGATTCTGTGTCTCCCTCTCTCTGACCCTCCCCTGTTCATGCTCTGTCTCTGTCTCTCAATAATAAATAAACATTTAAAAAAAAGAGAGAGAGAGAGAGAGAGATGAACGAACATCACTTCCACCAACCCCTCGAGAATGCATTTCCCCTACCGCTCTGGACTCGTGTATGTGGCTTCTAGATCTCTATCAGGTTTAAAACCCTACCTTGCCTGGTTCCCAAACTGACATTCACACTGACCTGTTGGCTTTGTTACCCTCGCTTGAGAACAGGGGCATCTGTAAGCTTCATCTCGGAAATATGGTGTGCGTCCGTCTTAGCGATCTGGGGAAAGTGTGTTCATTCTGTCCCCATAGGCTAGAAACATACCTGTGGGGTAGAACCACGGACCTGGGTAAGGTCACGTGGGGTTGAGGCATACAGAGCATGCCCTCTAGGGTTACAGGGGAGCAATGACAATTATAAACCTGAGTCATGGGGACTTTAGGTTCTGTACCACTATTCACTCTCTGCGAAAGGGAACGTGTGTTTTGGCTTCAGAAAGCAGCATATGAAGAGGGACAGGCAGGCAGGAGGGTAGTATTTTAAGTCATCTACCCACCATGATGTGTTTGCTTCTGGCAAATTGTTCTGTTTGCTTTCCTAAGATTCTGCCGAGCAATTCCTTCAAAACCAGTTTTTCATTGCGTAACGGCATGAGGAAAGGGTCGAGGTGCATTATGTTTCTAAAGGAAGATTATACGAGGGACGGTACGCCAGGAGCCTAATTATACCAAAAAGAAGAGCTTCAAGGGCATGAGCACGGACACAGGTGGAAGAGGGCTGCACGTGGAAATTATTGCAAGTGGTTACCTTTTCACGCCTTCTCGTACCTCCCAACGTTCAAAATATCAACCGATCATTTACACGAGCGGAGGACGGCACCTGTCAAAAACAAATCCGTGTGTTGACACGCCCCCTCCGGCAGTTCGGTGACGGCATGTTCACGAGTGGTGCCGCCCGGGGTTCCGACGTCAGAAGCCTTGGGTTTTTATGCCAGCTCAGCCCCGTTTATTAGCCACTTAACAGATACCATTTGCTTTATCGGCCCCAGGGTTTTTCCACTTATAAAACTCGGAGTAGTTGGCTTTGTATAACTCACGGGGTGAGTGTAAGCTTCCAGATTTTAGAACAAGGTAAAGTATCAGAAACCTAGATAAACGAATGGGCAACATGCAGGTGACAGACGCCACATTCTCCGGGTGGCCCCCGCGGATGTTACTTTTCAGCCTGCCTTCCCTGCTCCTCTGGTAACCTGGCTGTTAAACTGAGAGGTTCTCTGAGGCCTTAACCCGAGACCTCCTCCTCTTCCCCACCTCTCTCTCTCGCTCCCTACGTGATTCACTCATTCCTAAGACTTCAGTTTCCGCTGGTGCAAATGACTCACAGGTTGATGTCTCCAGCCCAGACCTGAAATGTGAGATTCCATATGACATAGGAGAACCTGGCTTTCTCACGGGCGCCTCGAACCTAATGCATCCAAAATTAAACTTTCCGGATCCCACCACAACAAAGCTGGCCCTCTTCACGGTTCTTTTCTCTGAGATGGCCACCAGCTCCCGGCCAGATGTGCAAACAGAAACGTGGAGTGGGGGGGGGGGGGGGGCGCATCCCTAACTCTTCCCTTTCCCTCATCCCCCATACCCATTCCATTACCATTTTACATCCCAGATATCTCCAGAACCTTTACCCTTCATGTTTTCCCTGCCATGACTGTAGTCCAAACCCCCGCTGTCTCTTACCTGCATTATGGCCACAGCTCCAAACTAGGATTCCTACATCTGTTAGTTCTTCCCTCCAGTCCACTCTCCATATTGCATCCAGGGAAAGCTTTCTTAAAAATCACCGTCACTGGGGCGCCTGGGTGGCGCAGTCGGTTAAGCGTCCGACTTCAGTCAGGTCACGATCTCGCGGTCCGTGAGTTCGAGCCCCGCATCGGGCTCTGGGCTGATGGCTCAGAGCCTGGAGCCTGTTTCCGATTCTGTGTCTCCCTCTCTCTCTGCCCCTCCCCCGTTCATGCTCTGTCTCTCTCTGTCCCAAAAATAAATAAACGTTGGAAAAAAAATTTAAAAAAAAAAAAAATCACCGTCACTGATGGGGTGCCTGGGTGGCTCAGTTGCTTGAGCCTCCCTCTCTTGATTTCAGCTGGGGTCGTGGTCTCAGTGTCATGGGATCAAGGCCCACATCAGCCTCCGTGTTGAGCATGGAGCCTGTCGAAGATTCTCTCTCTTTCTTTCTCCCTCTGCCCCTCTCCCCGGCTCACACACACACTCTCTCTCTCTCTAAAATAAAATGACATAAATTTTAAAAATAAATAAAATCTTTAAAATAAGATAAAATGAGCCTCTTGTAGGCATCATATAAGTATTATTTTTTAATCCAGTTTAATGACCTCTGCCTTTGGCAATGTGGGAGAAGGAGTGGAGTGGGAATGGGCGGGGGGGGGAGGAAGAAAGCTAGTGGATTTCATTAATGAGATAAGTATAATAAGCATAAAATATGTGTAAGGACTTGCCTTCATCTTCCAGAAACTCTGGATGCCTGCCAGGAACCCAGTGGTTCCAAACGTGTGGTCTGGACTCCTGGGGCCCAGGGAGACCCTTTCAGGGAGTGTGTGAGGTCAAAATTATTTTCATGTTATTACTAGGATATTATTCACATTTTTCACTCTGTTGACATTGGCACTGGTGATGTAGAAGCAATGGTGGGAGAAACTACGGGGGGCTTAGCATAAATAAAGGCAATATTACCGAGTTGCACTAGCAGTCACAGGGCTCTCACGCACAAAGAGATCTAAAAATAAATAAATAGGGGAGCCTGGGTGGCTCAGTCGGTTAAGCACCCAACTTTGGCTCACGTCATGATCTCGTGGTTCGTGAGTTCGAGCCCCACATCGGGCTCTGTGATACCAGCTCAGAGCCGGGAAACTGCTTCTAATTCTGTGTCTCCCTCTCTCTCTCTGCCCCTCCCCCACTCACACTCTGTCTCTCTCTTTCTCTCTCTCTCTAATATGAGTAAACATTAAAAACTGTTTTAAGGGGCGCCTGGGTGGCTTGGTCGGTTAAGCGTCCGACTTTGGCTCAGGTCATGATCTCACGGTCCGTGAGTTCGAGCCCCGCGTCGGGCTCTGTGCTGACAGCCCAGAGCCTGGAGCCTGTTTCAGATTCTGTGTCTCCCTCTCTCTCTGCTCCTCCCCTGTTCATGCTCTGTCTCTCTCTGTCTCAAAAATAAATAAACGTTAAAAAAAATTTTTTTAAACTGTTTTAAGTTTATTTATTTATTGACAGAGAGAGAGAGAGAACAGGGGAGGGCAGAGAGAGAGAGAGAGAGAGAGAGAGAGAGAGAGAGAGAGAGAATCCCAAGCAGGCTTCCATGCTGTCAGTGCAGAGCCTGACTTGGGGCTTGATCCCACGAACTGTGAGATCATGACCTGAGTGGATGGAGATCAAGAGTCGGACGCTTAACCGACTGAGTCACCCAGGTGTACTTTGTATAGTATCTCTTAATTGAGATTTGTCTCATGCTCTTCTCCTGATTACACTGGGGTTATGAGGAGGTTTTGGAGGAAGACTTTAGAGGTAAAGTGCCATTCTCACTGCATCCTCTCAAGAGCATGAACAATCAACAGGACGCATCACTGTTGTTGTCACTCTTGACTACCTGGCTGGGAGGCTGTTTGTCAGTTTTTACCACAACACCATTTATTATTGAACGGTCTCCTTTTTAACTGAAATGTTTAGTCCATTTACACTTATTGTGATTATTGATATGGTTGTCTAACTCTATCTTCTTGGTATTTGTTTTCCCTCGTCCCTTCTACGTTTTCTTCCTTTGTTTCTACTTTTCTGCCTTTCTTTGAGTTTTCTCAATATTTTCAGTGCTCAATCTTATTTCCTCTATTGGCATCTTAGTTGCAATTCTTGTTATTATATTTTGAGTGATTTTTCTAACACTAACAATATGTGTCCTTATTAATAGATCAGGGGGCACCTGGGTGGCTCAGTCGGTTAAGCATCCAACTTCAGCTCAGGTCATGATCTCACGGTCCGTGAGTTCGAGCCCCGTGTCGGGCTCTGGGCTGATGGCTCAGAGCCTGGAGCCTGCTTCTGATTCTGTGTTTCCCTCTCTCTGCCCCTTCCCCGCTCATGCTCTGTCTCTCTCTGTCTCTCAAAAATGAATAAACACTAAAAAAACTAAAAAATAAACTAATAGATCAGGTTCTTTTAAAACCAACGTTGGGGCGCCTGGGTGGCGCAGTCGGTTAAGCGTCCGACTTCAGCCAGGTCACGATCTCGCGGTCCGGGAGTTCGAGCCCCGCATCAGGCTCTGGGCTGATGGCTCAGAGCCTGGAGCCTGTTTCTGATTCTGTGTCTCCCTCTCTCTCTGCCCCTCGCCCGTTCATGCTCTGTCTCTCTCTGTCCCAAAAATAAATAAACGTTGAAAAAAAATTTTTTTTTTAAAAACCAACGTTGTACCTTGTTCCTCTCCACACTTGATGATTCATGTAAACTATTCCACACTTCCTACTTCATTTCACATTCTACACACTTCACACCTGACTCTTTGCATTTCACAAATGGATAACCCAGCAAATATTTCATTGCATTTATCCCCACTTTTATCATTGGTGCAATTGTTGTTACACCTTTTACCTCTACATTTGTTATAAACCCCCACCTCACAGTGTTATTGTTTATACTGTAAACACCTTTTTAAAGAAAATGGGGCACCTGGGTGGCTCAGTCAGTTAGCCTCCGACTTTGGCTCAGGTCATGATCTCACAGCTCATGAGTTCGAGCCCCACGTCAGGCTCTGTGCTGACAGCTCCGAGCCTGGAGCCTGCTTCGGATTCTGTGTCTCTCTCTCTCTGTGCCCCTCCCACGCTTGCACACACGCACATGCACACTCTCTCAAAAATAAATAAACATTAAGAAAATATTTTAAAGAGAGAAAACATAGTCTTTTGTATTTACCTACTTTTTTATCGTTTCTGGCGCTCTTCATTTTTTCCTGCCGTTCTGAGTTTCCACTTCATTATCCTTTCTCTCAAGCCTGAAGGACATTTATTATTTTTCATTGTGCAGTTCGTTTAGCAACAAATTCTCTCAGCTTTTATCGGAAAATGCCTTTATTTTTTCCTCACTTCCACAAACATTTTGTTTTTTAAGTAGGTTCTATACCCGGCATGGGGCCCGAACTCACGACCCTGAGATCAAGAATCACGTGCTCCATCGACTGAACCAGCCAAGCACCCCTCAAAGAATATTTTTTGATAGATACAGAATTCGAGGGTGGCCATTGCTTTTCCGAACTTTAAAAATATTTTACTGTTTTCCTCTGGCCTCCATAATCTCTGATGAGAAGGGAATGGGTCCTTCTTTTCCTAGTCCCTGAATATGTATTTTCCTCTGGCTACTACAAAGGTCTTTTTATCTTCAGTTTTCAGAGGTTTATGATGTGCTGAAGTCAGATAGACAGGGAGGGAGGGAGAGAGAGAGAGATCTGTCTTACTGGCTTTACTGAGCTTCTTAGGTCCATAAGTTGGTGTTTTTCAGCAAATTTGGGGAGTTTTCAGTCATTGTTTCTTCAAATGCTTTTTTTCTGCCCACATTTCACTCACTTCTCCCTCCTCCTGGGCCTTGAAGTACATGCATGTCAGATTGTTTGACATTGTCCCCCATGTCTCTGAGGCTCTGCTCAATTTTCTTTAATCCCTTTTCTGTGGTTTCTCAAACTGATCTGTCTTTAAGTTTATTGGCTCTTTTATCATCTCTAATCTGCTGCTAAGCCTTTCCACTACATTTTTTGTTTCCATTATTTTTCTTTTCAATTCTAGAATAGAATTCTAGAATATCTAGAATATCAATAGATATCTAGAATATCTAGAATATCAATTCTAGAATATCTAGGGGCACCTGGGTGGCTCAGTCAGTGAAGTATCTGACTCTTGATTTCAGCTCAGGTCATGATCCCAGGGTCACGGGATTGAGCCCCGCATCAGGCTCCGCGTGGAGCATGGAGCCTGCTAAAGATTCTCCCTCTCTGCCTCTGTCCCCCTCTCCTGCTCATGCTCTCTCTTTAAAATAAAATTTTAAAACATTTCAGATAAAGCATTAATAAGCAAAATGTATAAAGAGCAACATCAAACTGATAAAAAAGAAAACTTGTATAAAAATGAGAAAGGGAGGGGCACTTGAGTGGCTCAGTTGGCTAAGCATCTGACTCTTGATTTGGGTTCAGGTCATGATCTTGCGGTTCATGGGCTCAAGCCCTGCATCAGGCTCGGCACTGACGGCACAGAGCCTGCTTGGGGTTTTCTCTCTCCCTTTCTCTCTCTGCCCCTCTTCCACTCACTCTCACTCTCTCACAAAAATAAACAAATTTTTTTAAAAATGAGAAAAGGATGGGGTGCCTGGGTGGATCAGCTGGTGAAGCACCCCACTTCGGCTCAGGTCATTATCTCATAGTTCATGAATTTGAGCCCCACTTCAGGCTCTGTGCTGACAGCTCAGAGCCTGCTTTGGATCCTCTGTCTCTCTCTCTCTCTCTCTCTCTCTCTCTCTCTACCCCTCCCCTTTTTGCTTACTCTCTCTCTCTCAAAAATAAACATTTAAAAACAAACAAACAAAAACAAACACTATGTATCTTGAAAAACAATGAGAAAAGGAAATGAATGGGCAATTCTTGGGCTGATAAATGTGAAAATAAACATATAAAATGATGAATGCCTAAGAATGCAGTATAATATAAAATATACATTAAAATAATAAAATATTGATAGTATAATGTAGGAAAGAGGACGGGGAAATAGGTACACTGTGAGAGTACAGATTAGTATTGCCAACTCATCAAGATTCTAAATGTATGTATTCTAAATCCCAGCTCTCATGTTTCCAGGAATCTATCCTACAGAAATAACAGCAGGACCACAAAACTGCTTGGATCAGCAAAAAAATTGGACAGAACCCAAATGCTTATCAGTAAGAGTATATATAAATATAGTGCATGCATATATCAGAACACTAAGCATCCATTTAAAAAATGAAGTAGACTTAAATTGCTTATGTCCACAGGATAATGTTGAGAATTAAAAGTGAATTGCAAAACAAAAGAAACAGTAAAATACTAGCTATATGTGTGTGTGCATACACATATACGTAAGAATCTGGTCAGTCAGGTACACATCAAACTTAATTCTAAAGGATAGGAATTGGGGCGCCTGGGTAGCTCAGGCGGTTAAGCGCCTGACTCTTGATTTCAGCTCAGGTCGTGATCTCACAGTTGACAAGTTCAAGCCCTGATTCAGGCTCTACGCTGACAGTGTAGAGCCTGCTTGGGATTCCCTCTCTCCCTCTCACCTGCCTGTGCTCTTTCTCGCTCTCTCAAATAAATAAACATTTAGGGGCGCCTGGGTGGCGCAGTCGGTTAAGCGTCTGACTTCAGCCAGGTCACGATCTCGCGGTCCGTGAGTTCAAGCCCCGCGTCGGGCTCTGGGCTGATGGCTCAGAGCCTGGAGCCTGTTTCCGATTCTGTGTCTCCCTCTCTCTCTGCCCCTCCCCGTTCATGCTCTGTCTCTCTCTGTCCCAAAAATAAATAAACGTTGAAAAAAAAATTTTTTTTAATAAATAAATAAATAAACATTTAAAAATAAATAAAGAGTGGGAATTGAAGGGGGAACAGAAGAACGCTTACTTTTTATTTTATATACTTCTGTATTGTTTGAGTCTGTTGCAAAAAATATTTCACTTTTGGGTTTCTTTTTAAATTTTTTTTAAATGTTATTTTGTTTTTGAGAGAAAGAGAAACAGAGTGAGCAGGGGAGGGGCAGAGAGAGAGGGAGACACGAATCCAAAGCAGGCTCCAGGCTCCGAGTTGTCTGCACTGAGCCCGACTCGGGGCTCGAACTCATGAACTGCGGGATCATGACCTGAGCCAAAGTCAGACACTTAACCGACTGAGCCACCCAGGCACCCCCCAAAACATTTCAGTTTTGTAATTTAAAAACAATTTGTGTGGGGGCGCCTGGGTGGCCCAGTCCGTTAGGTGTCTGACTCTTGGTTTCAGCTCAGGTCATGATCTCGTGGATCATGGGTTTGAGCCCCACATGGGGCTCTGCGCTGACAGTGTGGAGCCTGCTTGGGATTCTCTCTCTCTCCTCTTCTCTCTCTCTCTCTCTCTCTCTGCCCCTCCTCCCCCAGCTCGTGCTCGCACGTGCATTTTCTCTTTCTCAAAATAAATAAATACACTTAAAAATAAATGCATAAATAAATAAATAATAAAACGATTTGTGTAAGATTAGATGGACTATTCCAGTCTACTACTACTGGGGAGGTCCTTTAACGTCTCAGCAGCAGGCATGACTGCCACCTGGTGGTCACCTACAGCCATGGGAAATTGCCTAGCTGAGGGTTTTTTCAACCTCCACACAATTGTCATTTGGAGCCAGATAAATGGGGGGGGGGGGGGGGGAGGTCTGGGAGGTCTGTCCCGTGCATTGTAGGATGTTCAGTAGCATCCCTTGCCTCTATGTTCTAAATGCCAGTGACACCCTGTCTCCAAGTTGTGACAACTGAAAAGGTCTCCAGACTAGTAATTGCCCCCTCCCCCCCCCAGGAGATAGGGCAAAAAACCACCCTGGTTGAGAACTCCTGATCTAGAATGGAAGTCTCGTGAATATACAAAATGTGCTCATTCATTCACTCACAAAATCACAGTAGACAAAACGTCTTTCTGAGATACTTTGTTGTTGTTTTTTTTTAAGTTTATTGATTTACTTTTGAGAGAGAGAGAATGAGAGAGCGGGGTAGGGGCAGAGAAAGAGGGAGGCAGAGAATCCCAAACAAGCTCTGAGCTGTCAGCGCAGAGCCCGATGCGGGGCTTGAGCTCACGAACCGTGAGATCATGACCTGAACTGGAACCAACAGTCAGCCGCTCAATCACCTGACCCACCCGGGTGCCCCTCTGAGATACTTCCTAACGTCAGTTGGGATCAGTGATCTCTTACCCATGGTTGCTCTCACACAGAATTCTTTGCACAGCTTTGTGATATTCTGAGGTTTCAGTTCAGTAGCAGGAAAAGCGATTCTCATCCAGCGAATCCCCAAGTGCCTCAGGCAAAGCTCACAGACCTATGGCAGGAAGTCACAGCAGCCCCAGCCCAGTGCTCCAGTCAGTAAATGCCACCAAACAGTCAGTAAGCCGGTCCCCTCCTGTCCCTCACTCAGCCCACTGATCTCCCCCTCTGGAATCATCTCTCTGTCCACTGTACCCATGGCATTACTCCCTTATGGTCTATATGTCACCAAGAAGTATTTGGGGGGAAAAAAGTCTGTAGATGGGCTGCCTGGGTGGCTCGGTCGGTTGAGCATCTGACTTCGCTCAGGTCACGATTTCGCGGTCCGTGAGTTCCAGCCCCGCGTCGGGCTCTGGGCTGACAGCTCAGAGCCTGGAGCCTGCTTCAAATTCTGTGTCTCCCTCTCTCTCTCTCTGCCCCTCTGCCCCACTTACTCTCTGTCTCTCTCCCTCTCTCTCAAAAACAAACATTATAATTTTTTTTTAATTCAGCTCTGCTATTGACTAACACCCCCCCAAAAAAACACACACAGAAACAAAAACATAAAGCAAACATGGCCTGAGCATATTATTTAATCTCTCCAGACCTCTATCTCCTTGTTTATAAAACACAAGATCTATACTACATATCTGAAGTTCCCTTTCAGTTCTAAAATCTATGCTTAGAGAGGACTGGAAATGAGCCACTATAGGCTTTGCTATTCCTACTGAAATATAAGTATTTTCTCCAGTAAGGATTTTCCTGTATACAATTAGGCTGGTGTTACTGGAGTCTTTTGTATACTTACTTAAGTTACAGGGTTTGGTGTCCTATAAAATCCACAATGCTAAGCATAGAATTCCAAGCAATTGCTTCACAATACATTGATTGTATTTGTAGAGTTTGTTGTTTGTGCCAGTGTGCATTATCAGATATCAATAATCTATGGGTAGACATTGTCCCAAATATTCCCGCTTTCATTATATTTATATGTTCTGTTTTATTAACATCACATGTGCATTGTCTGATGCAGATTAAGGTGAACCGAACACAGAAGGCTTTGCTGTATTTTTAGGATTTCCCTGGGGTGAATCTGCAGATGTAGAGTAAAAGCCTAGCGACGACGGGTCCCCGCAAATTCACGGCCTTTTTAAAGTTTCTTTTCGGTGTGAATTCTCCCACGAAGAGTGAATGAAGCTAAGACCAGAGGCTTTGGCACCTTTGCCGAGTTCACATCCTTCTCTCTGGTGTGAGTGATGGAGTGAAGAGTAACAGGTGTGTCACAGCCAAGGGTCCTCCACTTTTAAGATATTCGCAGGGTTTCTTTGCCGTGTGGATTATTTTATATCAATTAGGTTTCAGTGATTACTGGGGGCTCTTCCATACTTACTATACTATATGGCTTCTCTCTGGCAAAAGTTTTTTTTAAGTTTATTTATGGGGGAGGGGGACGGCACTGGGGGCCAGAGAGGGAGGGAGGGAGGGAGAGAGAGAGAGAATTCCAAGCAGGCTCCGCCCTGTTAGCGCAGAGCCGACGGGGGACTTGAGCTCACAAACCGTGAGCTCACTAATGGTGAGACCGTGACCTGAGCCAAGATCAAGAGTCTGACACTCAATCCACTGAGCCACCCCAGCACCCCTAGCATGAGTTTTGGTGTAGAGTAAGATATCTGTCTATATCTATATCTAGACCTACATATATAAAATGGCTGAGAGCTATGCACATATATCATGGCTCGTACGTTATGCGCTATATAAAGAATATATAATGACCGAGCATTACCTTATATTTGGGAGCTAAGCAGCAGTACTGGATTTTAAACCTAACGTTAAAATTACAGTGCTAAAAACAAAAACAAAAACACATTACATTCCTAGCATTTGTGCAATTTGGGGCTTTCATGAGGACAACTGTTAATTGCCTGAAACCTCTCTTGAACAAACGACTTCTCTGCATCTTTCCTGAAGTGTTCCTATACATTTCTAACCAGTTCCTATTATCTTCACAGTCTTCTTCTTTTTTTCATTTAATGTACTTTTATTGAAAATGCCAGTAGAGTTAACATACAGTGTTATGTTAGTTTCGGGTGTTCACAGTCTTTTTCAAACATGGAGCCCAAAGAGACATTCCCCAGAATCTTTCCACTACTATTTTCTCCTCTATGGGACTCGAGGGGGGCACGATTCATATAGATTATGGTGCGACTGTCACTTGGATCCTTTAACAGTGGTCCTGCTAACAGGATCAGCTGGAGTTAGAAAATAGAAGCTCTTTGAGAGTAGGGGTTATGGAGACACTCGGGAAAATTTCAAAGTATTTGAAACGCCTACGAAATGCTGCCCTCTTTTTCCTCGTGGTAAGTAGATGGAACTGACAGAATGTGACTAATAACTATTTTTTTTAACATTTATTTTTGAGAGACAGAAAGAGATGGAGTGTGAGCAGGGGAAGGGCAGAGCGAGAGGGAGACACAGGATTTGAAGCAGGATCCAGGCTCTGAGCTGTCAGCACAGAGCCCGATGCGGGGCTTGAGCTCACAAACCATGAGATCATGACTGGGGCCAAAGTTGGATGCTCAACCGACTGAGCCACCCAGGCACCCCATCTCTTTTTCTGATAAAATGGAAAACCCCCCCAGTGGTGTGTTAGAGCCATCGGCACCACTCCCAAGAGCCAATCACGCCCATTTCTTCCCAACTCAGTGCTATTGGTACCTTGAAATCAGCATGAGGGGACTGTTTGCACCCCAGAAAATGGCAAATACTACAGATCGGTCTCTCCCCACTATCCCTCCTGAGAGCTACTCATTGAAAATTTACCAGTGGGTATACAGAGTGCCACATGTGCCTCTCAGTGAGAGAGGCCACATCTTTGCAATGAAGAACATGTAAAATCAAGATCCCCCAGCTTATATACGTGGAGTCTAAAAAACAAAACAAATGGGTGCCCAGGTGGCTCAGTCGGGTAAGTGCCCGATTCTTGATTTCGGCTCAGGTCGTGATCTCACTGGTTCATGTGAGCCCTGCCTTGGGCTGTGTGCTAATAGCACAGAGCCTAGTTCTCCCTCTCCCTCTCTCTTTGTCCCTTCCCCACTTGCTCTCTCTCTCTCTCTCTCTCTCTCTCTCTCTCAAAATAAATAAATACACTTAAAAAAATACAAATCAACAGGGGTGCCTCCATGAGTTTGAGCCCCACGTCGGGCTCTGTGCTGACAGCTCGGAGCCTGGAGCTTGCTTCAGATTCTGTGTCTCCCTCTCTCTCTGCTCCTCCCCTGCTCGAGCTCTGTCTCTGTCTCTCTCAAAAATAAATAAAAACATATGTTTATTTAAAAACACAAATGTTTTTACGTGGGGGAGGGGCAGAGAGAGAGGGAGACACAGAATCCGAAGCAGGTTCCAGGCTCCAAGCTGTCAGCACAGAGCCTGACGTGGGGGCTCGAACCCACGAACCGTGAGATCATGACCTGAGCCGAAGTCAGACGCTCAACTGACGGAGCCACCCAAAGTTTTTTAAAGTTTCCCTAGCTTCAAATCCTCTAAAATGGAAGCACGCTTGGTTTATTATGTTCCTAAAAAAAGAATCAGGAAGTTTGTCCCCCAGGGTCTAAATAAGGTGAAAGAACATGGTCACTGAAATTATCCTAACTTGCCATCTCTGCCCTCTGTGAACAAGAAGAGATGAAAACACTCTTCCCCTTGGCCTAGATCCTACCCTCATGGTAGCCTGGCCTATCCACTGAGATACCCTTGTCACAACCAGTCCTTCCATTTTCTTCCCCCATTGGCTAAGGGTGCAACACCAGCTGTGGGGGAAGGTAAACAGGTGACTTCTGGGTGGGCAACTTGACAACAGGTGTTCAAAATATGGGTACAATTTGACCAACAAATTCCATTTCTGGGACGTTGCCTTAAAGATACAATCAGTTAGGGACACCTGGGTAGCTCAGTCAGTTAAGCATCCAACTCTTGATTTCAGCTCAGGTCATGATCTCACGGTTCAGGGGATCGAGCCCCGGGACATGCTCTGTGCTGACAGAGTGGAGCCTACTTGGGATTCTCTCTCTCCTTCTCCCTGCCCCTCCCCCACTCGTGTCACACAGGCTCTGTCTTTCTCTCTGTCAAAATAAACATTTAAAATGAAAAGATACAACCCGTTCTAGCGCAAAGACGTGCAGAAGTACCGGGCAGTTAACACTCCCAAAGCAAACCTCAACCAATGAGGAATGGAAGTTGGTGAATATATATCCAGCTTCCTGGACCCTCGTTGGGACAAGTCTGAGATCCGTTCTACACAATCTCTCAGGGGGTCCCCAGAGGCACTGAGCCTCAATGGTCCTCTGCTCATTAACTGCCCTTTATAGACTTTTCTACCTGTTTCACTTCCCCAGTCCCTCACCATGCTTGTTAGGATCACCTCCAAATTAACTATTTACCTCCAAACACTTGTCCGAGTCAGCTTTGGGGGAAGTCCATGCTAATACTGTGTGTGTGTGTGCACGTGTGTGTGTGTTTAAACCCAAACCACTAAGTTATTCATGGGTTCTTATACTGACTTATCTTTCTCCTCACCACACACACACCCAGGAAAAAAATAAGAAGGAAAAAAATGGGGGGGGTGCCCTGGGTGGTTCAGTTGGTTAAATGTCTGACTCTTGATCTCGGCTCAGGTCATGATCTCAGGGTTCGTGAGTTCGAGCCCCACGTCAGGCTACGCACTGTCCACCGTGTAGAACCTGCCTGGGATTCTCTCTCCCACTCTCTCTCTCTGTCCTTCCCCACTCACACTCTTTCTCAAAAATAAATAAACTTTAAGGAAAAAAAAAAAAAGGAAGGAAGGAAAAAATGAGGGTTATTTTTTAAAGCATTACTCGATACGAACCAGTCTGTAAAGTTACAGACCAGACCCCACTCATCCCTGAGTGAGGACCGCCGTGGGCTTAAGGCCAAGCTGGCATTCTTGGTAGACAGACCTTTGGGTTATTGTGCAAACCCAGCATGATTGTGGGGTGCAGGGGCTGTTTGTCTTGGGGGCTGATTGCTTTCAAGAGACAAAACATCGGTAGCCTCAATGCTCATCATCTTAGGTTGATTTCTGTGGCCTAGAAAGGGTCTTTTTGGCTAGGGCCAGCCCACGGTGATCCCTGCAGTCTCTGAAGGCCTGCAGCCCACACAATGGCTAAAATATGGCAGGTTATGCCAACTACTCACTTTGAAGTGGGCCAGGCTCCTAACAGGGCCTGGTGATCCAACCTGGCTAATCACTGGGAGGAGGGAAACTGAGGCAGGAGGCAGATACCTGGGTTTGCAGAGGGATAGGTTCAGCCCAGGCCCCAAACACCCCTACCCCAAGCTATCAAGGTGTGCAGCAGGAAGGAGCTACGCTGCCAGGGGGTGGGACACAACCCAGGCTCCCTCTGGGGTGTTGTTCCCTTCCCCTGTGTTGTAAGGATCCCTCCTGCCTGGGAGCTTGTTCTTCAAAGGGTGCTGGACCCAAAGTGGCCACGGTCAAGTGCTCCCACCCCAACGGCCTGTTACAGGGTCTTCCCTTGGAGGAAGGGGAACCATGCCCCTTCCCTCCGTCTCTGCAATGGGGGGACATTTACCCGGGAAGCAACTGTGTGGCTTCCTAGCCAATCAGCAGGTGTAGTGTTTCCTCCCCGCCCCCCTCCTACCCTCCTAGTCCCAGTTTGGTCTCCATGACAACTCCCAAATGTCCCTCAGTACCCACCCCCCCACCCCCCCACCCCCCCCCCCCACCCCCGTGCGGTCAAGTCAATGTCAAAGAGCAGCTACGCCAAAACAGGAAAGGCAGGAGAAAGGTGATTAATTTCTGTCTTTATCACCTAAACAGGTAGGGCTGTCTAAGGGGAAATGTGTTTCACGCCTCCACCTGGTTCGTGAACAAGAGATCACAGTGAGAAAGGTTGGGTTCGTCCAGAAACAGGAACAAGACGCCAGTGAACTAAGTGCATGTGGGCATTCTCAAGAAAGAAAACCTGAGGACACATTTTAAAAGTGAAAAATAATCACTAGCAACTCTTTTTCGGGGTCCACAAGGAAAGCGGGCTAAAGGGATACAAAAAAGGAACATCCTCCCCAAAGAGCAGAGAAGTTGGACAACCTTTATAGCCAACAAAGAAAGCAAAGAGCCTTTCGTGAGAGGGAAGGGAACTAAAGCATTAAAAGACACTGCCTGCAACTTGGATCAGCTTTGGAGGAAAGGACTCCCCTAACTCATCTGTGATTTTCAAGCCTTTTCCTCCTCTGTTGGAGACCTTTCCCCTCCTCATGAGCAGGGGATAATGACATAAATCCACACAACCCTGGATTAGGAATAATTTCGAAGCATCACAGGAAGCACAGGCCATACTCTTAAAATGATGAGAAATAAAAGGAAAACAAATCTCAAGGATTTCTACGTTCTTTTCCTAAGTTCTTGGAATTCATCTCTGGCCTCTTGAATTTATGCCACAGAGATGCCTGTGAATCCCTTCTCATGTGTGGTTATTGCTAGGTCAATCATCAAGTACAAAGGAGGGCTAGGGGCCATGATTCAGAAAGCTCTCTTCAGAAAGAACAATCAGTACTCTTTTTTTTTTTTTTTTTTGAAATGCAGGGCTTGAACTCACAATCCTGAGATCAAGACCTGAGCTGAGATCAAGAGCCCAATGCTTAACCAACTAAGCCACCCAGCCCCCTGCCTCTACTCTTAAGAGGCTCCTGACCTTGTCACAGTCATGAGTCGTAAGGACCATGTAGGAGCTGTCAAAAACGTTGGCCTCTCTAAAAAGGGCTAGTTAAGTAAATTTGGGCTGTTCTATCCAAGGAAAACCACTCTCTGATTTTCCGGTATGCTATTTAATACCTTATTACACTTACAGCAGTTGCCTAAGAAGGCATTATAACCTGGATTATATTAGAGAGGGCACCTTGGTCCAGAACACTCTCTTTTGGAGCCTGGATAGGAACAAATCCCAGAGAAGACTGTCTCATCCAATGAGGCTCCTTTCGGATGGTATCTTTTTTTTTTAATGTTTATTTATTTCTGAGACAGAGAGAGACAGAGCATGAGTGGGGGAGGGCAGAGAGAGAGGGAGACACAGAATCCGAAGCAGGCTCCAGGCTCTGAGCCGTCAGCACAGAGCCGGACACGGGGCTCGAACTCACAGACCGCGAGATCACGACCTGAGCCCAAGTCGGACGCTCAACCGACTGAGCCACCCAGGCGCCCCTGGATGGTATTTAATGTGAAGCGCACTCTCACTCAGAGCTTAGCCTCTAAGCCAATATAGAAGCTCTCTACTCTTGGCAGCTTGTCTTCCCGAAGGCTACCGGGTTGTGTAACACGGAGAAAAGCAAGTTCTGAGATCTGTAGTCCCATCCAGTCACTTACGCATCCGCATCCTTACCTCGCAAGTAGTTCCATTAAGTTACCACATGCCCCGGTGACTGGCATGCCCAACAGCCTTCCTCAACTGATCTCAGGGCCACACATACATCCCACACGTGCAAAGAGGCAGCATCGCAAAAGGGTTAAGAGCCTTGAGCCAGACTACCTGAGTTTAAGTCTCAGCTCCACGCCGCTTCTGAGTAGGCCGGTGAATTTCCTTTTTTGAGCCGTGGTTGTCCCCTCTAGAAAACAGGGATGAGAGTACCTATCTAAGAGCACTGTTGGGAGAAATGAATGAGTTGATGCATAGAGGTGCCTGAACAGTGCCTGGAGTATAAAAAAATCTTCACAAGTATTAGCTATTACTGCCAGGGAAATCTTCTGAAAGGGGTTTGGGGAGACCTAAATACAAACAAAAAAAAACAAATGGCAGTTTGGTCATTGACTTCTACCTTACCTTATGCTTGTAAAAGGAAAAGAATGGATTTTTTTTTAATTTTTTTTTTCTTTTTGAGAGAGACAGAACGTGAGTGGGGGAGGGATAGAGAGAGAGGGAGACACAGAATCTGAAGCAGGCTCCAGGCTCCGAGCGGTCAGCACAGAGCCCGACATGGGGCTCGAACTCTCAAACCATGAGATCATGACCTGAGCCAAAATCAAGAGTTGGACGCTTAACTGAGTGAGCCACCCAGGCGCCCCAATATATAAATTTTTAAAACCATGTGGGGACACCTGAGTGGCTCAGTTGGTTGAGCACCCTACTCCTGACTTTGGCTCAGGTCACGATTCCAGGGCTGTGGGATCAAGCCCTGTGTCGGGCTCCGTGCCGAGCATGAAGAGCATGAAGCCTGCTTAAGATTCTGTCCCTCTGCCCTGTTCTTGTGCGCTCATGCTCTAAACTTAAAAATTAAAAAAAAAAAAAAAAAAAAAAAAGTGTGCAAGTATTTTGTTTAAAGTCAACAATAAAAGACCTAACATGATAGTTACTTTCCTCATGGGGAGAATTGTGTGAAAGCCGGAGAGAAAGCCCAATACGAAGATCGAACTAAAAATAGATTTTATAGGCATATATGAGGGATATAATGAGTGGCACAGGTTTTCAGAAGAGCAGAGTATTTTCAACTGTGGTGGTCAGGAACAAGGTGACACTTTAAGTTGGGTCTTAAAGAAGACTAACTTGCAAATTAAAGAGTCATAATGTAACAACTGCCTCTTTTTTTATTTTTTTAATGTTTATTTTTGAGAGAGAGAGACGGAGTGTGAACATGGGAGGGGCAGAGAGAGAGGAGACACAGGATCTGAAGCAGGCTCCAGGCTCTGAGTTGTCGGCACAGAGCCCAACATGGGGCTTGAACTCACAAACCGTGAGATCGTGACCTGAGCCGAAGCCGGGCACTTAACCGACTGAGCCACCCAAGCGCCCCACAACTGCCTCTTGATTAAAAAAAACAACAACCCTAAAAAATAGTAATGCCTCCTCAGAAAAGGCAGAAAGCCCTGCTTTAATCAACAAAGATCTGGTCCCGCGATCCTCAAATCAAACCTGGAGTCAACATACAATGAGCTCATCACAATAGTGAAATCTATCCAAGCTTCTTGGAGGAGTTTTGAGATATAACATGTATATTCATTTTCCCTTTATTCAACACAAGTAAGTCAACCATGAGTAGTTTTAACCACATAAATTTGTTTTAACAATATAAACTTGTTCTAAACCAGATTATCTATGATGAGGCCTCTGGAGGTAGGGCAAATGTTTCTCCACAATCCAAACCACTGGCTCCAAAGAAAAGCTTTTGAAAGGACCTTGCTACCTAAGGGGTTATTGAACATTATTTTAAGGGCTCGGTTTCTAGTAACAGATACTGTTATGGAGGACTCTTTTCCCTCACCTGGAATTTCTGAAAGGTACTAAAAAATTCATGTATTTCAATGATTATTTCCAGATGTCACCATTCCATCAGAGTATTTTGTCTTACAATTTTCGGAAGAAAAAAATCCTTTTTTTTTCTCTATCTTCAGGTGTGCTTTTCAGCTCTGAAACTCAAGCCCTGTTGAACTTGAAGCTGTAGCTAACACTATATAAGCACTTTAAGTAGAAGGATAGGAAAGTCAGTGAGAAGGGAGAGTTCAAAGGAGCCCTTTTCGTGAGGACAGTGTTGCTAGGGGTAGGAATAATTGTATAGTAAGGCAAAGATTCATAGAAAGGTCGCTGAATATACGATCCACCATGAGTCGACTGAACTTGGACACGGCAGTATTCCGGTCAGTACAAGGAGGAGCAATGGGCTCAATTCTGAACTAGAACTCCTTTGCGTGTTGGAACAGCCTATCCCTGGGGCCAGGGGGAAAAAAAAATCACTTCCTGGTGACATTAGTCATTTTCAGGTACAGATGAAAATACACACATACACGCACACACAGAAAGTCTGACGGTTGGAGTCTCTTGGGCTACTCCAGGTTTCAGATCAGCGTTTCTTCCTGTGGATCTGTGGTATTCCGGCAGCTAATTCTTTGCAGGAGGAAATGGGAGCATTTTCAGCATTTGGAAAAAAAAAAGGATCACAATTATAATAACCCATGAGAGTATGATTCTTTGGTATTTAACAAAGTGAAGAGTCTGGATGACACGTTCAGAGTGACTCTCCACTATGAAGTCTTTGATGCCTAATGAGGGCTGAACTACACCTGAAAGCTCTCCCACATTCATTACACTCACAGGGTTTCTCTCCAGTGTGAATCCTCTGATGTTGAGTAAGATGGGCACTTCTGCTGAAGGCTTTCCCACACTCAGGACAATCAAACGGTTTCTCTCCAGTATGAATCTTCTGATGCTGAGTAAGAGACGAACTCTGGCTGAATGCTTTCCCACAATCTTTACAGGTGTAAGGTTTCTCTCCTGTGTGGATTTTTGTATGTTTTATGAGAGTTGAGCTCTGACTGAAAGCTTTACCACATTCCCTACACGTGTAGGGTTTTTCTCCAGTATGAGTTCTCTGATGGCGAATAAGGGCCGATCGATCACTAAAGGCTTTCCCACAGACATTACAGGTGTAAGGTTTCTCTCCGGTGTGAGTTCTCTGATGTTGATAGAGGTGTGAGCTCTGACTAAAGACCTTGCCACATTCACTACATTCATAGGGTTTCTCTCCAGTGTGAATAAACTGATGGACGATAAGGGACGAGTTGTGGCTAAAGGCTTTCCCACATTTACTGCATTCATAGGGCTTCTCTCCAGTATGAATAAACTGATGTTCAATACGGGATGAATTGTGACTGAAGGCTTTACCACATTCGTTACATTCAAAAGGTTTCTCTCCAGTATGAATTCGCTGATGTTGAATAAAGTGCGTTATCTTAATAAAAGCCTTCCCACATTCATTACATTCATGGGGCTTCTCTCCAGTATGGATTCTCTGATGTTGAATAAGAGAGGCACTATGATTAAAGGCTCTCCCACATTCATTGCATTCATATGGTTTCTCTCCGGTATGAATTCTCTGATGTACTGTAAGGGCTGAATAATTACCAAAAGCTTTTCTACATTCACTACACTCATAAGGTTTCTCTCTGTATTGGGTTCTCTGATGCTGAATAAAAGGTGCATTCTGAATTAAGGCTCTTTCATGCGCATTATATTCCTTCCCACCATGAACACTCTGACGATGTTTGGTAAGGTACGAGTCCCAGATATAGCCTTTCCTATCTTCATAAGACTTCTCTCCAATATTGGTTTTCTCATGTTCAGTGTGGTGTATGCCATGGCCAAAGGTCTTCCCATACTGATTACATTCCAAATTTTTTTCTCCACTATGAGCTATACAATGTTGCACATATACTGAGTGATCACTGAGTAGTTTACTACATTCATTACACTGAAGAGCTTTCTCATTTTTGCTATCTTTCTGATGTCTTGCTAATTCTGAATTCTGTTTAAAGATCTTTCCCTGAGCATCACATATATATGGTCTCTCTTCTTTAGGATGTCTTGATTGTGTAACAAAGTCTGACTTTGGACTAACATGTCTGCCAGATTCAATACATTTGGGGTTACTCTCAGCTACAGAATTTCTTTTCTTGAAGATAACCGTTGCTTCTTTCCAGAGTCTATCTTGAGCATCCTCTTTGAACTCTGTATATCCCCAGGCTTCTTTCAAACTTGCATCAGCCTCTGTGTTTTTCTCCATACTTATCCCCTGGTATGATTCTTCTTCAGAAAATACATTCTTTGGGCTTAATTTTCTGGTCTCCAAATCTGCAGGGGAAAAGTAAAAATGTTCCCTGTACTAGAAGAAGGAAATGGCTACAGCAGGAATGAGATAATAATTGCATAAATACTATTGGTCACGAATATAAGTCTAGTAGTCAAAAAATAATTTACGGTGGGCACTTGGGTGGCTCAGTCGGTTAAGCGTCCGACTTCAGCTCAGGCCGTGATCTCAAGGTTGGTGAATTCAAGCCAAGCCCCGTGTCGGGCTCTGTGCTGACAGTTCAGAGCCTGGAGCCTGATCCAGATTCTATGTCTCCCTCTCTCTCTGCCCTGCCCCCACTCACGCTGTCTCTCTCTCTCTCTCTCTCTCTCTCTCTCAAAACTAAACATTTTTTTTAATTTATAAAATTATGAATTTTATTTATAAATAAATAGATAAATAAAATAATTTATTGAATACCTATTATGGGCTAGGACTCAGTGATGAACAAAGACATAGTACAAATCTCTTTTGAGATTTGTAGTCTATTGGGGAAGATAGGTATTAATCAAATAATTTCAAGAATGATGACGCTGTAAAATAATGTGTTATGGAGATTTCAACTGTGAGGTGATCAGTGTAGGAATGATACCTGCCCCTAGCCTCTGAACTGCTAGAATCTTCCCTTGCTTTTGCTACTGTCACCACCAGCAGTCCCCAAGCCCCTCATCTGGAGTTCACTACAGCTAGGGTCATTCTTCAGTGCTACATCTTCTGTTCCCACTGGTCTAGTTCCACAGTAACCCTCTTTGATGATGTCTGAGCTTGCTATCAGATTCAGTAAGATCATTTCCCATATTGTCCTTTGCTACCATGAATGTTACCATTTGCCAGAGATCTCCTTTAGCTTTCACTTTTTTCCTTCTCTCTGGGCCTCCCAAAATACACACACACACACACACACACACACACACACACACACACACAATCAAAGACAAAGAGGGTCAAAGCTCAGGAGAACGCAGAAATTTTAGGAGGATCTGGGATTAGGCTTACTACTGGTACTAGTCAGCTTCCTTATAAACTACACGTGACATACATTTCAATTGTAAAATTGGGGCTTCGTAGTTGGGGATCTTGTAAGTACTTGTTCTACCTTACTAAGGGTCGAACAGAGCATACATGTTTTGCAAGCTGGACCATTTTCAAAGTAATCTTGTATGTGGCTTATATGATGTAGGAAAATGAAACTTAAAAGAAAGCAATGGAAGTTAAGCAGGGGACAAGAACAGTAGCAGGGGGACTAATCCACTATCGGAATAGCCGAAAAGAAGGAATGACCTATTAAGTCCAATGGATACTCTTCAGGTCTTCTTCTCCTGATCTCATAACGCTATGAGCACCTCCTCTCCTTGAAATGTTCTTTTCTGTTGGCTTCAGTGACAAAATCTGACCTGGTTTCCTCCTACTCTGGCCACCCTGTCTTAGTATCCTTTTTAGATTTTCTTTCCTTCATTTACATTGATAAAATTTGTATGACATATCTTTACTGCCATCACCCATTATTAGGGGCGCCTGGGTGGCGCAGTCGGTTAAGCGTCCGACTTCAGCCAGGTCACGATCTCGCGGTCCGTGAGTTCGAGCCCCACGTCGGGCTCTGGGCTGATGGCTCGGAGCCTGAAGCCTGTTTCCGATTCTGTGTCTCCCTCTCTCTCTGCCCCTCCCCCGTTCATGCTCTGTCTCTCTCTGTCCCAAAAATAAATAAAACGTTGAAAAAAAATTTAAAAAAAAATTATTACCATTTTATTATTTTGATACCATTTTCCTCCTGTGTTTATTTTTGAAAAATTACACAAGTGATATAGATATATACATAGACAGACAGATAGCAGATACTTAAATGTGTATGTTCATTGGGCTTCTAGGTTCTCTTTCAACTTTTCATGCTCTCTTTCTCTATTTTCGTATTTCATCCACTCCCGCGACTTCAATTACCATCTATTATTCTCAGATGATTCTCAAATCTGTACAACCAGTTATGATCTCTTTCCTTCACCAAAATCCATTTGACATCTCTTTCTTATATTTATCTACTTTCCAGACACCCCTATTTAGGCCAGAGTTTCTCAACTGCAGCACTACCGGCATTTTGGCAAGACAAGTCTTTGTGTGAGAGGTTGTCTTGTGCATTATAGGATATTTAGAAGCATCTTTGGCCTCTACTCACTAGATGCCCATAGCACCCTCCCAGTCTTCAGACATGTCACCTGGGGGCAAAACTGCCAGTCTTTCAGAACTACTGGTGTAGACCTACCATCGACTCTTCAAACAACTCAGAATAAACAGAACTTATCTTCCACGCCCATCCCCAAACTTGCCATTTCTCATGCGTTTTCCATCTCAGGGAAAAGAACTTCCATCCACCTACATCACCAAGCCAGAAACCTGGACATCATCTTTGTCTGTTTCTCCCTCACCTCCCACATATACTCAGCAAATTCCATCAATTTTACAACCTTAAAATTGGATGTTAAGATCACATTGCTTAAACTTACATTCAAACTCCTTCATACCCTTCATACTTTTTAGGGAGGACAAAAACCAGGTGCAATGAAAACAAAGTAAATGAAGGAGAGACTCCAGCAACTAGACAGGAAAAGGGAATGACCTCATACAATGCCTGGAGTGAGGCACAACAGTGATCTCTGCATCGAGTGTCAGGGCTATAACTTTAAGGAGGAAGTACACCATTCTTTGAGTCTGGGAAGAAGCAGAGTTAGGCTAACAAGACTCTGATTATGTCCAAATGAAGATGAGACTTGAGGAGGCCTCAACATTTTCTCTAGGCCGGAGAATTTGGGGAAGAACCCCTAACTCATATTTCAAATGATGCTGTCTGCCTTGTTTCCACTTACGTGTGCAGCTGCTTCTCAGTACCTCTCCCTCCTGCATCCATGGATTTACTGCTTGTTCCAACTGGGAGATGATACCAGGTTTAGAAAATGGAAATCCTACTCAAGGAAAAGAAACGGAATGTGATGATCGGTTTCAAAGACCGAGGACCACCCCGTTTTCAACCCTACTCTTGCATTTTTAAGGGCAGAAAACAAAATAACTAATTGCCAAAAGCAATTAAATATTTTCAACCAAAGTGGGGTGAGAAACAGTTTAAGGATCTGCTCTGGAAACTGGAGGGAAAAGTTAACCAAAGCCTCCTTTGTGATCTTCCCCTAACAGGAGCAAGGGAATCTTTAGAAAGCAAGGGCATCCCAAAAGGCCTACCTGAGGTGAGGACCCAACCTTACCCAAGGAGACCAGGTTCCTGTAGTTCTCCAGCATTACATCCCTGTACAAGACTCTCTGCACAGGGTCTAGTTCTCTCCATTCTTCCTCAGTGAAGTTCACAGCCACATCCTTGAATGACACAAAGTCTTGAAACACCGGCAAGTGGTTCTGAAGGGATGGATGAATAAGGCAGAATTAGGGGAGACTGAGGGAAATGGAGAGGAAATGGATCCAACTATGTTCACAGTGTCAAAAGCATACTGACTTGTAGGTTAAGGAGTCTTAAAATGTATATACCCTTTTGACATGCCAATCGTATAACTAGAAATCAATTATAGGGGCGCCTGGGTAGCTCAGTCGGTTGGGCGTCCGACTTTGGCTCAGGGCATGATCTCACAGCTTGTGGGTTCGAGCCCCACATCGGGCTCTGTGCTGACAGCTCAGAGCCTGTGCTGACAGCTTGGAGCTTGCCTCAGATTCTGTGTCTTCCTCTCTCTCTGCCCCTAACCTACTCGCATTCTGTCTCTGTCTCTCAAAAATAAATAAACATTAAAAAAAAAAAAAGAAATCTATTATAATAAAATGGTCAGAGACATGACAAAAGGGCTATACACAGATTCTTATTTATAACTTACGATAGCACAACAGTTCTAAATAACCTAAATGTCTGAGGAGAGTGGCAGAAACTGCTAACTACACTTCCCCTCCTCACCTTTCTAGGTAGACAAACGTTCCCAATCTCCTTTGCAGTTAGATGGGGCCACGTGACTGAGTTCAAGCCAAGAGAACGCACCACATGCAGGCCTGACTCATACATTCCTCCATGCTGCTCTCCCCTTCTGGCTGGCTAGTATGGTGATGAACCCAAAAGTGAATTTGGGAGCCATGTGGTAGAGATATCAGAGCTTCAGACAGCTCAAGGCCCTGAATGGCGACACTATCAACCCACTGACCCAGTCATGGTTGATGAAAGAAACTGATGAAAGAAACAAGAACAAGAAAGAAACTTCTATCTTACCGCAGCCCTTATACATTTGGGGTCTATTGGTGACACCAGTTACAAGTTAGCCAATCCTAATTAATTCAGAAACTAGCACCTTGAAGCGGAAGGTATCATAACAAAAACCTCAAATATACCAGGGCATTGGCTGACATTAAGGCAGCGAGTTTGAAAGAAATGGGTATTTAAGGCTGGAATGATGTAGACTCTTGACACACACTGGCAAAGTAATTAAGAGCCATGAAAGCAACACCAAAAGTTCACTGAGCCTGTAGCTCTGGGGGAAGAAGTAGCAAAGAGCCAGAATGCTAGCTTGTGCAGGAGGCTTCTGGATACACTTGGCAAAGAAAACAAAGACTTGCGCTCTGAAAGGAATTTACCGACTTTCAAGCTAAAATAAAATGGAGTCCCCAAATTGGGGGCTTCACATGGTTGGAAAAGCAAACAGTTTCTACACCTCATACAAGAGGAAGTAAATCTCAAAAAGGCTTTGAGCGTCACATGGTTGGAAAAGCAGTTTCTACACCTCATACAAGAGGAAGTAAATCTCAGAAAGGCTTTGAGCGACAAAGGCCCATTAAAACTTCTCAGCTAAACAAAGTAACTTAACCCAATAAAAAAGATTGAGTTAAGGATAGGGTGTTCCCATTCAAGCCTATTGTTCAGCAAGCCTTAAGGTTATCTTCATTAAGAAAGAGACACAGTAGGGGCACTTGGGTGGCTCAGCTGGTTAAGGGTCTGACTTCAGCTCAGGTCAAGAGGTCATGAGGTCATGATCTCCCGGCCCATGACTTCAAGCCCCGTGTCAGGCTCTGTGCTGACAGCTCAGAGTCTGGAGCCTGCTTTGGATTCTGTGTCTCCCTCTCTCTCTCTATTTCTCTCTATTTCTCTCTCTCTCTCTCTCTCTCTCTCTCTCTCTCCCTCCCTGCCCCTCCCCTGCTCACCCTCTGTCTCTCAAAAATAAATAAAAACATTAAAAAAAAAAATTTTTTTTTTAAAAAGAGACACAGTAAGTAAGAAACAGAAGTATACCAAGCTTGAGAATTAAATCCAGGAAAGAACTTTGGGTGTGATTATTAGTACATGGCAAACAGATCAGAAGCTTCTTAAGTTCTTTAAGTTTTTATATCCATGATTTCAATGGACTTCCTTTCTTCCTGTCTCAGAGGAAGCAGTATGTCTCCTCAGTTCTAAGCTGCTTATGTCACTGACTTCCCAAATATTTCTTCTCAAAAATCTACTCATCCTTCAGGCCCCATTTCAAATCTCACTGCTTCCATTAGCCGGGGGCTCCTTAAAAGGGCTTAAAAGTGCCGACTGAATGAATACAGCCTTCCCCAATCTCTCTTAGCCAGACACACTTGCTCACTCTCCTCTGAAATCATACATTTTCCCTAAAGCACTCGGAGGAGGCTCTCCATAAATTTACTGATCTGTGCCACACAGATTTGTGTTCATGTCTTTTTACCCCACAGAGAACATTCTAAGCAGGTGGACACCATAGATATTTCATGGGTCTTTGCTGATCTAAGCCAAATGCCTCAAGGGGACAAGAGGAGGCCTGACTCTCACCCAACCATGCTCCCAGACCTCTCCCTCCCCATGCCCTCTATTGCCAACTGATGGGAGAGACCACGTCGTTGGCGGTCCATCCCACCCTCTTGATTCCATCTTTTAAAACTACTGATGCGGACAGGGCTGACGAGCTTCGTGTGAAGAGAGAGAAACTTATTTGCTTCAGGAATTAAAATGAAGTTTCAGGGAGGACAGGAAAACCCCCGACTCACCTGAGACGTTGCTGCCCCCACAGCAGCCATATTCTCCTCAAGAGACCTCTTTTAGAAAAGGGCAGAGTCCCAAGATGGCTGAACTGGAAGGAAAGTATGAAACAGTAATACAGTTTATTTTTTTAACTTTACTCATTTATTTTGGGGCGGGGGGGGGGGGGGGGAGAGAGAGAATCCCAATCCCAAGCAGGCTCCGCACTGACAGTGAAGAGCTGGACAAGGGACTCGAACCCACGGACCAGGAGATCATGACCTGGGCCGAAACCAAGAGTCAGACGCTTAATGGACTGAGCCACCCAGGTGCCCCAGGATCCCATTTATTAATATGTATCTCAGACCTGTTATTTTGGAAATAGCCTCTTCTGACAAAAAGTACCTCTGACCTTGGCCTGTCACATGGTTTGAAGGATTCCCGCAGACATCCACATTATGAGGCTTCCCAGATAACCTTAGAGAGTAGACTGAATGTGAACTTAGGGAACAGTATGATCATTAACTGGGTTCAGGACATACCTGAGCCTGTTCCCTGAGAATGAGGATCCCTGTGACACACACCACAAGAAGCACACACTGTTAGGCTTGGCAGGAAGCTAGCTTACAGATCTCCTGCCTCCTTTATTCATAAACAGAGAAACTTTCCAACTTCACAGAACGAGAAAAAGGGGCCACAGAGGAAAAGGGCAACGGTACCCAACCTGGCGGTCAAGGGCACCGGAAGCATCAGCTACCAGATCGTGAGTGTTCCAGGCCCCCACCAAGTCTACAGCCATCCTAGGTTCGTTCCATCGCACAGGTGATCCACTGAGTCGTCGTCCGTCATCTCAGCCTCCCCTGCATCCCAAACACCCAACGTAGTATACCAGACGGCAACAGGCCCAAAGGGTTGGGAATGAATTAATGATCCCCTAACTTCTTTGTCGGACCCCATGCCCATCAAGCACCCTCCTGTTCGCGACTGCCTTCCCCATTTTGATTTTTTGCCTACTGGGAGAAAACCAATAATATTAACTTTGAGCACTTCTTTGAGCTTGTCTCTGGATGGGACGGTTACACACCTATTTATTTTACTCCATATATAATTCGGTTGTCCTAATACTCTACAGTTTATTATTCAACTCTCACCCTCCACCACCACCAAAAAGGAATACGTAAAGCCCCTTGTGGATTTGTTTGGGGAAGAAATAGGAATTTCAAGCCCTTACCAAAAACAGTTTAGAGTTTCATGATTTAAAAAAAAAAAAAAAGTATGCCCGCCCCTAAATGTTTTCTCACTAGAACACTGCCTCTGGGGGCCGCCTGCCAGCTTTAAATCCTGGGCTCTGCACGGCTACAGGCAGGTTTCTTCTGTGCTTCAGTTTCCTCATGTGAAAAATGGGAATAATAATAGTATCCGCTGCGAAGCATTGTGCATTAACGTATATAAAGGGTTCAAATCAGTAAGCATTCAGTAAAGGTCATTTGTCAGTTAATTCTTATTACTATTTTCTGCATATCACCACTAACCAAAATTTTATGGGATTTTCTTTCTAGCCATTGTTTTATGAAAACAGAAGGCATAAGCAATGTATTTGGTCATACCCCAAACCCCGACTTCCCCACAAGATGCCTGTCCCCTCCCTGTGCTGAACGCTGAAAGATAGGGTAGAGACAGGAACCGGTAAGTTTCAGGGCCTTGAGGGGCGCCTGGGTGGCTCCAGGGGGTTAGGCGTCCGACTTCGGCTCAGGTCGTGATCCCACAGTTCGTGGGTCAAGCCCCACGTCGGGTTCTGTGCTGACAGCTCGGAGCCTGGGGTCTGCTCTGGATTCTGTGTCTCCCTCTCTCTGCCCCTCCCTCGCTTGCACTCTTCTCTCTCTCTCTATTTCTCAAAAATAAATAAACATTAAAAAAAAAAAAAGTTTCAGGGCCTTGAGAAACCAGAGGGGTTGCAGGCAGGATGTCTGAGAAAACCAGACCACAGATAGACCATGGAATCCCCTTCTAACCCGGGCCATCCCTTTGTATCTCCCTCCTTAAGAGAGAATACTTCAGAGAGTCTGAAAGGAGTCCTACCAGAGCGGGCAATGGGCCCTGCAGACACAAGCACCTGAGCTCCCCTAGAATGCCAAATCAATTCATCAGCCTCTCCCTGCCCATTTCCTTCTCTCCATCCAAGGAGTCTGGCACGCCCCCTTGTCCTCCTTCGGAGAGGCATCTGGTATAACAGAAAGAGGATGGAGGGTGAGAGGTCTTACCCTTTGGAGCTTCAGGTAAAAAGGGAATGATGTTAATAAAATTACTACTACTCACAGCACTCACCATGGACCCGACGCTTTCCATAAATCACTTGTTACAAATGGGGAGGGAAGTTGATGACGCGGGTCAGACCTGCCCACACACATTTTACAAGGCTGCTGTAAAACCAAAATGAGGTTATGTGCGCACACTGAAGGTGTCCAGCTAACAGCAGAAGCCTGTCTCCCTTGTAGATCGTACCTCTGTTCTGGGGTTTGCGGATCTGCTGCTCCAGAACCACAGCCTCCACACCACCATCTCCGTAGAGCGACCTCACCCAAATCCTCCATGCGTCCTCCTGGGGATTTACCAACATTCTCCCAGGGACTCCCGCAAGAGATTCTGGACTGAATTCTTCTTTTTCATGCTCTGAGACCCCCCTCGTCACAGTAATCAGGGAGTCTGAAGCAGTCTATTTTGAGCGAAGACTAAAGCCAAGAAGTTCAGCCGTCACTCAGGCTTCAGGAAGCCCTATTCACAGGGGAGTCTCAATGTAACCTTTACCCCAGGGCCCTGCAGAGACAGACACCCAGGAACATAGCTCATCACAGACAAGTGAAGATACCGTTACCAACATGCCTTTAGGACACACAAGTGCAGGCCATGATGGCAAGCGGCCCACCGGGAGTGAAGGCACCCGGGTTCTCATTTCTACTATGTACCAGCTGGCTCGGTGACCCAGAGCAAGTAACTTTTCCTCCCTGGGTTTCTGTTTCTTTTTATGTACAAGTGGGAAGGGGGATACCTACTATTAATAATGGCTACTACTGATCCAGCCCTTACTTAGTGCCTGGCGCTGTCTCAACTGTCCCGTATCACATTTCCATCTAACCTTCACAATCACCACTTAAAAGGTAGGAACAGTAAACTTCACTTGACGGATACGACACGGGGGGATGCAACGTTCGGTATGCTTACGGTTCCATCAGTATGCAATAACCGCTTTCTCGAGCTGTAGACACACAGATCCCTTACGTCCACAGCGTCTCACGTCAACACTGAGTCTACGCAATGGTTCCACCACGCCGTGGGTTGCAAAGGCACAAGGGCAGGCGCGCGTTGGTCTCCGACCTGGGAGCACGGAGAGCCTTGGGCCCTACCTGCCTCGCCTTCCAGCCAAGCGCTTCAGGCCATGCGGGCGCGCAGCCCGTTTCCCAACAAAGGACCTGAGGTATCCCAGACGTTAAGCACACGTACACACCACCGTCACGTACACACAAAAGCCAGAGCAGAGGGGCAGGGTCGAGGTGGCCGAGCCCAGACAGACGGCACCCCGACTCCAGAAGAAGGGATTATGGTCAGGTCAGCAGGCCCTGGGAGAACCACAGTGGGACGCGGTGAGACCCCCCCCCCCCGCCTGACAATCCACTGCTGGACACCCCCCCCCCCCCCCCCTCGTCCAGCGTCTGCTCCTCCCCGGTCCAGACACCGACCAGGTCACTTTAAGGGAGCACCGCTAGGACAGAGTTGCGACGAGCAAAACCCGTGCAGACAAAGGAGCCGGAAGCGGAAGTGTGCGCGGAGGCTTCTGGGAAATGTAGTCCCTCCCTGCCCCGCGCGGGGACGGCCTGCCTCCGCCGTGGCCTCCCCGGCTCCCGCGTGTGCTGCGCTCAGAGACAAGCCGTCGCACGGCCCTAAGAAGGTAGGTTAACGTTGGCGGCCCCGGGAAAAGTGGACAGGAACCATTGGGGGCGTCTACTAAGCCATCTATGACTGTCGAGAGTATTTGGGGGCGGGGCGGGGTGCAACCGAAGAGCAGAGGTCTCGTCCGGTGGACTGGTCCCTTTGGTCACTTGTCACAGAATGAGTGGAGCTGCAGCCCTGCTTCAGAAAACCCGACACAGCAGTCCCACGCGTGAGGTTCCGCGTCATTACCGGAATCCGGGCGGATACCCTGTGCTCTCACATTCTGTGGCCAGATCTTTGGTGGTTCCGACGCTCCCACATCCTCAGCCCAGAGCACGCGGTCGTTTGACGGCCTTTAGGGTTCCTGTCACCCAAGTGTAGTATTCTGATACGTGGAGAAGTGGGACCCTCCCCGGGCGAGGAACAAATCTAACGTGTAAGGCTGTTCTTAGCACCATGACGTTTACATGTCCCTGTCCAGAGATGTGCAGCATTGTCCCCGTTAGTTCCTGTTTCTAGCCACTTTCATAGGCATGAGAGCCCTCTGGATCCCTTGGTTGATTGATCTGATATGTATACACATGCAGTTAATCTAATTTCTTGGGGGCAAATTCTACAGCCAACCTCTCCATGATAGGCCCATCAGAATGTGCTTCTACTCGGTTCTACTGGGACAAGACTGAAGCTGGTTGAGCTGTTGGTGTCTTCGTTGTCACTTCCAGAAGCAGAAGGTGCTGAGAAGGTGAATACTCCAACTTCTAGAACAAACCCGCAGGCTTACCACGGCCTTTACCACCCACCCCGCTTCCATAGAGGAGGAGAATCTCTATGCAAATACAGCCTATTCCGTCTTCATATCTATGCCCTGGATCCTGTCTTTCTAAGCTCTTTTCTACCCAGAATACAGTGGGAATCCACAAAAATCCTACTACTGCAAAAAAAGCAAACCATGACATACTTGTGCTGGGATTTCAGAAGAAATGCTGAGGCCTCTGTTATTTTGGGGGAGGGGTGCTTTTTTAATGTTGGTTTACTTTGAAAGAAAGACAGGGAGAGAGCAGGGGAGGGGCAGAGAGAGAGAGAGAGAGAGAGAGAAAGAGAGAATCCCAAGCAGGCTCAACACTGTCAGCACAGAGCCGGATGTGGGGCTCAAACCCATGAACCGTGAGATCATGACCTGTGCCAAAACCAAGAGTCAGATGCTTTACCAACTGAGCTACCCAGGCACCCCTACAATTTGGGATTCAGTAGGGAGATCCCACAGAACATTCTACCAGCTGGACTCTCTCATCCCCACACTATCTCCACCCCCAAATCCCAAAGCCCCCAGTTGTCTAATGGTCCGTTTTAAATGTGTGAGCTGATGGATGCAACAAGAATGGAAAACTGTTGAAAATTGTTGACAGTGGATGACAGATAAATGAGGGCTTATTAAGCTATTGCCTCAACTTTCGTGTGTTTGAAATTTCCATAAATTTTAACAGTATAAATTAAGTTAAAAAATAAAGCAGGTTTGATCATATCTCTCCTATACTCAGAGAATTTTTAGTTGGCTTCCCATTGCAGAATAAAATCCAAAGTTCATACTACTAAGGGTTCTTGTAATCAGTTTAGTGCCACACCACCAGCATTTTTAGAGTGATATAGAACACAAAAGAAGAAAAACACTAGAGTGCATTACATGTAGTAAGAATATGTCTTGTTCGATGCAGTGTTCTGTGTATTTGCGTATTTGATTATGATGGTGTGTGTGTGTGTGTGTGTGTGTGTTCTGTGGGTCATATCAATAAAGTTTCAAATTGCTTCAATTGCTGTAGTGATCCAATCTCCAACCTCAAAGCCTGCGTGGGGGAGGGGCAGAGAGAGAGAACCCCAAGTTGGGTCCCTGCCACCAGCACAGAGCCCGACTCAGGGCTGGAACTCACAAACTTTGAGCTCATGACCTGAGCTGAAATCAAGTCGGTCGCTCAACCAACTGAGCCACCCAGGTGCCCCCGCCCCCGCCTTTATACTTTCTTAATAATACTTATCTCTACTTGACATACATTTGTGGTTATCTGTTTACTACCTTCCTCTCTCCTCTCCAAAGGGAAGCTCCTCCGTTTTGACCAATGTTGTATCTGAAGTAGACACTTAAGAAATATCTGTATTGTCCTGGGCATTCTTTATTAGGTTGACACCTAGGTATTTTTGTTGAGCTTGTGACGGGCGTCGTACAACATTGGCCCCTTCCACCATGTGAGGACACAGCAAGAAGTCCACAGTCTGCAGCCTGGAAGAGGACTGTCACCAGAACTCAACCACACCAGCACCCTGATCATGAACTTCCAGCCTCCAGAACCGTGAGAAATCAATTTCTATTGTCCGTAAGTGACCTGTTGTATCCTGTTACAGCAAAACAGGCTAAGACATGTTTGTTTTTATTCTTAGCATTTGAGAAGTAGGCATTATATCAAACATTTAAAAATGATACTTGGTGGCGGGGGGGGGGGGCGCAGTGCACCTGGGTGGTTCATTCGGTTAAGCGTCCGACTTTGACTCAGGTCATGATCTCACAGTTTGTGGGTTCAAGCCCCATGTTGGGCTCTGTGCTGACAGCTCAGAGCCTGGAGCCTGCTTCAAATTCTGTGTCTCCTTCTCACCCACTAGTGTGCTCTCTCTCTCTCTCTCTCTCACTGTCTTTCAAAAATAAATAAATGTTAAAAAAAATTCTTTTAAATGATATTTGGGAGGGCCTGGGTGGTTCAGTCGGTTAAGCATCTGACTCTTGGTTTCAGCTCAGGTCGTGATCTCACGGTCATGAGATCGAGCCCCACGTTGGGCTCCACCCTGGGCATGGAGGCTGCTGAAGATTCTCTCTCTTCCTCTCCCTCTCAAAAAGTATATTGGGGCGCCTGGGTGGCGCAGTCGGTTAAGCGGCCGACTTCAGCCAGGTCACGATCTCGCGGTCCGTGAGTTCGAGCCCCGCGTCGGGCTCTGGGCTGATGGCTCGGAGCCTGGAGCCTGTTTCCGATTCTGTGTCTCCCTCTCTCTCTGCCCCTCCCCCGTTCATGCTCTGTCTCTCTCTGTCCCAAAAAAATAAATTAAAAAAAAAAATTTTTTTTTAAAAAGTATAAATGAAGTATACATTAAGTTAAAAAATAAAGCAGGTTTGATCATCTCTCTCCGATACTCGGAGAATTTTTAGTTGGCTTCCCATTGCAGAATAAAATCCAGAGTTCATACCACTAAGGGTTCTTGTAATCAGGTTAGTGCCACCCTGCCAGCCTTTTTAGAGAGTGATATAGAACACAAAAGAAGAAAAACACTAGAGTGTATTACGTATAGTAAGAATCTGTCCTGTTCTCTCCCTTCTCAAAAAGAAAAATATTTCAAATATGGTCATGGTATGAATATTATTAAGAAAATATAATATATTTTAATACAGCTACACAAAAATCATTACATAAATTATAGAGCCCTCGGCAGCAGCTTTTAGTGTTTTCCCAAAGGGAAGTATTGTATTTCATTGTAGATTATTTTTGTGTTCTACAGAGCCCCTGTGCATACACACTCCAGGAGGAAAAACAATCCGTATTGCAAATTGCAACTAGCATAGCATGGAATTGTTTTTTTTTTAATTTTCACTGGTAGTTTACAGCCAAAAATCGTTTCATCAGGAACAACATACAGAGTCTTGAGTAAGACCATCTTCATCATCCTGAGTTCTATTTTACAAAAGAAATCTATCTGGAAGAAATATAGTGACGTATAGTAGCTTATGGTTTACTTATTTCCCAGATAGGAAAAGAAGAAAGAAATTAATATTTAATGGCTGCTTTCCAAGTGCTCAGTTCACCATGCTTTATATATATATTCTTATTGCTTTATATATATATATATATATATATATATATATATTCCTTTTTTTTTTAAGTTTTATTTATTTGAATAATCTCTACACCCTATATGGGGCTCAAACTCACAACCCTGAGATCAAGAGTCACATGCTCTTCCAACCAAGCCAGCTGGGTGCCCCAGAATGTTCCCATTTTAAAGATAGGGCTGAGGTGCCTGGGTGGCTTAGTCGGTTAAGTGCCTGATTTGGCTCAGGTCAAGATCTCACAGTTTGTGGATTCAAGCTGGTATCGGGCTCCGTGCTGATAGCTCAGAGCCTGGAGCCTGCTTCGGATTCTGTGTCTCCCTCTCTCTCTGCCCCTTCTCCACTAGTATTCTGTCTCTCTTTCTCTCAAAAATAAATAAACATTACAAAATTTTAAAAAATAAAGATAGGAAATATTTCCTTTTTTTTTTTTTTAATGTTTATTTTTGAGAGAGAGAGCACAAGCAAGGGAGGGGCAGAGGAACAGGGGGACAGGAGATCTGAAGCTGGCTCCATGCTACAAGACAGCCCGTTATGGGGCTCGGACTCCAGAACCATGAGATCATGAAACCAAGAGTCAGACACTTAACTGACTGAGCCACCCAGGGGCCCCTCATCATCTCCTTTTAAAGACAAAAAAGTGGAGGCTCAGGGAGTTACAGTAAATAGTCCAAAGTCACACCAGTGGAAAAAGACATTCAAGCTAAGAACCAGGTACCATTTAATCCACAAATCGTGTGATATGTTCACTATGTTCTGCCTAATTGAGAAGAGATGATCACTTTCTGATGAAGATATAATTATATAGACTATTAAAATATCAAAGCACTTGGTCTGGTTGAGCGATAGCTCATGTAGAGTCCCCTTCAGCTGCCTCCCAGAGACTATTTTTGGGAATAGAGGCACTACTGAGTGTTTAAGAGCCGGGGTTGTAGAATCTGAAAGCTTGCATTTGAATGTGGGCCGCTACCATTAATAAATCTTTCTACGTCTGGGTTTTCTCATCTATAAGACAGAGATAATAGCATCCAACTTAGTTTGTTATTAGGAATGAATGCAATAATACAGAGCTCTTAGCATGATTCCTGGCGTGTAAAAAATGTTCAGTAAATATTAGCTAATTGATTTGTGTAGGAAATTTTATTTTCCAACAGTAAAGGGAAGGAAAAAGCTTTGGGAAGAGAGGAACCTGAATAAAATGCAGTGGGATAGAATGGTCCCTGGGATTTAGTGATTAGATGGTAAAGGCCAGCAGTCAAAATGCTGTTATGGGGCACCTGGGTGGCTTAATCAGTTAGGCATCTGACTCTTAATTTCAGGGCAGGTGAAGATTTCACAGGCGTGAGATCAAGCCCTGCATCAGGCTCTGTGCTGAGCAGGGAGCCTGCTTGGGATTCTCTCTCTCTCTCTCTCTCTCTCTCTCTCTCTCTCTCTCTCTCTCTCTCCCTCCCTCCCCCTTCCCAGCTTATGCTCATGCACTCTCTTTCTCTCTCAAAATAAATATATATGGGGGAAAAAAAAGATTTCTCTATCTTAAAAAAAAAAAAGACAACCTGTCTTGTTGAGAGGCTTTATATAAAATCAATCAGCAGGAGAACCCCTCCACATCCAGCTGACCGGCAAAGAAAAAGCCATCCTTCCCCACCTCTTCATGAACTTAGTACCTTCTAAACACTGTGAAGATTGGCAACTTGGGAGTACCAAGAGGTAGAACAGTAGAATAGTCCGTGGTTTTCTTTACTACTGGCAATAATGAGTCTCCTTCAACATTTGAGCAGGCCCTGAATGTTCTCCAGGGGAGCCAGAGCATGAACAGGAGAATGAGGTGAACCCCCACGTCTGGTTTATGCCCGTGTAGCTTCTATAACCTCACTGTGCACTCCCAGAAATGCCTGGGGTGACCTTGAAGGAGGGAATACAAGAACAGAAGGCAAGAGCAGCAATTCGGGATTATCAATTGTAACATGGTATAATAGCATATCTTCATGGTGTAAGATCTGACACTTTTGGTAGATTTTAATATTTATATTATATACACACATAGGTTTATATAGATGGATATATTGGCATCATGATCTCTTTCTTCTGAAAATTCATTAATTAGCCCCCCCCCCTGCCAAATAAATGTAATATAAATGTATAATGCGTTGGGAAAGCGAATTTTGTAGAGCAAAGAATTATCTAAATGACAGAACCCCTGACTTCCACAAATTATCTTTAGGTTGTTAGAAAATAGGAGAAAAAAAGAACTCCCTTTAAAAAAAAATTTTTTTTAATGTTTTTATTTATTTTTGCGACAGAGAGAGACAGAGCATGAGCAGGGGAGGGACAGAGAGAGAGGGAGACACAGAATCGAAGCAGGCTCCAGGCTCTGAGCTGTCAGCACAGAGCCCGATGCGGGGCTTGAACCCACAGACTGTGAGATCATGACCTGAGCCGAAGTCGGATGCTTAACCGACTGAGCCACCCAGGCGCCCCAAGAACTCCCTTTTAAAAGCTTATGATATAAATATGACACATGCACATGAATGCATACTGCTTCAAATAATAGTAAAACATGCCCGTGTACCTCCTACCCAGCTTGACATTCTGTGACCGGTATGTTACTTTCTGTGACAGTTGGTGTAGAGGAATGTTACTGGTATCAGTAAACCAACTGAATCTAGAAACTTGGCTAACCGATTTTTTACGGTTTTAAGGATTTGTTGCTTCTTTCAGGTTTTCTCCGTAGATTTTCGTATCCTACTACATCATCCGCAAAGAACTAAATAAAATACATATGAACCCATTTAACCCTCACCTGTATAACTCATTTATCTTCACAACCATCAGCGAAATAGGTATTACTTATTGTCCTCACTTTACAAAAAGAGAAATGAGGTATAGAGAGGTTAAGTAACGTGCCTGAGGTCAGACAGTATGCAGCAGAGTCAAGATTTTAAATTTCAAACCTGGCAGTCTGGCTCTAGGGTCTGTATTTTAACTTCTATGTATATAAGTAATTGCCATTCAAATTTTGTCTCTTCCAGCATCCTAACCAGCCCCTCCTCCCTTCCCCCCCCCCCCCCCATACTGGAGAGTACTGTACTCCCTCTTCTGTATTTAACATCAACAGTGCTAACATTCTCGTCTCATTCCCTCCCAGGCTGAAGGGACTACTCCTAAGCACCTGTGTTAAATTCACGTTTGCTCTGGGCTTTTGGTAAATAGATTTTACCAAGTTAAGGAAGCTTATCTGAGTTTTTAACCTAATCATTTATAGATAATGAACTTCACCAAATGAAGTTTCGGCTTCTGTTGATTTCATCATTTTATTTAATCATGTCATCATTTTATTCTTATCCTTTAGAGTCCATTAATGTAGCAAATTGCATAGCTAGATTTCCTGATGTTAAACTCCATTTGATCATGTACCAGACAAATTCAGTTGCCTTAAGATACTGTAGATATAGGATTTTTGCATCTCTATCGAAAAGTTGAATTAGTTTATAATTTTTGTGTTCCACATAGTGTCCTTATCCATTTTAAGAACGAAGATGATCCTGAGTCACTAAAACAAATGCAGCAGCTTTGTCTCTTTGTTTTCCTGTTTTTAGAACATCTTGTACAAGATAGAGATTTGTTCCTTGAAAGTTTGGTAGAATTTGCAGTGTGGTCTCTTATTTCAATTTCTTTTATGGTAATTGATTTCCTAAAGTTTCCAATTTGTGTACCGATATTTTTTCATTTTATATTTTCCTAAATTTAGCTACTTTATGTTTTCAAATGTATCATTTAATAATTTCCGTTGCGTCTCTATTTCTGCTGCTTATTTCATCTGTCTGCTTTCTCTTTTATTCCTTTTTTTAAAGTTTGTTTGTTTGTTTGTTTAGAGAGACAGAGCATGTGCACAAAACCGGGGGAGGGGCAGAGAGAGAATCCCAAGCAGGCTCCGCATTGTCAGCTCTCAGCCCCTACACAGGGCTCAATCTCACAATGAGATCATGACTCAGTTGAAATAGAGCTGGACGTTTAACAGATTGAACCACCCAGGCACCCCCGCTTTCTTTTTTAGATTCATCGTTCTCTCTGGAGATTTGCGTAACTTATTAATGTATTCACCAAACCAGTTTTAGGGGTTTTTTTTTTATTAATTAATTGTTTGTAAGTAATCGCTACAGCCAACATGGGGCCATAATTCACAACCCTGAGATCAAGAGTTGCACACTCTTTGAATTGAGTCAGGTAGGCACCCTACCAGCTTTAGGTTTTGATAATTTTCACTACTGGTTTTGGGGTCTAGTAGTTCATTTATTTTAGCTCTTTATTATTTCTATATTTCTTATTTCTTTGGCTTAATCCATCCTTCTTTTTAGCTCCTTGAACACACTCCTTAGCCCACTTGTTTCTAATTTTTCTAAAATGTGTTTCAAATTATATGTGTATCTCTGGGGGTTTCTGACTGACTCAGTTGGTAGAGCTTGCAACTCTTGGTTTCGGGTTTGTGAGTTCAAACCCCACGTTGGGTGTAGAGATTACTTTAAAAAAATCTCTAAAAAAATTATATGTGTATCCTTTCAAGTATTCTTCTAGTTATGTCGTCCAATATTTGAATGAAAATTTTCAGTGTGGTTCAGTTCTATGTATTTCTTTATTTTTTTTTCATTATTTTCTCTTTAACCCAAAATTTATTAGTAGTATATTTTATTTTGCTCTTAATATTCAGAAGTAGAGAATTTTTAGCTCCCTTTTCAATTTTTATTTCTATTTTATCACATACAAAGAAGAGAGATCTGTGCTATCCAATATGATAGCCAACAGCCACATGTGGGTACGGAGAACTTAAAATGTGCTTAATCTAAATTGAGGCGTGCTCTCAGCATACAATACACAACAGATTTAGAAGCCTTAGGACAAAAATGTGAAGTGTCTCATTAATAAGTTTGATACTGATTAAAAGTTAAATATATTGGATATGTTGAATTATTTAAAAAAAATTTTCTTATTTATGTTTTGAGAGACAGAGCGTTAAGTGGGGAAAGGGCAGAGAGAGAGGGGGACAGATGATCCAAAGCAGGCTCTGCGCTGACAGGCCGACAGTAGCGAGCCCAATGTGGGGCATGAATTCATGAACCGCGAGACCATGACCTGAGTTGAAGTCGGATGCTCAACCCACTGAGCCACCCAGGTGCCCCTGGATATATTGAATTAAATAAGTATATTTATTTAATGCATTTTGCCTCTTTTTTTTTTAATTTTTTTTTAACGTTTTATTCATTTTTGAGACAGAGACAGAGCATGAACGGGGGAGGGGCAGAGAGAGAGGGAGACAGAATTGGAAGCAGGCTGCAGGCTCCGAGCCATCAGCCCAGAGCCCGATGCGGGGCTCAAACTCACGGACTGCGAGATCGTGACCTGAGCCGAAGTCGCCGCCCAACCGACTGAGCCACCCAGGCGCCCCAATGCATTTTGCCTCTTAAAAAAAACCTTAAAAAATATGACTATTAGAAAATTTTCAATTACATATGTGTCTTGCATTCTATTTCAATTATCTATAATATATGTAGTAACATAGATATCTGATACTCATTTTGTTTATTTATTTATTTTGAATTTTTTTTTTTTTTTTAAGGAGACTCCACACCCAGCATGGAGCCCAAATCAGGGCTTGAACTCATGAGTCTGAGATCAAAACCTGAGTTGAGATCAAGAGTCAGGTGCTTGGGGCAGCTGGGTGGCTCAGTTGGTTAAGCATCTGACTCTTGGTTTTGGCTCAGGTCATGATCTCACGGTTTCATGAGTTTGAACCCCGCATCCGGCTCCATGCTGATGGTGCAGAGCCTGCTTGGTATTCTCTCTCTCTCTGCCCCTCCCCCACTCACGCTATCTCTGTCTCTCTCAAAACAAATAAACTTAAAAATATATATATTAAAAAAAAAAAAGAGCCAGATGCTTAACTGACTGAGCCACCCAGGCATCCCTGATATCTAATTTAATTGAGGCATCTTCTGTATTTGAGCATATAGTCAGTTTTTCTGAATAATGCATGTATGCTAGAATAGAATGTGTATCTGTTTGTTGCATGACAAGTTGCTGTAAATCTATTATCTTGGGCTTCTTAATCCTGGTATTAAAACTTCTATAGCTCTCCTTCCTCTTGTCTGCTTGGTGTATAATTTCTCAGGGGTTATGTAAAACTTTCCTACTACCATTACTGACTTTTCTGTCAGTCATTCTATCTACTTGATCTCTCATTCATTTTTTTATAAGTATATAATGGGTTCAGACGAGAGGATACGTAGACTGATTTCTCCCTGATCCTTCCTGCTGAGTTCATTATAAGTGCTAGAAATAACAAACGAGAGGTCTGATAGGTAGAAAGAGGAGGGTGGACTGGGTAGAGAGACAGACCTCAGGACTAGAGGAACCCCACGGTGGCAGAGCAACTCACAACCCAAACCTAGCATGAGAAGGTGGCCCAGGTAGGCTCATTCTTCTCCCAGATCAAATAGAGGCCCTACCTACAATACCAGAGGAGCCTGATAGCACTGGAGGGGGAACTTATTGGAAGGCCCACTGACCATAAGAACCAGGGAAAGCATTCTCTTTCCCTATAAGCCTGACTCTCCTCACCCATCCAGAACACCAGCTGTATGGGGAGCACCTGCAAGTGGGGAGGGGGGAGGCCTGTCACAATCACACAGCCAGGAAGCCTCTTTGTCCCTTGGACCTGAAACTCCCCTCCCCCGCCTAGAGCTGAAGTAGGAGGGCAGTGTCACTTAGAAGAAATGGCACTGACAAGGGGGATCCCACCACTACAACTGATTGAGAAGCTTCCATGTTCCCCCAAGCCTGAGACCCCTCTCACGCACAGAGAGAAAACAGGCTTTAATCTGCACATACTGGGGGATCTGACCAAGACAATCAGCTGGCCCAGAAAGCACTCTCTGTCCCAGCCAGCCCTGGGAATCTCCACCTCCACACCCAACACACATCCACACTCACATCTGGAGACCCCAGGTGGTTGGACCAGCAGGGGAATGCCACCACATGAAGGGCCCAAACTAGGAAGCACTCTTTTCCCCCGTGAGCTGGAGACCCCTTTCCCCACCTTAGCCCAGCCTGCGGAAGCTCTTTCTACCCACTCTGGCAGCACCAGCAAGGACCAGTGGGAGCCCCAGCCGGATCCGATAAACCAAGCAGACCAAAATAGTATCACAAAGGCTCTGAATGTTAAATGCTTATTGAAATCACAGCCCACAAAAGTAGGCCAAGGCTTGTATGCTAAACCTAAACAGGGTGACAGCGGTCTAAAACAAAAGATTTAAATAGGACCCAGAGTCTCCTAACGTAATCGACAGAATATCCAGGAATCAATACAAAATCACTCATCATATCAAGAACCAGGACAATCACAACCTGAAGGAGAAGAGACAGTTGACAATGTCAGCACTGAGAAGAATCAGATGTTTGATTCCTCCAACAGGGATTTAAAGGAGCCATCATTTGAAAAAAATATTTCAGTAAGAATTTACAAATTCTCTCAAAACAAATTTAAAAATTTTAAATCGTAGCCAAGAAAAGAAGTTATACAGAAACAAATGAACATTATAAAACTAAAAAATACAAATACTGAAATAAAAACCTCACTGGATAGGCTCAATAGTAGAGTGGAGATGACAGATAATAGGATCTATGAACTTAGGTACAGATCAATAGAATGAACTCAATCTGAAAAACAGAAAAACACACTGACAAAAAAAATGAACAGAGCCTCAGGGACCTGTTGGGACAATGACAAAAGATTAAGCAATGTTAACGTGAGTCCCAAAAGAAGAGGAAAGACAGGGTGAAGCTGAAAGAGTATTTAAGGAAATAATGGCAGATAAGTTCCAAAACTTGGTAAAAGACATAAATTTACAGATTCAAGGAGCTGAACAAATCCCAAATAAATAAACATAAATAAATCTTGAACAAGACACATCATAATTAGAATTCTGCAAACTAAATGCACAGAAGAAATCTTGAAAGCAGCAGAGAAATGTCACATTACCTATAGGGGCACACCACTGAATGACAGCAGGTTTCTCATATTTGAAACCATAAAAGCCAGAAGAAAATGGTACATTTTCAAGTGTGTCAATTTGAAGGGAAAGAATTGCCGACCATGAATTGAATACCCAAAGAAACTATCCTTCAGGAATGAAGAGGCATTCCAGACATTCTCAGATGAATGGTAACAATGAGAATTTGTCACTTAGCAGACCTACCCTTAAAGAATGGCTAAGAGAATTTCTAACAACAACAACAACAACAACAAAAAAGACATGATAAAGGAAGGACTCACAGAGCATCAGAAAAGAAGAAAGAACAATGGAAAGAGTAGAAATATAGGCCAATACAATAGATTATACTTCTCATGAGCTTTATAAGTATATAGGGTCCCTCTTTTGCCCATTATGTTGTTTTTATCTTGAGTCTAATTTTATTAATAATAACGTTTTATCTGGGTATTCTTTTAGTTCTTTGCCTGGTATATCCTTTGCCATCACTTTGTTTTTAATACTTCTCTGTTGTTTAGTTTCCAGTGTATCTTTTGTAAAAAAATATATTGCTGCATCTTGGGGTTCATGTTAGTTTTTTGTTTGTTTTTAATTCAGAGATTCTCTGCCTTTTGACAGATGGGTGTCACTCATTTACATTTATTGTGATAAATTCTATAATAAGTCATTCAATGTTTTCCCTTGATCATACTTTATTGTTGTTTCTTGTTTTCCTCTTGTCTGGGTTTCCATTAAATAATCAATTATTTTCTTCTGGTTTGAATGTTACATCTACTTTTACTCTCATGGTACTTGTACCTAACTTATTAAAACTCACACCTATGTTTTCCCCCCAATTCCATCCATTTATTAAGCTTGTGAATATGTGTATTCTCCCTGTAATCAAGACAAGTAACTTAATTACCTCACTTTTGCATTTCTACTTCCCACCCTCATCCCCAATGGTATTAAAATTTTAGTACTGGATCGTTGGGTACTGACACGTAGTTGGTGTCACCCTGTCTTACTACCTCTGTTCCTTCGTTAAGATGATGATAAACTCTTTACTAAATTCTTTCCAAGATGATGATAAACTCTTGGCTAATTATTTCTCTTTATTTATATCTTGAAGCATCTTCTTGAATTTTTTCTTCTTGCAGAAATACTTCATCCAAGAATATTTCCAAGGTCCTGTATGCATAAGAGCATCTTTATTTTGCCTCAATTACATGGTACTTAACTAAAATTCTAAGTTTTATCTTTTCCAACTTGAAAACACCATTACACTTTCTTCTGCAGTCAGTACTACGATTGAACAATCAGATTTATTTATGCGATTATTATTTACTGAAGGGCCACACAATTCCAAGTGCTGTTTTTGACACTGGGGATTTAGCATTGAACTTTGTTTTGTAGGTGATCTGTTTTGTTTCTGGGAGTTTTTAGAGTTTCTTGTTATTTATTTTGGAAGAGATAATCAAGAGTGACTGCCAGTTGAGCTGTGAGTTAGACCCAAACAATGGGAGGCTCCTTGCCCCCTCCCTTGTCCTTGGAAATATATATTCTGCCCACCATTGCCACAGTAAGGGTCATTTTGGGGGTGCAGCCTTTAGAGAGTAATGTGTTATTGAGACCATGTGGACTGAATATGTGACTGAACCCAGTTAAGGCCTCTTTATAAACTTTAAAGATTCTGGTGGGTGGGTGCAGAGATAAACTTGTCTTGCAGCACTCAAGACAAGCTGGTATATAAGTTCCTTTGCTTATTAAAATTGCTGCTTATTGGGGCACCTGGGTGGTTGTCGGTTAAGCATCCAACTCTTGATTTCTGCTTTATATGTTATAAATTGTTCAGTTTATTTTCTTTTTATAGCAATAAAATTCTTCAGATATCTCCTCCCCCTCCCCCCGTGGGCCCAACAGGTTATAAGCCGATAATAATAGGGAGGGAAGAGAACCAAGCCCTGGAGTGTTTCCTTTATCCTCTTCAACTTACCAGGAAGGGCACAAGCTGTAGATCATATGTTTGTCTATGGAGATGGCAAGGGGCACTTAGGGGGATTTGAGTTATTTTTAAAGCAGAGAATCTATTGCGGTAACATTTGGGCAAGGTCACTCCCCATATACCACCCTCTCCCTAACAGATTACCTTATCCCTCAGAGCACCTATCTCTACCTCTTTTTTTACAATAATCAGCTGGCTCACTGTGTGTGTGTGTGTGTGTGTGTGTGTGTGTGTGTGTGTGTGTGTCGGGGTGGGAGAAAGCTGAATAAAATCCTTTGAGATGAATATACTTGCATCTATCAGTATCCACTCTTCTCCCAGCCCAGCTCTAAGGCTACCCTGTGAAATGGTGAAGGAGTAGGCAAGGAATTACCCAGCTCAATGTGAGAGTAGATGGAAAGGACCAGAAAAAAACAAAAAACAAAAAACACTAAAAAGCAGCCCCAATCCCTATAGCACCTACCTGCAGTCTCCTTTTGGCATCTGTCTTCCACTGCTGCTGCCATTCTGTCCCCACCTACACACACACACACACACACACACACACACACACACACACACACACACACACACACCCTAGGACCAACCGTAGCCATTAGTGTTCCAGAGGGTTTCCAATCAATTTTTCAGTAGTCTCTCAATCCAACAACCTCCCTTCTGCCACAGGATATCCAGGTTGGGTCTGGGGAAAGGAGCTAGACATTTAAGTTAGGATGCTGTATTAGTTAGCTTTTCTTTGCATGACAACATTGCTATACATTTAGTGGCTCAAAACAGCATGCATTTATCATCTCGTACTGTCTTCAGGTGAGGTCTGAGGACAGCTTAACTGGGTCCTCAGCAGCCAGCTATTAAGCTGTCAGCCAGGGCTAGGTTCTCGTGTGTAGACTATCCTAGAAATGATCCACTTCCAAGCACCAGGGGGTTGTTGGCAGCGTTTGGGTTCTTGCTGGCCACCCACAGTTCCTTGTCATGTGGGTCCCCCCCCCCCAACACCAACCCTTTTTATATCAAAGCCAGCAAGGAGTCTTCTAGCAAGAAGCATTAGAATCACGTCACCTTGTCGTGTGCAATTGTTTAACAGTGAGTCACCGGTCCTACCCACACTCAAGACGGATTACACAAGGGTGTGAATGATGGGAGCTATGCCGGATAACGGGGGCCAGAGAAGGGGTGCCTTCTTGTGGGGACTAAAAATCATTTTTCCCCAAAGTTTTTGAAAACCATTTCAAAAGATATTGGCAGTAAAGTAACGTTATATTCTTGCTTTAGAATGATCCCTGACCAGAAAGTGAGCAGAATACACTGGTGGGAAAGAAAACTTGAGTTAGGGACTTGGAGATAGACCGTGAAAAAGAAGAGTTGAGCATATTCTGGTTCTGGCTTTTGCAGAGGGGTTTGTGGGCAAACGACGAATGAAAGTCATTCGTCGAGATGAGGAAAGGCAGTTTAGAGGTTTTAGAGTTTGGTTAGTTAGAGGTTAGTGAAAGAATACAATAAAAGACTAACCACTCTCCCTTGGGCAAACAACCTCTTTTGATAAATTTCAATTAATTGTTATGGCTGCAAAGAATCTGCTGCTCCCACTTGTTGAAACTGGCCGAGTCTTTTCAACTCATCTATCTCACAGAAGTCAGTGTTCTGCATCACAAGCCGTCTATGGACGCACGAACAGCGGTTTGGGGACACAACCCGCTGTTCCCCAAAATACACCTTTCACATTGTTTGAAGGCAAAGGAGGAGTTTGGGAGGACAAAAATACGGGGAAAGCCACATGCCCTCATATAATCTGACAGCTGAGTCGTCAGGGTTGAAGTCCTCAGCGGCCCTAAGCACTGCGCGGCGGTCCCACGAGGAGACAAAGCGCGGGTACCCGCCGACGCGGCGCCGTCTCTCTGCGTCCGCGCTCTCCCCGGGGAGAGTCCGACACGAGCGTTGCGGCCCGATACTCTCGCGAGAGGAAAGGAGACCACAGCTCCTTCGAGTCTCCCAGCCGCGCCACGTGTGCTCCCACCTGCTGAGAAAAGGAGTCTGGCAGCGCCCAGAGGCTTCTGGGATTCGTAGTTCCGGGGCTGGCTGAGGCCTGCCAGCCTTGCCCCCCGCTCCTTCTTACGCATGCGCGACTCCTAGCTGGCCCAAGAAGTTCGTAGCCTTTGTCAGGCCCGGGATGGGAGGTGAGTTGGCCGCTCGCCTGCCGCTCTTCTCCGCCCAGCCTAGATGGTGGCCCCTGGGGCATCCTTCCGTGCCGAGTCGGGGCTGGAGTGCGCGTTTGTGGAAGGGGCCTCGAGGGAGGATCATGAGCCCCATCCCTTCGCGCTCCGGGCCGAATCCCTCCCGCGGTGCCGCCTCCCCGGGACGCGGGTGCGAGCGCGGTGCGGGCGGGGGCGCGACGGGCGGGGCGCGGGGCAGGCGCGGGGCTTCGGGGAGAGGCCGGAGCGCGGCGGGGTTTGTCTGCGCGCCTGCTACCTTGGCTGGACCCGTGCAGCCGCTCGGTGCCCCCAGGGACAGCTGCGAGTTGCAGGGACAGGCACCTGGCACCCAGCCTCAGGGATGCTCTCCCCGGGTTTCCAGGTTCCAGCCTCGCGGCACCGAGCCAGGCTCGAGAGTGAGGAAGAAACCCGACCCGACCAGATCGAAACCTTTCAGCGGAGCCCCCCGAGGGAAGGCAGGAGGGAGGACGACGAGGCCACGGAGGCTTCTCACTGTTCGGCCCGGAGAAGTCTGAACTGGCGGGGGGAGATCGGAACCGGGAGCAGGTGGTGATCATGGAGACCGATGTGCACGAGAAGAGAGGTGAGAGTTGCAGAAGTATTGAACTTGTGTTGTGGAAGGGCCGAATTCCTTCCTCCTGAAGGGAAATCAGTTGGCCTCACAGGAGGTGGCTCTTGGTTGAGAGTGCTGTCCGTCTCCTTTGTCTGGGGGACGGATGGCCTCTTTGAGTGAGCAGGGAGGGCTTGGTGTGGGATCCATGCCCCTTTCCTCTCCAGCTGGGCGCACAATGGACCCTTCAAAGCCACCCCCAAAGTCCGAGCGGAATGTTAGCTTCTAAGGCGTGAACGTAGCCTCGATTACTTTTTCACCCACCTTCTTCTTCCCAGATGATTATGCCATCCTAGCCTCAATCATCGGTCTGAGGACTTAGCTTTTTGCTTGGCAAAAGTATTTCCCATACCTTTGATGCCTTTTTGTCTGGACAACAGCCCTATGATTTCAAAAAGCAAGTGATTTTTGTGTTATACAGGAGAAAACAGGCCTAGAAGTCCGTGACTGACTTCCAGTGCTACTAGAACAGTCTTTGTTGAAGTTTGGCTTCCTACATCAGAATTACATGCCCGGGTGCTTGTTAGATTTCTAGATCGCACCACAGACTCAACTAACGATAATTATTTGGAGATGGGATACAGCAGTCTCCGGTTTTCAGTAAGCTTGCAGGATGCTTTTTGAAAACCGGTTGAGTCTGTTTTTCTGATAGGGACGTTCGGCTCAGGGATCAAACGGACTTATTCTGCTTTCGAGATCAGAGAGTGCCATCTTCCAGAATGTGTTATAATTGTAGCAGTGCTTCTGGACATTGGCCGTGACGCTGGGATCCTGGGTTGTTTGGGGCTCCCTTCTGTTACGGTGCTGGTAGGGAGCTTCATTCGTATGGTGGGGGGGGGGGGGTGGAATTTGGCTGATCCGAGTCACAAGATGGATTCAGGCCCTATCATCACTGCTTTCTTGCCCTTAGCTCTGTCTTCCCAGGATGCTCCCCTTTCCCAAGAGCGGAGCACAGAAGAGGGGGAAGTGGCAGCTCTGCGACTCACAGCTAGATCCCAGGTGAGTGGGAGTCCCTACCGATTATTGAAAACGCCACCTGATTTCTCAGAGTGCACACGTACCCCCTTGTTTTTAGGGTGGGCTTTCGTTGTCCGCTAGAGCTCGAGTAGAGAGCTGGGTTCCAGTTCTAAGAGACTTGCTTGGGTATCTAATGCACTCCGTAGAAAATGTCTTCTACTTACCCCCAGTACCCTCTCCATCTAGTATTTATTGTCATTCAACAGGCATAGGAGGAGCATTGTCCTTCTTGGACTGTTTATGCTCTTTCTGTGCTTGGTAACTTAGGGAACTTATTTTTTTTTTTTTTAATTTTTTTTTTTAAGCTTTTATCTATTTTTGAGACAGAGAGAGACAGAGCATGAATGGGGAGGGGCAGAGAGAGAGGGAGACACAGAATCGGAAGCAGGCTCCAGGCTCTGAGCCATCAGCCCAGAGCCCGACACGGGGCTCGAACTCACGGACCGCGAGATTGTGACCTGAGCTGAAGTCGACAGTTAACCGACTGAGCCACCCAGGCACCCCAGGAACTTATTTTATTTTTAAACATTTACTTATATCTGAGAGAGAGAGAGACAAAGTGTGAGCGGGGTAGGGGCAGAGAGAGAGAGGGAGAGACAGAGAATCCGAAACAGGCTCCAGGCTCCGAGCTGACAGCACAGAGCCCCACCGTGAGATCATGACCTGAGTCAAGGTCGGTTGCTCAACGGACTGAGCCACCCAGGCACCCCCTGAAGGCTTAATTTATTTATTTTTTATTTATTTATTTATTTTTTTTTAACATTTTATTTATTTTTGAGACAGAGAGAGACAGAGCATGAACGGGGGAGGGGCAGAGAGAGAGGGAGACACAGAATCGGAAGCAGGCTCCAGGCTCTGAGCCATCAGCCCAGAGCCCGACGCGGGGCTCGAACTCACGGAGCGCGAGATCGTGACCTGAGCTGAAGTCGGCTACTGAACCGACTGAGCCACCCAGGTGCTTCTAATTTTTTTAACGTTTATTTATTTTTGAGACAGAGACAGAGCATGAACGGGGGAGGGTCAGAGAGAGAGGGAGACACAGAATCTGAAACAGGCTCCAGGCTCTGAGCCGTCAGCACAGAACCCGACATGGGGCTTGAACTCACAGACCGTGAGATCATGACCTGAGCTGAAGTCGGACACTTAACTGACTGAGCCACCCAGGCGCCCCTGAAGGCTTAATTTAAAGAATTAGAATCCAGCCCTCCAAATTGATGAATGTTGAAGTATTTTAGAGGTGAACTGTTACGTCTGCAGCTTACTTCCCGATCCGCCCCCCTTCCCGAGGGAAAATACTAAGAATTGTTGAATTCGAGTGGTGGTTGGACTGTGTGGGCAAACAGTGTATTAGTCTCTTAACTATTTGTATTTTGAAAAGTTGGGGAGAAGACAGAGCTCCCCATGATGTGCGTGGCGTACCTCAATTAGCCTTTCTTTTTGCTACTATAATCCGAAGCGAAAAAGTAGACACTGGCACATTCGTACTGTTTGAAAAGTGACTTCTCAGGATCCTTTTTTTTTTTTTTTTTTTCTTAAAGTTTTTTAGTTTTTTATTTATCTAAGCAATCTCTACACCAAACATGGGTCTCGAACTCACTACCCCGAGATCAAGAGTCACACGCTCTTCGGGCTGAGCACCCCTTCTCATGATCCTTCTGTATACTTGCTTGTCTCCCTTGGTTTCTCCACTGCCTTACATGAATCTCAAAGCGAGTATTAGTCAAGAAGTTTTAAGATGCAGCTCATGAAAACTCAAAACTGGCTTAAGCAAAAAGAGTTATTGACTAACATAAGTGAAACATCCAAGCGTGGTATGGAGTTCAAACAGTATTATTAGAACTTACTCTATCCATTTCAGTGACTTTTTTTTCCCTCCCTCATTGGGTTTTGCTGTCAAGCAGACTTTTTTTTCCTAGTGCTGGCTCCTAACATATTTAGGCTTTCATCTTCCCATGTTGAAGACCAGAGGAAAAAAAGGCACTTTCTCTCCTATTCGTTCCAACAAGTCCTGGAATTAACTCTTTAATGGGCACTAGGCACATTCTGGCACCATTATTGGCCAGATCTGATGGTAATTTTCCAATTGGTTAGACCTAGGGGATATGCCTGCACACACCCTTATAAATACATGTCCCACCCATGAGTCAGGGATGGAATACCACCTGAACTATACTAAAAGTAGCCAAGCATAGCAGCCAGAGGAAAATCGGGGTATAGGTACCAAGGGAAAGGTGAGCGCTTTATATATTTCAACACTTTGATAATGGATTCAGGATTGTTATCGCTTCCGGGTGTATTAAACCTTTTATGGAATTTTTTTTTTTTTAAATGTCTTTTGCAATGCATTAGATTTTGCTTGATGCCAACTTTGCACCTTTCTTAGAATTTTCCTGGGCTATTTTTTGTCTTTAACTTACTAGATTTTTTAAAACATTAAAGTTTTAATTCTTGCTCGCTGTAACCAGGTGAACAGCACAGACATTTATAAAGATAAAGGTAATATTACTTCCTCCCATTCAGTCCCCCACTTCTCCCTACTGAGGATAACAGTGTGATGTATATTTCACTTCCCTCGCATCCCAACTTTGGATTTTTTTTTTTTTTTGAGAACCCTTTCTGTAAAGAGGATGCAACATCTAAAAAAAACAAAAGCATAAAAACCCCACCTTTTTATGAGGTAAATTAACTAATTCATATTAATTATTTGTTATGTTTCAGATTTTTACCACGTGATTTTTATAATTCTGTTTGCTATGCTTTGTTCTTTTGTATTGTTTCCTGCCTTTTGTGCAATAGTTGGCATTTTTCTGGTTTTTTTTTCCTTTTAATCTGGAAATTAATTCCCGTTGAGTGTCATTTCAGCTATAGATATGCAGATTATAGGACCAAGTTCATTTGTTACTCATAATATCTTGTCTGTTTAGTGGCTACTCAATGATTTTTTTATATTTCATTTTATTTTTCAAGGACGATTCTTGGTTTTTTTTTATTCTTGTTATTTAAATCTCAGATCATTTCCACTTTGGAAACGTTATTTTGAAGTAATTTTAGACTTAAAGAAATGTTGTAAAAAGAGTTTTCAAATACTCTCCATTGAGATTCTCTGAAAGTTAACATTTATCTCACTTGTAATAATTCATTACAGCTTTTATATATTTTGTGTTATATAAACTTAATCCTATGATATTTACAACGTTTATAAGTTACAACTGTGCCTTCAGTTTGTTGCTGGTAGTTTCCAATTTAATGCTTTTTGCCTTGAATTCCATGCCTACCTGGATTTGGTGCCTTTTGCCAATCTTTTCGTTCCATAACTTCTTCCTTTGCAAGTTTTGCATTTCAATTCATCTTCTGATTGGCTAGGTTAATTCTTTGAGTTTTTATTGAGGACTCACCAGGAGAGTTATGCAGACATGCATCATTTTTCCTCTGCTCTTTTTTTGTTTACTTTGCCAAATTGCATTGTTGACTCACTGGTTCATGTTTCAGCTCTTCATTTCCCGGAAGAACTGTGGTCTCAATGGAAAAACCACAGTCTGTCTTCTTTTGGTTCTCATATTGAATCCAGGACATAGGTGATACCCAGTGACTTTGGAGTATTCCGAATTTGAATACATGACAAGGCTTGTCATTTATCACAACCATTCCCTTCGTGCATGTATTTTACACATCTACTCTAGGGCCATCAGAAATTGGGGGGGTGAAATTGAGTCTGTTGAGTGAAAGATGTGAACAAAAGTATGTTTGTGTCTTAGGCATCAGTGACATTCAAGGATGTGGCCATGGACTTTACCCCAGAGGAGTGGGGGAAGCTGGATCCTGCCCAAAGGGAGGTGATGCTGGAGAACTATAGGAACCTGGTGTCGCTTTGTAAGGATGGGTTCTCATTGTGACTCGAATCTGCTTTGGGGACGTCATTACTTTATTGAAAGTGAAATAGCTTAACAAAGCATTCACTTTTGCATTCAGAAATCATGAAGTATTGATCCCTTTGGGCCCAGAGAAAATCTATTTCTGCCCTTGGTTCTTGGTGAAATGTCTGTGCTTGTTTTATATCAAAATTCTTTGGATTCAAATGACAGAAACCTATTTCACACTAACTTAAAGGGCATAAGGATCTTGGTTCAGGAAATTATAAATATGGTCAGATATCTCCTTTATTTTGTTTTAATCACGTGGCTTGGCTTTGCCCTATATTAGCTTTATTCTCAGGCTCTCCCCATGCGGCAAAGATGGCCATCGGCAGCTCTAAGGTGGCATAAGTCTCTCAGAGAGAGAAATTACTCTCTGGCCAGTGTGGATCTTACGCTCACTTCCGTGAAGGGTGTGTGGGTGTGGGAATGTGCGAATGGGTACTCCCACATGTATGTGTTCTTTCGGGGGTAGAAGGAACTATGTTATCTTCTCCCGGTGATATTTACACATGAACATTCAGAAGTTCTATTTGTATCAGTAATTTGTTGCCATCATTTTCTAATTTAATACTTTTTGCCTTGAATTAATTTTATGCTTGTGTAATAAATTCCCTAAGAAAGTGGGTTCTGATAAATGAAGAAGGAAGAAAGGGGAATACTATTAAAAAGGAGACAAAAACTCTAGTCGCCGCAGGGCACAACTTTTTGGTGCTGCCACTGAGGTCCCACTTTCTCTACCTCTTCCCTAAGCTAAGGACTCACCTGCGGTGTCTCTCTGGAACTTCCTCAATAGAAAAATAAAGAGAAATTGTCTTCTTCCTTTTTAAGTAAGCGCTACACCCAACGCGGGGCTTGAACTCATGACCCTCAGATCAAGAGTCATGTGCTCTCCCCACTGAGCCAGCCAGCCAGGTGCCCTGAGAAATTCTCTTCTTTTTGACCGGCAGATACATTTGCCTTTTCCAGTGCATATAAACTGCTTACCAGACCCAGACTCTTGCTGCAGATATTTTGAGTTCCATTCAAGGTCCATCCTCCCTTATTTCTGATCTTCTTTTAATATCCTATCTTTGTAGATCAAGGGGTTGGGACTGTGCTCTAGAATAGACCTTTGTGCCCATCACAAATAGCTAAGTCCTGTTTCTTTTTGTTGTTTTCCTTTCCTTTCCTTTCCTTTCCTTTCCTTTCCTTTCCTTTCCTTTCTTCCTTCCTTCCTCCCTCTCGTTCTCTCTCTCTTTCTTTCTGTGAGCAGGGCTTCCAGTTTCCAAATCTGAGAACTACAATTTGGAGAGCGGAAAAGAACCACTGATGCTTGAGAGAAAAGCCCCCAAAAGCAGCTATTCAGGTGAGTCAGATGCATGGGAGTCTTCAGAAACAGTAACGCCACAGGACGGCGAAAAAGTGACACTTTTCCGTGCTTAAAAAAGAATACTGGCAATACCCACGCGCTTTTATTTTTTTAATATCTTATTTTAAATTATACAGCTTTTTAAATAATATGAAAGTTGAGAAAATAAAATAACACGTGTTCACTGTCAAAACCAGACATATGCCAATACTTTGCTTTTTTGCCTTTGTTTCTTTATTTTGCAATGCAAAATAAAAATATCATAACTGTACAGTTCTTCGAATTTTCGCAAATGAACACGTTCATGTGACTACTGCCCAGATCAAGAAGCAACCTCACCAGCCCGGAAGCACCCTTGTCCCTTCATTCCTTCCAAGGGTGACCTTATCCCAACTTCTAACACCATAGAACTTGTTCTTAAACTTCATTTAGACAGAATCCTATTGTATATTCCAATGTCCGGCTTTCTTCACTGAACATGACCGTGAGATACATCCATGTTCTCGCATGTACTTATAGTTCATTGTCTTTGTTGTGCCATCTTTCATTATGTCAATATACCAGTTTATCCGTTCTCTTGAGATGGGCGTGTGGGTAGTTTCTAGGTTGGGGCTAAATGAAGAAGACTGCCCTGTATATTCTTTTACATGTCTTCTGGTGAACACATGCAGGCATGCCTTGGAGATACTGTGGGTTTGGTTCCAGACCACCAGAGTAAAGCAAGTGTTGCAGTAGAGGAAGTGAAATGAATTTTTGGGTTTCCTGTTGCATGTAAAAGCTATGTTTATATTACGCTAGAGGGTACAATAGCATTATGTCTAAAAACCAAACAACACGCATACCTTAATTTAAAAATGTTGTCTAAAACTCCTGTCATATGAGCCTTCAGCAAACCGTAATCACTGATCGCAGATTGCCATAACAAATACAGTACTAATGAAAAAGTTTGAAATACCGCAAGAATTACCAAAATGTGACCCAGAGGCACCAAGTGGGCAAATGCTGCTGGAAAAATGGCGTTGATGTACTTGTTTGATGCAGGGTTGCTACAAACCTTCCATCTGTAAAAGGCAAAACACAAGGCAGTATCTGCGAAGCACAATTAAGTGGAATGAAACAAGGTATGTCGGTATATGCATTTCTGTTGGACAAACACACAGGTAGAATTGTTGGATCCTGGGGCCGGTATTTTGGTAGATGGCACCATATTAGGCTTCCAAAGTCATTGTCTTAATTATAGTTACCCTCCCACTAGCAGAGTATGTGAGTTGCCCCACATCCTCACCAGCACTTAATATTGTCTGTCTGCTTCATTTTAGCCATTCTTAGAGGTGTGTGATATCTTTTTAAGAAGTAAAAAATGGGACAGATTTAAAGTCCTTTTATTTGCTCTGTCCCTAGAAGTAACTAGTTGGGGTGAATCATTCTAGTGTGTGTGTGTGTGTGTGTGTGTGTGTGTACTCACACATATACATATACACACGTCAAAGAACAATTGTAGGGGTGCCTGGGTGGCTCAGTCAGTTAAGCGTCTCAGTCTTGACTTTGGTTTAGGTCACGATCTCAGGGTCATGGGATCCAGCCCCGTGTCAGGCTCTGTTGAGTGTTTCCTCTCTCCTACTCTGTCCCTCTCCCCCGCTCACACTCTCTCTCTCTCCCTAAGATAAAAAAAAAAAAAGTAATAATCATGTGTGCATAGTATTATGTTGTACTTTTTATTTTGTAATCCAATTCTCTTATAGCTTCACACTGTATTTTGATAGTACCTATGTTAATACATGTGAATTGTGTTCATTTTAACTGCTGTGGAGTAAGTCCATTGTGTAAGTGAACTGAACAGTTTAATTTCTCTGCTGTTACTAAGACAGTTGCAATGATCATCCTTTTATTGAGTCTTTATATTCGTCTTGAGATTTGGTTTAGGTACGTAACCAGGATAAGATGGACTGAATCTTTTTTTTTTTTTTTTTTTTAATTTTTTTTTTCAACGTTTTTTATTTATTTTTGGGACAGAGAGAGACAGAGCATGAACGGGGGAGGGGCAGAGAGAGAGGGAGACACAGAATCGGAAACAGGCTCCAGGCTCCGAGCCATCAGCCCAGAGCCTGACGCGGGGCTCGAACTCACGGACCGCGAGATCGTGACCTGGCTGAAGTCGGACGCTTAACCGACTGCGCCACCCAGGCGCCCCAAGATGGACTGAATCTTCAAGTATCACATGTTTGGCTTCGTTAGGAACTGCCAAGGTCCTACCTTCATCCGGGCCAACAGGTGATGCTATCAGATGTAGTAATTTGTGTCAGTCTGATGGGTGTGAAATGAAATTTCATGTTTTTTAATTTATGGTTCTCTGGTTACGAGTTTTAGTAATTCATATATTTCATTAGCTACTCAGGTTTCCTCTTTTGTAAATTACCTACTTACATTCTTTGCCTTATTTTTTTTTTTTTTTTTTTTTTTTTTTGGAAATTGGGCCATTCACACCTTTTTCTTGATTTGTTGGAGTTCTTTACATATTTTAGATACTAATATAAATGGATTTATCTTTTTTTTAAGTTTATTTATTTATTTTGAAGGAGGGGTGCAGAGAGTGAGGGAGAGAAAGGGAATCCCAAGCAGGCTCCATGCTGTCAGCACAGAGCCAGCCGTGGAGCTCGAACTCACAAACCACGAGATCATAACCTAAGCCTAAATCAAACCTCAGGCACTTAACCAACTGAGCCACCCAGGTGCCCTGTCTTTTATTTTTTTTTAATATACTTTATGCTTTTTCTGAATTGTCTTCTTATTCCAGCGCCAGGAAGATAATCTATACTTTATTCTAAAATGTTCAAGTTTTATCTTGCAGGTAGATACTTGGGGTTTGCATACTGTGTGAAATAGGAACTACTTTTCTCTTTTTCCATGTTTAAAACTGGTAATTCAGCATCTTTTTATTGAAAAATCTATATTTTGTCACAGATTTGTAACCCTAACTCTGGTAAACTCTGGTCCCATGTATACTTGGGTCTGTTTCTAGGCTCTCTGGTCTTACTTATCTGTCCATGCTGCAATAATATGTTTTAATTATCACAATAATTATTTTAATTATACTTGATAGTATGTATGTCTCCAAAAGGAAATCTTGTCTTAATATCCTTTTTTAAATCCTCTTATTCTTTGGAATACTGAGAGTTCTAAAATCTTCCCCTGTGATTATAGATTCATCTTTTCCCCATGTAGGCATATCACTTTTTGAGCCTTGCTTATTTGTAACCCTTCTCCCTTTTTTTACAGGAGATCTTGCCATTTTCTAAATGAGCTACAAGAACTCTTCATACATGAGGCATTTAATCCTTGTCAGACGTTTTTTCTAGGTTTTGTTCTTCAGTTTTGGGTGCTTTTTAATGTACAAATTTAATGTATTACAATCTTCTAAATATTCCAGTTTTTTTTTAAGTTTATTTATCTTTGAGATGGAATAAGCAGGGGAGGGGCAGAGCGGGGGGGGGGGGAGACACAGAATGCAAAGCAGGCTCCAGGCTCTGAGCTGTCATTGCAGAGCCTGATGAGGGGCTCGAACCCACGAGCCTTGAGATCACGACCCGAGCTGAAGTCAGATGTTTAACTGACTGAGCCACCCAGGTGCTCCTAAATTTTCCAGTTTTTGATTTGTGCTTGGAAAGATCTCTCTCTGGCGTGCTTGGGTGGCTCAGTCGGTTAAAATCAATCCAACTCTTGGGGAACCTGGGTGGCTCAGTTGGTTAAGCGTCCGACTTCGGTTCGGGTCATGATCTCGCGATTTGGGAGTTCGAGCCCTGAGTCAAGCTCTGTGCTGACAGCTCAGAGCCTAGACCCTTCTTCAGATTCTGTGTCTCCCTCTCTCTCTGCCCCTCCCCTGCTCTCTCTCTCTCTCTCTCTCTCTCAAAAGTAAATAAAACATTTAAAAAAAGATCAATCCAACTCTTGGGGCACCTAGGTGGCTCAGTTGGTTAAACATCTGACTTCAGCTCAGGTCACGATCTCAGGGTTTGTGAGTTCGAGCCCCACGTTGGGCTCTGTGCTGACAGGTCAGAGCCTGGAGCCTGTTTGGAATTCTGTGTCTACCTCTCTCTCTGCCCCTCCCCTGCTCACTTGTGCTCGCTCTCTCTCTCTCAAAAGTAAATAAAACATTAAAAAAAAAAGTCTATCGAACTCTTGGGGCGCCTAGGTGGCTCAGTTGGTTAGGTGTTCAACTTTAGCTCAGGTCATAACCTTGTGGTTTACACGTATGAGCCCCATTTTGGGCTCCGTGCTGACAGCTCAGAGCCTGGAACTTGCTTCAGATTCTGTGACTCCCTCTCTCTCTCTCTCTCTGTCCTTCCCATGCTTGTGCGCTCTCTGTCTCTCAAAAATAAATAAAAACATTTAAAAAGAGGGGCGCCTGGGTGGCGCAGTCGGTTAAGCGTCCGACTTCAGCCAGGTCACGATCTCGCGGTCCGGGAGTTCGAGCCCCGCGTCGGGCTCTGGGCTGATGGCTCAGAGCCTGGAGCCTGTTTCCGATTCTGTGTCTCCCTCTCTCTCTGCCCCTCCCCCGTTCATGCTCTGTCTCTCTCTGTCCCAAAAATAAATAAACGTTGAAAAAAAAATTTTAAAAAAAAAACCATTTAAAAAGAATTTAAAGTCAATCCAACTCTTGATTTTGACTCAAGTCATGATCTTGCAGTTTGTGAGTTCAATCCCCGCTTGTTAGGGTCTGTGCTGACAGTCTGGAGCCTGCTTGGGATTCTCTCTCTCTGTCTTTCTCTCTGCCCCTCCCTCCCACTCTCTCTCTCTCTCTCTAAAAATAAATACATAAAACTTAAAAAAAATCTGTATAAATAGGGTGGGCCAAATACAGTAAGTCTGAGGGTCAGATTTGTCCCACTGGTCGCCTGTTTGCAGCCTCTATTTTCTCCCACAACCAAACGATCATCACTATCTAGATGAATCCCAAATTTGTATTTCCAGCCTAGACCTCTTCTTGGGCCAACTGTTCTAAACATTTGTGTAACTATTTGATGTCTTTATTTGCTTATGTTAAAGACGCCTCAGTACAGCGTGTTTGAAACTGGTTGCCTGATATATGCCCAAATTCTCCATCCACCCAGGAGAATCCTTTTCCAATCATTGTCTTAATGACACCCGCTGTCTTACCAAATTGCACAAGCCAGAAATCTGTGAACGGTTTCTACCCCTCCCTCTCTCTCCTTTTCCAATTTGTCACTGCATTGATCTAATTTTATTGTAAATATTTCTTCATTCTTAGCCTCCCTCCGTCTCCCTTTTGTTTGCCTGGACTACCCAGATAATCTCAGTTCTACCTTTGCCCCCATAGACTTCCACCATTCTTTATATTACAGTGAGAGTGATGTTTTCAAAATACAAATCTGATGGTGTCATCTTTTTGCTTGAAACATTGAAGTGTCTTCCTGTTGCTCTTAGAAAACAATCAAAATCCTTGAGGTCGACAAAGTCTTGTAAAGTCTGGCTTTTCGTCATCATTCCAACCTTATCTCACACGTACTCTCCCTGTTTCTGTACCCGTAGCAGTTCTTAGGTACTCTGGCGTCAAAGGATCCAGTTTAAGATTATTGAGGACCCTCACGAGCTTTTGTTTATGTGGTTTATATTTACCAATGCTTCCTGAATTAGAAATGAAACTGAAAGCAATTTAAACTATTAAGTTATTCATTTAAAAATAACAAAAATAGGGGACGCCTGGGTGGCTCAGTCAGTTAAGCGTTCGACTCTTGGTTTGGCTTAGGTCATGATCTCACGGTTTTGTGAGTTCAAGCCCCGCATCAGGCCCTGCACAGCAGGCAGGGCAGAGCCTGCTTGGGATTCTCTCTCTCTCCCTCTCTCTCTGCCCCTCCCCCACTCACACTGTCTCTGTCTCTGTCTCTTTCAAAATAAATAAACTTTAGGGAAAAAAAATAGGGGCACTTCGGTGGCTCAGTGGGTTAAGCGTCTGACTTCGGCTCAGGTCACGATCTCACGGTTTTTGGGTTCGAGTCCCACATCAGGCTCTGTGCTGATAGCTCGGAGCCTGGAGCCTGCTTAAGATTTTGTATCTCCTTCTCTGTCTGCAACCCCTCCCCCCCCACACACACATTCTATCAAAAGTAAATAAACATTAAAAAAATAATAATAGAAAAAAAATAACAATTACACGGGCACCTGGGGGGCTCAGTCAGTTGACTAGCTCTTGATTTTCCAGGGTCATGCATTTGAGCCCCATGTTGGGCTCCGTGCTGAGCGTGGAGCCTGTTTAAGATTCTCTCTCTCCCTCTGCCCCTCTCCCCCACTCATGTGCTCTCTCTCTCTCTCTCTCTCTCTCTCTCTGTCTCTATCTCTAAAATTAAAAAAAAAAAAAGGATGCCTGGGTGGCTCTGTTGGTTAAGCATCCGACTCAGCTCAGGTCTTGATCTCACAGTTCGTGAGTTCGAGCCCCTCATCGGGCTCTGTGCTGACAGCTCGGAGCCTGGAGCCTGCTTCAGATTCTGTGTCTCCCTCTCTTTCTGTCCCTCCCCCACTCGCTCTCTGTCTCTCTCAAAAATAAATACTAAAAAAATTTTTATGTAAAAAAGCAATTATAAACCCATTACATGTTAATGCAAATGATATAATTTTTATGAAAACAACTATTTGCTGCCAAAAAAAAAAGTACTGAAAACACACTGTTTTACATTTTTGTAAATCTGTATTCTCCTGCTTCTGAATGCAGTTTGCTGTGATATGTTGTTCTGGTTGATTTGTGTGAAAGAAATCCAGCCTCACTCCAATATATAGTTGGAAAAGAGAGGAGTATTTTATAGGTGTTTTCAGATAAGTGTGGCTGTTCTGATCCACACTGAAACTGGACAAGCGGTAGTTTCTTAAAGATGAGATACAATGTGGTATCTGAAATCAGATCCGTGAATTTTTCGTACTCTTGTCAAAATCTACTGATCTTTTCAAAAATAGTGGTTCATCAAGTTATGCAGATCTTCTGAGTATTGAGACATTACATCATACAATTATTTTTAAAATCATAACTTAAAAAAATTTTTTTTTAATGTTTCTTTTTGAGAGAGAAAGCGTAAGCAGGGGAGGAGGGGCAGAGAGAGAGGGAGACAGAATCTGAAGCAGGCTTCAGGCTCTGAGCTGTCAGCACAGACCCTGATGCCGGGCTCAAACCCACGAGCCATGAGATCACGACCTGAGCCAAAGTCGGACACTTAACCACCTGATCCACCCAGGCGCCCTTAACTTGATTTTCTTCTAAATGTTTAATCAGTTGTCATAGCGCCATTTGTTGGAAAACAAATTACCTTTTACTGACTGACTGAAATATCACCTTTGTATTGTTTTTAGCCGCACATCCTTGACTCTTTCGGAAATTGCTCTCCTGTTTGATTGACCAATCTATTCCTTTGACGCACACTCTTTAAATTATCTTAGCTTTATGAAGTAGTTTTGTAGTGGATACAAAAATTCTAATATATTTAGAGAGATCGAGCTTCCATCCCTGCCCTCATCTATTCTGATACTGTCCCCATAGGCAACCATTTTTCCTAGTATTTCATTAATCTGTCCTTGGTTTTTGAAGATATAACTAAATATGTATGTATATTTGTATCTCCCTACCTCCCCCCCTTTTTTCCTACACAAAACTACACAAAAACTATACACAAAAACTATACACAAAAACTATACACCCTTACTTGCAGCCTGCTGGGTTTTTTTAAAAATTATTTACTCTATCCTGGAGAGAACTTCATACCTATATATGGAAAACCTTTCTGACTTTTTAAAAAGTTGCCTAGTACTCCATTTTATGTCTACATCATAGCGTACTTAATGAGTTCTCTACAGTAGAATATAAAGATTTTCCAGTTGTATGTCTACATCATCATGTGTTTAATGAGTTCTCTGTTGTATAGGTAGGATATTAAGATTTACCAGTCTTTTGCTGTGTCAACTAGTGTTATAAGGAGGAGTCTTGTGTAAGTATAATTTCATATATTTGCCATTATATCTTTGGGCGATCATAGATTTTTGATCAGAGGTGTATTATAAAAGCATTGTTAGGGAAGATTAGACTGGAAATGGGACGCATATTTGGACACGAGTAGGACTGGATGTCTGGAAACCTAGACGTCATGACCGTCCTCTACACTAAAGTGATAACCGTGTATTTATTACAGAAGTCGATGTTCAGTAAGAATTTGTTTCTCCCTTCTGCTGATCTAGTGTGCTCAGTACCTGCTCATCCAGTGATGTATTGCTCCATCTGAATCTCTCCTTCTCCTGTATTTCTGGTCATCTTTATCCCCTTTTGACTGTCCTGGATAAGGTCTCCTCATTCTCTCCACGTCTGTGCATTTGTTTCCTTTCATTTGCTTCTCTTTGCAAATCATCTTATGAAAGTCAAATCCACCTACTCCTCAAAAGCATGCATTTCATCTTCATTAGCTGTTACAGAACTGCTTTTTGTTGAGCACTGAAAACGAAGGAAATTTGCATTTCCAATTTCTTTCAGACCTGGAGGCTAAACCCGAGGGCAAAGATTCAACTTCAGCGCAAGATATTTCCAAAGAAGAATCATGCCAAGCCGCAGTAATAGACAGACTGACAGGAAACGGTGTCTATGACTCCAGCTTGGAAACAACTCTTGAATGTGAAAATTGGTTAGAGAATCAGCAAGGAAATCAGGAGAGACCCTTGAGAGAAATGTTCACCCATGTGAATTCACTCCCCGAAGAAGGAGCTCATGAGCATGACGTATATTGGAAAAACTTTGGTCAGAAGTCTGTTCTTCTCACTCAAGACAGAGTTCCCAAAGGATCCTATGCCTTCCATACACTTGGAAAAAGGTTGAAACCGAAATCAAACTTAATGAAAAAGCAAAGAACCTGTAAAGAGAAAAAACCTCATAAATGTAACGATTGCGGGGAGCTCTTCACTTACCATTCAGTGCTTATTCGACACCAGAGAGTCCATACTGGAGAGAAACCCTATAGCTGTAATGAATGTGGGAAATCTTTTAGCCACAGAGCTAATTTAACTAAACATCAGAGAACTCATACCAGAATTCTCTTTGAATGCAGTGAATGCAAGAAGGCCTTCACAGAAAGCTCATCCCTCGCGATACATCAGAGAATTCACATTGGGGAGAGACCGTATGAATGCAATGAATGCGGAAAAGGTTTTAATCGAAGTACACATCTGGTACAGCATCAGTTGATTCATACTGGAGTGAAGCCGTATGAATGTAATGAATGTGATAAAGCTTTCATTCATTCCTCAGCTCTTATTAAACATCAAAGAACTCATACTGGAGAGAAACCCTACAAATGTCAGGAATGTGGGAAAGCCTTTAGCCACTGCTCATCCCTTACTAAACATCAGAGAGTTCATACTGGAGAAAAGCCATATGAATGTAGTGAATGTGGAAAAACCTTTAGTCAGAGCACACATCTTGTTCAGCATCAGAGAATCCATACTGGAGAGAAACCCTATGAGTGTAACGAATGTGGGAAAACCTTCAGCCGGAGCTCAAATTTTGCTAAACATCAAAGAATCCATATTGGAAAGAAACCGTACAAATGTAATGAATGTGGGAAAGCCTTCATTCATTCATCAGCTCTTATTCAACACCAGAGAACTCATACTGGAGAGAAGCCTTACAGATGTGACGAATGTGGGAAAAGCTTTAAGTGCAGTTCATCCCTCATCAGACATCAAAGAATTCATACTGAAGAGCAACTCTGAAAAATTACTGAATGTGAAGAAATGTAAGTTGGTTTTATCACTGTGTTAAATACCTGAGCATTTAGGTGGAATACCCATAAAATGCTGCTGGAGGACCAATCGTGTATGCATCTGATTTTACTTGCATAATACATAGTTTTGAGCCATAAACACAATGTTCCTTCTATCTACTGAATGAATCAGTATGAAAGCTTCTAGCTAGGGATCTCAAATTTTGATCCCCTTCCCCCCCACCCCCACCAAATACCCTTTCGTGGAAATTCAAGAAATCCTTGGGAGTGGAGAGCAATATCATTGTGGTGAGATCTGGGTCCTCCCTCTCTTTGTCACATCAAAGCCCTGTTTATAGCTTCTCATTCTGTATGGAAATTCTTGTTTGTTAACTTAGGCAGAGGACCCATATCTTTATCATCAGGAAGGCACAGAGTTGTTCCTCTTTGGATCCAAAGTAGATCTCCAGATAATACAGGTAGTGTCATTTCTCCAGAAAGGGTCATTTCTTTTATATTAGCTATAAAACTTAAAGGTTAAAAGTTGAAATATGCTTTGGATCCTCTCCTTGCCCCAAAGGCTACTGTCTCATTTGATGCACATAAATAGAATGTATTTACAGCAGGTTCCAAGTCGCATTCATTTAAGATTATGCTGGTCATCAGTTTAGATAATTGTTACCCTCTACTGTGTAGATCTTTTTCTACTTCCTTGGAATTACCCTGAAGTTGAGAATGGAACAACCTCTTAACTGTAGTTTTCAGTCAAATGCCTCTTTTCTCATCTTTGGCATTGAAGGAATCCTGGTTGGTTGGTTTGTTTGTTTGTTTGTTTGTTTGTTTGTTTGTTTGTTTTTATACTCACATGAAGATTTCATTTCTTTACATTATTCTGCTTTCTGTAAACTATGTCACATTGAGAAAAGGCCCCGGGGATGTTGAGGGTCTGAAAAGTTGAGGAGTTCTATGTGTTATTATATTTAGGGTCCCAGTCAAGAGGAATAATTGAAGCAACTGTGAGACACAAGGACACACCTTCCTGTCAGATATGGAAATTAGTTCACAAGGCAGTGACTCATTGGAGGATAAGCAGCCTCCCTCCGTGAAGAAGAGGTTGCCATTTCTCTGGCTCTTAAAAGTCTGTCCACACTTTTTGTTGTTATTACTGTTCTCGCTAGATATGTGTTGGTCTTTGCTACATCCCAGAGCCCTAAAGAAGGTAGAGGGGTGCCTGAGTGGCTCAGTCGGTTAAGCGTCCGACTTCGGCTCAGGTCACGATCTCACGGTTCGTGAGTTCGAGCCCCGCGTCAGGCTCTGGGCTGACAGCTCGGAGCCTGGAGCCCGCTTCGGATTCTGTGTCTCCCTCTGTCTGCCTCTCTGCTGCTTGCACTCTCTCTCGCGTTGTCTCAAAAATAAACATACATTTTAAAAAAAAAATTTTTTTTTTAAAGAAGGTAGAAAAGACATGAAACCACAATGATAAGATAAGTTACTTGGGTGACCAAAAACCAGCAGTGGGATTGGAAAAGCAAAAGTTGAAATAAATATTTAGCCAAACGCTATGCAAATGTCAGTTTTTATTGTTACTCTATTGTATGACAAGAAAATTATAGAAAAGGTAGAAGGAAAGTAGTGACAGATTTCTTTTCTCTTCTAACTTCTATCCTTTATGAACATTTCAGCAACCAGTCCGTGCTCTTGCCTTCTCCACCCTGTCCTTGTTACTGTAATTCCTTCTCTGTAAACCTTCGTTGTATTATTGAAAAAAAGTAGAGGAAAAGAGTTTAAAGAAGTGGTAGTGGAGAGCAAACAAGATGGTTAAGGATGAAGGAGTTAAATCCAGCAGCAATGAAAATCAAAACAATAGGATATGGGGCCGAAAGGGCTGGAAAGAGGTTTTGGAAAGAACAAAAGATACGTTGAAAGGGTGGAGGCTGGTGGGAAGGCTCAAGGTCTGAGAGGTCAGACTAGGGGGCTGGCACCGGAACAAGGGAAAGGCGCTTAATCCTTTCACCACCTCAGTGCTCCATATTCATGGTCTAAAGTAGGAACTGACAGACTGTGGCCTGGACCCATGGACCAAGTCCAGCCTTCTGCCTGTTTCTCCAAACACAAGGCTTAGTTGGATCTTGACCACACTCATTTGTTTATGTTTGTTGGTGCTGCAACGGCAGAGTCAAGGAGTTGCCGTAGAGATTGTATGTCCCGCACAAGCCTACACTGCCTAATATTTCTCAGCGTGCCCAACACTTGAGTGAAAATAAGGTCATAATTTGGGGGCCCAAATTTGACTAACAAAATAAGACCCACGTGGGATTTTCAAAGTTGGGATTGAATTCTGCCACCTTCACTTAGCATTTATGTGACCTTACTGAGTCTCGGTGTCTTTATCTGTAAAATGGGAACAAGTCATCCTTCTCTCATAAGATTGTGAGGATTAGATAAGAATGCATGTAAAAGACCTGGCACACGATAAATTATGTGGAAAACCTCTATATGTATATGTATGTTTGTAAATATATATATATATACACATATGTATATATATGTGCGTATATATACGCATATGTATATATATATGTGTATATATATATTTACTTTTTTTTTCTTTTTAATGAAATGTCAGTCCATTTGGGCTGCTAACCAAATAACTCGCCGTAGACTGAGTGGCTTATAAACAACATTCTCACAGTCCTGGAGACTGGGAAGTCCAAGATCAAGGCCTCAGCACATTCAATGTCCGGCGAGGGCCTCCTTCCTGGTTCTGGGACAACCATCTTTTTGCTGTGCTTTCTGGTAAAAGGGCAAGAGGGCTCTCTGGGGCCTCTTTTCTAAGGGCACTAACCCTATTCAGAAGAATTCTGCCCTCGTGAGCTTCCAAAGACCCCACCTCCTAATACTATCACTCTGGGGATTAGGTTTCAAGATAAATTTGGGGAGATAAAATCTCAGTCTATATAGTAAGTGGCTAAGCATCAATCAAGCAGAAATTACTTAAGAATGAATGTATCTGACACCTCTCGTTTACCGGTCAAGAACTGTGACCATCCTACTGTCTAGCTCATCATAGAGAAGGGGCTTCTCTATTCTTCCTTCCATCTGGTGCTGCTCCCTACAGAGCCTCCTTGAGACCTTGGGGAATCTGCTTTTTTCCCTTCTGCATACCACTCTACTGGGAACTATCTGACAGTTCCAAAGACTCAAGTTCGTAATCTATTTACAGTTTCAACAGCATTGAGAGACGTGCTCTAAGTTCGTTTTGCTGAGAACTCTGATCCTTTACATTTCAGTATTTGTTCTGTTTATGCTCGATGTTCGACCTGTGTTGTTTGTACTCCAGTGTGATTGTTGGAAGTTTTAATGTTCCATTTTTCAAGTGTTTTTGGTTACGTATAAAACCAAATTGACTGCTCTTACCAGTCCACTGTCAATAAAGATGTTGTTTATATATATATATTGTCAGAAACTTTTGTAAATTGCTTCGAAGTTTTCCTAATTTAAGCATATTTTAAGAGGCAAAGAAAGACCTACTGTAAAATCCTTCAGGAAAGTTCATCTGGGCTCCACCACTTGTCAGACAGGGGATGGGGGAATTCCCTCCACGGCCCATGGATCTGCAAGAAGGTTAAAGAGTAGAGAAAGGTCGTTTCTACCAACTGGTGTTGAGTCCTCAAGCCAAGTGCAGGCTCCACTCCCTTAGCAGGGGGTAATGGAGAAAAAAGGGACCACTCATTTAGCAAGAGTACCTACAGGAAGTACAGTTACAACTAGACAAGATCAGATAGACCGATTTAGCATAAATCTTAAACTACGTCTGGCTTTTGGGAGGAGAGTGTAACCACCCAAAGAATAAAAACAATAGTACTGTATAAGAACACCAAACTGTACTCATATTCATTGGCAATTAACCAGTTCAATTGTCTATTGAAAGTTTCTAATAACTTTGTTTTCCTAGGTGAGTTTTTACTTTTTAATTTTTTTTTTTTTTTTTAATTTTATTATTGGGACAGAGAGAGACAGAGCATGAACGGGGGAGGGGCAGAGAGAGAGGGAGACACAGAATTGGAAACAGGCTCCAGGCTCCGAGCCATCAGCCCAGAGCCCGACGCGGGGCTCGAACTCCCGGACCGCGAGATCATGACCTGGCTGAAGTCGGACGCTTAACCGACTGCGCCACCCAGGCACCCCTACTTTTTAATATTGCAACAGGACTCAACAGGAAGCTCTTTGTCCCTGCTTTGTCCTTTCCTTTACCTTTTTAGGCCCCAACAGGGCAGTCTTGGAATCCAGAACCACATGAGCTATCTCTCACCATAGGCTTTATTGGCAAGGAGAAAGCATGTGCCCCTCTGGTAATACATATAAAATGACATCTGTGGATTACCTTCTAGTTCCAATTAACGCCCTCAAAAAATCAGATGTTTTCATTGAATTGTTCTTTACATTTTTCACAGTGGTAGCCTCTGTTAGTCCATAAAGCAGATAGTCTGCCCTTTGAGTAGACTGTACATAAAATGTGCATACTTTACTCTCCCCCACTCCTGCCAATTCACCCATAAACGTTACTACCATGTCAGAAAAGTTCACGTGTCTGGGGAATTGAAGGGTTGAAACCAGAGACTCAGGCATTGCTTGGTCAAAGACTTCCATCTCTGCTCTGTTTTTTGTGGGTTTTTTTGGGTTTTTTTGTTTTTTGGTTTTTTTGGTTTTTTTTCTGTGTGGGCTATATTCTATCTTCTCCAGTGATGACAAATACATCTACTGGAAATCCCAAGTTAGTATGGTTCGAAACATTTGCAATCCCAAGAGGAATACTTCTTTCTAAATAGCTCTGGCAAAATCCACAAGGCTACTTCTCGGCTTTGCTTGAGATCATGCTGATTGATCACCGAGCCATTTGCTGCTTTGAATTGCGATCTTGTCATTGAGCAGGCCGAGTCCCTGTAAAACCGCAGAGCAGGGGAGGGTGAGGCCCATCCCACTCAACTTGCACTGCAGTGGGAAAGGGCTGCTTCCCTAAGAGAAATCCAAGGATGGTAAAACAAACAGGTCCATTGCAATTGGTAGCAACCTTCAGTATGAACAAGTCCCCAAAAGAGCTGTTCTTCAAAGATCAGTGACACACTGATAAAAAAAAAAAGCCAAAACCTAAAAATATTTACAACATTGACTTCATAGGATTTCTGTGAGGGTTGAATATGTGAAAATGCTTTGTAAGCTATAAACGTGTTGCAGAGTTACATTGTTATGAAAATGGTCTATTCTTTGATGTCAGGCTCTGGTATATATACAGTAAGCATGGACTTCTCACCAGAGTGCCAATTATGGTGTTTTGTTTTGTTTTGTTTTGTTTAATGTTTGTTTATTTTTGAGAGACAGAGACAGAGCATGAGTGGAGGAGGAGCAGAGAGAGAGGGAGACACAGAATCCGAAGCAGGCTCCAGGCTCTGAGCTGTCAGCACCCAGCCGGATGTGGGGCTCGAACCCACAAACTGTGAGATTGTGACCTGAACCGAAGTCAGATGCCCAACCAACTGAGGCACCCAAGTGCCCTGCCAATTCTGTTTAAAAAAAAAAAAAAAGTTTATTATTTTGAGATAGAATCCCAAGCAGGCTCCATGGTGTCAGTACAGAGACCTACTTGGGGCTTGATCCCATGAACTATGAGATCATGACCTTAGCTGAAATCAAGAGTCAGATGCTTAACTGACTGAGCCGCCCAGGTGCCCCCAGAGTGCCAGTTCTTTTCTTTTTTTTCTTTTTTTTTTTTAATGTTTATTTATTTTTGAGAGAGAGCACAAGCAGGGGAGGGACAGACAGAGGAAGACAGAGAATCCAAAGCAGGCTCCAGGCTCCGAGCTGTCTGCATGGACCTGAGCCACCCAGGCACCCCCAGAGTGCCAGTTTTTAATGCTAACTTGTCCTATCTGTCTTTCGTGGGTTGGCAAAGAGTCTTTGCTCATCAATAGTTATGTTCCCAAGGTGATATGTTACTTTTACCATAGCAAAAATGTGGTTATTTTACGTGGAGTTGAACTCAATTCCCAATGTTATGACCCATGCAACTCATGTTATAGTGACTTAAACCTACTGAACTACCCAGGACTCTAATCAGTGAAAACCCATTTCAAGCAAGCATAAACAAAAGGGCTACCATGATTAATGTGTTTAAGGGCTAGACATAACTTAAGATATGACTGCATCCAGGGGTTCAAAGATGTCATCAGATCGTGCTCCAGATTCGTTTTATTCTCAGGCAGACAGCATGGCAGAGATGGCCATTGGCAGCTTTTGGCTTGAGTTACCCTGGCAGCTGTTGATGCCAAAGAAAATATTTTATTGTCTATGGGGCCATTCAAAGTTTCAAGGTAGATTATGGCTGAATGGCTTGGATCACGAACCCATTGAACCAATCACTATGGCCAAAAGAATTGGGTATTCTGACATGGGGCGAGGTAGGGTGGAATTTAGCCTTATCCAAAATGGTAGCATGGGTTTCCCACAAGGTCTCTGTTACCAGAAGGGGAGAAGGGAATGTGTGCTGAGCAGAAAATAAAATCCACTATCTCAGGATCTAGGCCCACCCAATCCAGGGACATGGGCTTAACTTACTAAGTACAGGATGAGGGCATTATGCCTACTATAGACCTGGAAGGAGGTAGAGTGAGAAAACAAGTAGTGTGAACATGGATTTGTCCTCTTCGGGATCTGTAGTTTCCCTCAAATTTATGGCATCTCAGAAGGGTGGAAGAACTTGGCTTTTTACCTCCAGGGATCTTATTTCAAAGGACCTCATGTACACATGGACATAAATATTGAAACAAAAATCTTTCATGCCCCCACAGAAAAGGACAGATTTAAGTGGATTTTAGCCTCTTAGTTTGTAAGTCCTTAATTACATCTCCTTTTATATTTAGAGCCATGTATACGTAACAACTCAGCTTAAGTCCCATTCTATCGTATGTGACAGGCACAACCGAGGGAGAGGGAAATCTAAGGTTTACCTGGGGGGGGTGGAGACTGACTACATCTACTTCCAGATACTCTCAAGCAGTAGGAATGCTAAGAAGAGAGAGAGAGGATGTGGAATGTGATATTGTCCCCCTGCATTGAGATCAGAGAAAGCTCTCCCAGATTTCCCCCCCTCCCCATCGTATAACTGGATTGTGAGGTTAGCAAACCACAGCAGTATCATTGTTTTCGCCTACTCACTAGAACACCCATTCTCGATGCTTGCTTGTGTGACCTATTCAGTGTGGGCTGGCAGGAAGGTTCTCCTCGTTATAATCATTCAGAAAGCCAAGCTGATGAAGCAGCCATCATCTCAAACACTGCTTTTGCCATGCTAGAAGGAGAGGAAGGATCTAAAGGGTCTTGCACTGACACATTCCATTTCCACTCACGTTTTATTTCCCTGAACAGGTCATGTACCCCAATCCAACCTCAAGTGAGGACCAGGAAAAACTATCTCCTTTGCAACACTTTCCTGGAAAGGAAGCCCACTCTCCTACTCTCCACTCGTTGTAGGATTAGTAGAAGGTGGCATGGCATCCTTGTGTGTCTTAAGCCTTCCTCATCACCCCTCATATGTAAACACCTTCTCTGAGCCTCTGACTATGTAGCATTTCTTACCTTTTGCTGCCATCTCTGACTCCCTGCTCACTTCCCCATGTTCATTGAGCCTTTGGTCTCCTATCTTTTACCATTGCTCCCAATATCTACACCCAGGATTGTTCAGCAAGGACTTTGGAGCAACTGTTCTAGGTGCCAGGTACTATATGCTAGGCCTAGTATGTGCTAGGTGTCAGGGATAAAATGAGGAGTCAGACACAGACTCTGCTTTTAGCTAAGAGACTTGGCCAAGTCAACAAGCGATCACAATGTGGTGTGATAAGAGCTGTCATACAGACGTGTGTAAGAGACCCAGCCTTTCTTGGTCAGAGAAGTTGGCATCCAAAAAGCCAGGAAGATGTCACCGTAGCTGAATCTCAAGGAAAGGGAATCACAGGCTGAAGAAGTTAAGTGGGAAGGCATGACATTGCAGGCAGAGGGAGCCATGTGTGAGGTAGAGAATGGCGTATTTCAGGAACTATGTGTGGTTTAGCATGTTGTGCCTAGAGCTTAGAGACGAAGAGTAGCACTGGTGGTAATTGAGGACGTAATGACCATCAACAGGCAGATCTTGAAGGGTCTTGTAAGTTCATCTGGAGTTGATTCTGGAGTATGGATATGGAAGGGAGGGAAGAGGCTTTCAGTTGCTATGTTTAGCAAGTGAGAGTTCATATGTGAGAGATTCCCATGACTGTGGTGTGGCGAATGCACTGGAGAGGGGTGAAATTGACGGCCAGGAGCAAGTTCAGAGGTTGTGCAGCGGTAATGTGGGAAAGAGACAGTGACTCTAGATTAACCTTTCTCCCTGTCCCACCCTTCTGAGTAGGGTTATTCATGTTCTTCCATTGCTCGTCTAGGTTTCAAAGCTATGATTAAGGGCTCTTAAAGGTACAGATACACACACACTGCTTTAGACATTATTCGTATTTTTATTATCCCACTCTTGAAACAAAACCGGTGTACGCTGTCCAGTACAGAAACAGAAGCATTACATTTTGCTCTTTTCTTCCGCCTGGGAGACAGGATATGTTAAATTTTTGTTTTTAAGTTAAAAGTATGACTGTTCTATAGTAAGCCTGTGACGAAGATTTATTGGACTCATTAATGAGGGAACTACCTGGCTAATAATGCTGGTTCAAAGATGCATACCAGAGACGGTGTATAAACGGTCAGTGAAGGAAAGCATGTTGGCATAAGCTTGCTAAATGAGACACAAAACTGGCCAGTGTCGTACAGGGCAATAAAACCACAAACTCTGAGGTCATCTTTTCTACCAAGTAGAAATCCTTTGCAACTTATCAAGGGTTTTGCTTTTGTTTTTAACAGGGCAGCAAATGGCTTCACAGAGTTAGGCCCTAATCAATAGTAAATAGTAAGTCAAACAAAGCTATACTACCCCAAGGAGTCAGATAGCCTTTTCTTTTTTTTAATGTTTATTTATTTTTGAGAGAGAGAGAGCATGAGCAGGTGAGGGACAGAGAGAAAGGGGGACAGAGGATCTGAAGCGGGCTCTGCACTGCAGCAGTGAGCCCAATGTGCGGCTTGGTCTCACCAACCTCAAGATCATGACCTGAGCCAAAGTCAGACATTCAACCGACTGAGCCATCCAGGCGCCCCCTGAAGAGCCAAATCACCTTTCAATGAGCTTTTCAGATAAAGTTGCATTTTGATGTTCACATGTAACCAGACTTTTGCCTTGTTTCCAAGTTTTGGATAAAATTTTCTTAACAGTCTGCCCTGTGTTCATAGATGTTCTCTACAGATTTTTTTTTTTATTATTAAAAAAAAAACAGATTCATTGTGGTTTTGTTACTTGGCTTCATTTACATGGTACAGCTATAGGGCACTTTGTTATGATGCCAGCAAGTCTCAGGCCGTCTGGTTCTGAGCAACTACTAAGGCCAGAAAACACATTTCTCATTGGAGACTTTATAAGGAATTTGGGGTTCCATCCTCAATGGTTTCCATCATTCTAGAGATTTTTCTAATGTTTTTAAATGTTTGTTTATTTTTGAGAGAGAAAGAGAGACAGAGTGAGTAAGGGAGAGGCAGAGAGAGAGGGAGACAGAATCGGAAGCAGGGTCCAGGCTCTGAGCTGTCAGCACAGAGCCCACCGCGGGGCTCGAACCCACAAACCGTGAGATCATGACCTGAGGCGAAGTCGGACGCTTAACCGACTGAGCCACCCAGGTGCCCCTGGAGATTTTTTTTAAGATTGCTTTTATTTGTTCTTCTGTTCCAGGGCTAGAAAACTAAACCCAATGGATTCATCTCTATCAAGTTCCACCTGTAATACCTGTAAATATGGATGCATTCCGCTCCTTTTGCGGTTCCCCAGATCTGTTACAGCTCCTGTTCTACCGGAGAGTGACCTTCTTTTCGACTTGTAGGGCTGGGATCTTGAAAGCCATAGCATAGGTACCATAGACATTTCCTAGACGGCTTCTCTAGGTATTGATTCTATATACGAAATAAAACATTCTTCCTTAATGGTGGACTGCTCATGGCTGAGCAGGATAGATTCTTAAATATAACTCCAAAGCTGTGTTTGCATAATTGATTTATTCAGTTTTATCTTGGTAAAAAGGAGGACGAATGCTTTTTGTAGTTACTCTATACAAATAACTGCATTGTTATGAAAAGAAAATAGACTCCATAAAAGTATATGCTCCTTAATTCTGAGTGATAATGAGAACAAAATCCCATTTAAGCTTTAAATTTTCACACTTTGAGGGATATTTTATTTCCATTTGCAAAGGCACAGTGTACTAAATTGAGCGTTAGAAACAGATCAAGAAGAGAAAGGGCTTCCTCATATGTCTATCAGATAGAATATTTTTTAAATTACCAAAATGCTCTAAACAGATAATCACAAATATATTTCATCTAACAGGTCATTCATTCCTCCTCAATTAACTCTTTGTCCTCCACTGAATCATCGGTTAACAGTCTGATCTCATGAAGTAATCTGCTTCCAGACAAAAAAAAAAACAAAACCAAAAAAAACAGAATCCCGGAAATCTGACAGTTCTCTAAGCAACGTCAGCTTTGGCTTGGAAGTGTGCACCCATGAGTCTGTTCTTTGAAGCAGCGATAGCTGATATCCGGTGAGGTTATTTCCACCGAATGTTTACATCTTCCTTCTTTTTTTAAAGACTCCGTTTCTGGCTTGTAGCTTATAGAAGAACCTTCAGACAAGGAAGAAAGGAAAACATAAACCACTTATTCAGAATCAGACTGGCTAGCCCTGCTTAATTTATTACAGTAACCAACAATATCTCAATAGAGGAGAATAAAATCCTTTCTTGGTGTATAATACATGAGTCTTTCAAGAAGCAGTTGATCAGTGTTTCCCCAGAGGTTAAGAACATATTAAGGGCCATGAGGACCATCTCCAGGGATTTCAACCATAAATAAAGTGTACAACCTCTGAAACATACTTATCTTAATAACATATCTGTATCAAGTTAGTCTCAAGAAGGCTTATATTCTCTGGTATCTCTTCCCATAAGCTGAGCAGCTGTCAGTAATTCTCAGCTAATTAATAACTATGAAACATACCAAACAAACCTAAATATTTCTCGCATTTCTCCTTTTGTGGGTGCCATATCACAGGCTCCTAGGTAAGGGACTATTTGGGGCCTGTTTATTTTTTTTAAATCAAGAGTATGACAAAGTTAGCACAAAGCACAAAACATAATTCTGGTGAGAGACTGAATCTGTAGTATGTGGGCAGATTATGCAGAAAGTTAAGAATGATTTTTCACCTCCTCTTGTTAAGAGCGGACTATCACTGACACAAGGGTATAACCAAACTCTGATATTATATAAATATAATATTTAGAGTTAAAGATTTTGGGGGCACCTGGCTGGTTCGGTCAATGGAGCATGTGACTCTTGATCTCGGGGTCATAACTTTGAGTCCCACATTGGGGGTAGAGTTTACTTAAAAAAATAGAATCAAAGATTTTGCAAACATACAATGAATAAACCCATCAAAATCAAGCCAGTTTTTGTCAAAATTTTTAACACATTTTATTGCTTCTTTTCAGTATTTGCAGCCATTATAAAGCACAACAAATAAAGTTCACTTTTCCTCAGACCTTCTAAAACTTACTGTATCCACTCTAATTTTGTCTCTTACTATCTTTTCACATCCTAGAACAACCAGACTCTAAGAAAAAAGTATTTGTGCGGCAGCTGGGTGGCTCAGTCATTTGAGCTTCTGACTTCGGCTCAGGTCATGTTCTTGCAGTTCGTGGGTTCGAGTCAGGCTCTGTACTGACAGGTCAGAGCCCGGATCCTGCTTTGGATTCTGTCTCCCTCTCTGCCCCTCTCCCACTCACTCTCTCTCCCTCTCTCTCTCTCTCTCAAAAATAAATAAGCATTAAACATTTTTTTAAAAGGAAAAATTACTTTTTCTCTTGAAAAACAGAAGCGACATCCCATTCTCTTTTATATATGTCTGGGGGGGGGGCCCCAACATGACCCCCAGCCTCAATGATTGGCTAGAAGGATTAACAGGGTTCAGCATATTGCCATACTCGTGGCTGTGATTATTACAGTAAAAGGATACAAAGCAAAATTGGTAAAGGGAAAAGGTGCGTGGGACAAAGTCTGGAGAAAACAAGGTATAAGCTTCCAAGAGTTCTCTTGGCACTAGAGTCACACAGGACATGCCCAATACCCCCTGCAGTGAGTCGTGATAACATGTGAAATATCGTTTACCAAGGGAGTTCACTAGAATCTCAGTACCCAAGGTGGTTTTTTAAAATATTCTTTAAGTTTATTTATATTTTGAGAGTGAGACTGTGCGTGGGGGAGGAACAGAGGGAGAAAGAGAGTCCCAAGCAGGCTCTGTGCCGTCAGCATGGAGCCCAACGGGGGCTTGATCCCACAAACCAAGAGATCATGACCCGAGTCGAAATCAGGAGTCAGACGCTTAACCAACTGAGCGACCCAGGTGCCCCGGTACCCTTCGTTTTTATTGGCACCCTCTGTCTAGCACGTACCAAAACTACAGACTCCTAGAAGGAAAACAGGTGTTCAGCATAAACCACGGTGTGTCTACACATAGTTTAGGCACAGCGGCCACTCTTATCAGCTCTGGGAATGGTGGGAACCATCCCCAAGTCAGAAGCCCCAGACGCCAGCCAAGGGTCTACCTTGTCAGCAGCACTTTCTAAAAATAACAGTCTTGCACTTGCCATGTTAACTATTTTTCTGCACAGTTTTGTTGCCATTATTATTCCAATATAGTCTTTTAACCACTTACATTAATCACAACTTTGCTAACCAAATTACCTAGGAAATAGATGATTGAGAACTCTGTGTTACACACAAGCAATTTATCAGATAAGCAAAATTCACAAACATCCACATTTGGCCTCCTTAGCTACACATCCCTTTTATACCTTCTTAGCGTGGGAAAATATATTGTTATATATAGATGTATACATACATATATATCTTAGCTCTGTCCACTGAAAGGGACTAGAAACAATGACACCCAAGTTGCAGTGAGCTCAGAGCTTGATTGGATACCATTCAACACGAAAAAAGAAAAGAAAAAAAAAAAGAACCAGGGTTCCTCAGAGAAATGGCTGATTCCAAGTCTGAAGGAAGGTAGTTACGAGAAGAGTCTGGAACATCTTATTCCAGAAAATAAAGTAGGACTCAAAAAGTGGTGAGAGTAGGTCAGAAAGGCAAAGGAGCCAGCTTGGCGTGGCCCTCACTAACCAAGTCTGGGACAAATTGAGTACCAAAACAAGACAGTAATGAATTATTGAACCATCGGGAAAAAATAGTGCTTGCGTTCACATTGATAAGAAGTAAGTAAACAGGGGCGCCTGGGTGGCCCAATAGGTTAAGCATCTGACTCTTGATTTTGGTTCAGGTCATGATCTCACAGTTGGTGAGCCTGCATCAGGCTCTGGGCTGACTGTGTAGAGCCTGCTTGGGATTCTCTCTCTTTCCCTCTGTCTCTGCCCCTCCTCCACTTGCTCTCTCTCTCTCTCTCTCTCTCTCTCTCTCTCTCAGATAGGAAGGAAGGAAGAAAGGAAAGAAGGGAGGGAGGAAGGAAGAAAGAGGTAAATAAACAAGGGAGAGCAGAGGCCCTTGCTTGCAGTAGAATGCCCAATGCAAACTGGTAAATGTGAAACTGGAAAATCATCATTTTGCAGCCATGACAATCAAGATTGGTCAGACAAGAATCATCAATGGGTGGTAAATCCAAAAGGGGAAAGTGTGATGAGGAACAGGATATTTGCAAAGTATTAAAGTATCTTCTCCATAAATTGCTCGTTACAATGGGCAATTGCAAGGGAAAAAAATATATACTAATAATTTTATCCTACTATATGGGAAGCACCCTGATTACATGATCAAAATTAATATATTGAACAAGTGGCAGATGGCAATTGTGTGCCTCAGATGTGATACCATGGGGACACAACATAATTTATGTAATATTAGAGAATGCATAACTGGAATCCAATCATGAGGAAACATTCAACAAACCTCAAAATGAGGACTATTGGCAACAAAAGATTGGGGCACCTGGGTGGCTTAGCCAGTTGAGTGCCCGACTTCAGCTCAGGTCTTGATCTCATGGTTTGTGCGTTCAAGCCCCATGTTGGGCTCTGTGGTGACAGCTCAGAGCCTGGAGCCTGCTTCAGATTCTGTCTCCCTCCCACTCTGCCCCTCTCCCACTCATGCTCTGTCTGTATCTCAAACATAAATAAAGGTTAAAAAATTTTTTTTAAAGATTGCATTCTTTAAAAATGTTACTGACATAAAAGACAAAGAAAGGTTGAATCCCTGTTCCAGGTTAAGAACTAAAGACGTGATGACTATATACAATATATTATCCTTAACTGGATCCTACGCAGGAGAAAAAATACTATGAAGGACATATTGGTTCCGTTTTTCAAAAGTGCAATACAAGCAGTAGAGTGGATAAAAGTATTACATCCATGTTAAATTTATTGAAGTTGATAACTATACCATGGTTATGTAAAATAATATCCTTACTATTGGGAAATGCACATTGAAGTATGTAGAGGTAAAAAAGCATAATGCATGCAATTTGCTCTCAAATGATTCAGAAAAAAATATATATAGAGAGAGGGTACATGATAACACAAAAAGAATAAGATGTTAAGAATAAGTGAATCTTGGGGCACCTGGGTGGCTCAGTTGGTTAGGTATCTGACTTCGGCTCAGGTCGTGATCTCGCAGTTTGTGAGTTTGAGCCCCACATCGGGCTCTGTGCTGACAGCTCAGAGCCTGCAGCCTGCTTCGGATTCTGTGTCTCCCTCTCTCTCTGCCACTCCTCCACTCATGCTCTGTTTCTCTCTCTCTGAAAAATAAACATTAAAAAATAAATAAATAAAATCATCTTCAGTATTGCTTTCTCTAAGCTCTTAGGAACCATATTAAGTCAATAACTGAACATCGTGGTAATGCCCAGCAAATACAAGATTTTTTTTGTTACATTATGCTTAAAGGCAGCTGTAGTTTGAATTAGGCCAAGAACTAATTTATTTTTTTTTATTTTTTTTTAACGTTTATTTATTTTTGAGACAGAGAGAGACAGAGCATGAACGGGGGAGGGGCAGAGAGAGAGGGAGACACAAAATCGGAAGCAGGCTCCAGGCTCTGAGCCATCAGCACAGAGCCCGACTCGGGGCTCGAACTCACAGACCGCGAGATTGTGACCTGAGCTGAAGTCGGACACTTAACCGACTGAGCCACCCAGGTGCCCTGGCCAAGAACTAATTTAACTTAAAATGATCTCATTCTAACCCTCTACAAAAATGTGGAATGGTTAGACACTATTTTTTATTATGTTCAAGAGTCTTGTTCATTAAGTTTGACAACAACAAAGCTGAGTAAGAAAAAAAATCTTCAAATAAAAATATAAAAACATGGTTGGTTGACTGGGTGGCTCAGTCAGTTAAGTGTCTGACTCTTGACTTTGGCTCAGGTCATGGTCTCACAGTTTGTAGGTTCAAGCCCCATGTCGGGCTCCATGCTGGCAGCATGGAGTCCTCTTGGGATTCTCTCTCTCCCTCTCTCTCTGCCCCTCCCCTGTTCTGTCTCTCTCTCAAAATAAACTTTAAAAAAAATATATAAATATAATTTTTAAACATTTATTTATTTAGAGAGAGTGGGGGAGAGAGGCAGAGGGAGAGAGAGAGAGAGAGAATCTCAAGCAGGTTCTGTGTTGAGCCCAATGTGGGGCTTGATGTCGGGTTCAATCTCACAATCCTGAGATCATGACCTGAGCTGGAGTCAAAAGTCTGACACTTAACCATCTGAGCCACCCAGGCGCTCCTAAAAACACAATTTTTAGGGGTGCCTGGGTGGCTCAGTTGGTTAAGCATCTGACTTTGGCTCAGGTCATGATCTCACAGTCTGTGGGTTCAAGCCCCACATCAGGCTCTGTGCTGACAGCTCAGATCCTGGAGCCTGCTTCAGATTCTGTGCCTCCCTCTCTCTGCCCCTCCCCTGCTCATACTCTGTCTCTCTCTGTCTTAAAAATAAATAAATAATAAAAAACATTTAAAAAACACACACAATTTTTAATCCCAATTCCGGTCAAAGTACAGAACAATATTTTTAGAATAAATTTCTCCCACTCTATTTTTGAAATCCTGGTGCTATACAAAAGACTTGGAAACAAGACTTTGGATATACATAAAAGAAGGTGAACATGTATACATGTAAATCACTAACAAAAGTAAGGAAACGCCCTAGAAAAGAACAGTGACTGACGATTGCCATGTCACTTTTTCCAAGGAGTCATATTAGAATGCAAAAGCAAAGAACGATTTCTATGATTTTTTTTTTTTTAATGCTGGTAACAATCACCTGGAAAGAACTTTAAGGTTGTAAAGTCTTATATGTGTAGTACTTTTTTAAATGCACCTTTGAAAAATATTGATATCACAGAACCACCTATTTTAAGTGGCCACAAATTCCATTTTGGTGGAACGTGTAGATGATGACCAGGTTGCTTTTCTATAGCTCTAATTATGTGAAATATTTTTAGTTACGAATACGCTGGGGTTATGATGACACCACCACCCAAAAAATGTGATGAAATATTTATGAAAATGGAATCTGATAATTCACTATCGTTTGAATGCCCAATCTGGAGCTACTGCAGACATTTGTACTTCCTGGAACTGGGATGGAGACAGCTTTGACTTTCAAGTGGAATGGATTTGTATGGCACAAGAAACGTACGTATTTTCTACAGAATCCAGGGGAGGGGCGCCTGGTGGCGCAGTTGGTTAAGCGTCCGACTTCAGCCAGGTCACGATCTCTCAGTCCGTGAGTTCGAGCCCCACGTCAGGCTCTGGGCTGATGGCTCAGAGCCTGGAGCTTGTTTCCGATTCTGTGTCTCCCTCTCTCTGCCCCTCCCCGTTCATGCTCTGTCTCTCTCTCTGTCCCAAAAATAAATAAATGTTAAAAAAAAAAAAAAAAAAAAGAATCCAGGGGAAAAAAAATGCATCCCCATGCCCTGATGGGTTCCACCATGAAAAACTAATGCCCCTCCTGGGAACCCAGCTCCTCGTCTCTGAAACGAGCATCCGAGGTTTTCTCAGCTATGCATATTCCGAGCAGCTCTGCCACTGCCAAGGTGCAAGAGAGGACAGTCCTTCTGATCCTTCTGTGCCTGGCAAACCTCTTCATGCACTTAGTGTCTGCACATCTTCAAATAAAGACCGTCTGTCGCCATTGCGACCAGAAGGCACTTGCTTGACTCTCTACTACATCCTGGGAATTTTTTTTTTTTCTAGATCATCTATTTTAACCCATGATGTTTCTCATTCTTTCACTTTTAGCTTCTCTTCCAGTTTCTCTGCTTTGAATTATTGAGTGTCGTCATCAAATAGTTTTTGGTTCATCTTCAGGAAGAATGCTATCACACTTTATATCTAACAATATGTTTTCTTGTTCCAGTGTACCGTTAAATTGCAGTACAGGGGGAGAAACACGAGGGGAAGAATTTTTGCTGCATCGTCACTGATTAAACTCAGATTCTGGATTTACAGTTACTTTCTTTCAGCACTTGAGAAACGTTGTTTCACCTACTTCTGGCCTCCATGTTTCCTGATAAGAAGTCCACTATCATTTGAATTATTTTTCTGTTGCTGATATGGTATCCCTTTTCTCTTGCCGCTCCCAGGATTTTTCTTCATCTTTTTTAGTTCTCAGAAGTTTGATCATTAGCTGTCTTATTAGACTGCATATCTTTGTGTTTATCCTGCTGGCATTTTCTTAGATTCTTGAATCTGAAGACGTATGTCTTTAGTCAAATTTGGAGACACTTTTGAGTACTATGATACTCTGGATTGTTATGTGAATCTTGTGATTTAGCAGGCTTCTCCTGACATCACTCTGGTGGGAGAAGGAAGTTCACCACTGAGCTGTTAGCATTAGGTGGGAATGGAAGTCCAAGATACTCAGCTTCTTTTGACAGCTCTGGGGAGGGGGATTTGTTACTGCTGGGCAGAGGTCGAATTTCAGGCTCCCTATTAGACCACCACCATTAACAACACCTCATTGAGGATGGAAGAGGCATTCTCTCACCTACCACATAGCTGTCACTGACACTGTGTGGGGGGAGGCTCAATACTACCAGCCGGGTGCAAATGAAAGTCCCAGCTCCCCATACTGTCTTCTCTGACATTATCCTTGCAGGGACAGAAGAGTCCCTCATTGCAATCTTTGCTGTTGGGGATGAGATGGGTCCACAGTTTTTTTCTGTGGTGTTTGGCTGGAGTAGAGGTTATTTTCTTAAAGGTTTTCTGTCATTCTAGACTATCCTTTTCTTGGTCCTTTGGCTGGAGAGAGACAGGCTCTTCTTGGAGCCTTTTTTTAATCTGCACCCATTGGCATATTGTGTTGCCAGCTTCTCCAAGCACCCAGGCCAGAGTATATGAGGCAAAACAAAAATGTAGAAAAGTTATCACTGTGTCTTTCTTCACGTTGCACGATTCCTAGCTGGCCTGCCTTTGGTCCAAATTTCAGAGTCTTCTTATATTTGTTTTATCTATACAATATCAAGGGTTTTTAGCTATAATTAATGGGGGATACAGGGAGAAGCATGCCTATTCCATCTCAGCCCATTATCTGTTCACCTTCATATATGACACTATTTTAATGGGTATAAATTTCTGGGCTGACAGGGTTTTTTTTTTTTTCTTTTTCCTTTTTTTTTTTTAATGTTTTTATTTATTTTTGAGAGAGAGAGAGAGAGAACGAGTTGGGGAGAGGCAGAGAGAGGGAGACACACAGAATCTGAAGCAGGCTCCAGGCTCTAGGCTATCAGCACCAAGACTGACCCAGGGCTCAAACTCATGAACCACAAAGTCAGAAGCTTAACGGACTGAGCCACCCAGGTACCCCTCTTCTTTCTTTCAGTACTTTAAAAGTGCTCCACTGTCCTCTGGCTTGCTTGCTTTTTTTCTTTCTTCCTTTTCTTTTCTTTTCTTTTTTTTTCCTTGTGAAAAGTAATTATTTTAGAACCCAGTAAATACAGACATTTTCTCCTCTGTTTTTAAGATTTTCCTTCATTAGTGGTTTGTAACAATTTGATTATGATGTGCCTTGGTGTGATTTTTTCACATCTTTGAATTTCACTGAGCTTCTTGGATGTGTGGGGTTATAATTTTCATCAAACTTTGAAAGTATCTAGTCATTATTCTAACTAAAATTTAAATTAAAAAAAGGGGGGAAACAAACATATTCAGTCATCCCTCACTCTCTCCTTCTAGGATTCTTTTTTTTTTTTTTTAACGTTTATTTATTTTTGAGACAGAGAGAGAGCATAAACAGGGGAGGGTCAGAGAAAGAGGGAGACACAGAATCCGAAACAGGCTCCAGGCTCTGAGCTGTCAGCACAGAGCCCGATGCGGGGCTCGAACCCACAGACCGGGAGATCATGACCTGAGCCGAAGTCGGAGGCTCAACCGACTGAGCCACCCAGGCGCCCCTCCTTCTAGGATTCTAATTGCACTATAACTCTCCGGTGCTCCATTCATTCTCTATTTTCTCTCTGTGTTTCATTCTGGGCAGTTTCTATTTTTATGCCTTTGAATGAGTGATTCTTCTCTTTTGCAGTGTCGAATCTGCTCTTCGTCCAATTTTTTTTTTCATTTCAGCTATCATATTTAGTATCTCTAGTAGTTTGATCTCCCGCTTATATTTTTTTCCTTTCACAGTTCAAGAGTCCCTGCGTTATGTCATATTTCCTCCAAAGGTATCCATTGGCTCTTTGCGATCCCAAGAGCCCCCCTTTACAGGGTTGCTTCACGGAGATTTATATTTCCCTGCAGATCCCCATAGGTAGGGGCTCACCCTGGTGGGCCTCACACACAAACAAAGCAGCAGAGAATCCAAGTCACAGAGCGTAGGGGCAGGTTAGGAAGGAAACGGTGTCATTGAGGGAAACTGCTCTACAGCCCCAATGGAGTCTGTTTCACTATAGAAAATATGGCCTCCGAGTATTAACACCACGGAATTGAGGCAAAGGAAAACACGCCTTATAATATATATATTATAATCTAAGATATAATAGCCTTAATATAAAAACTTAGAAAAATAAATGTCTATTTAGATTAATATCAATCTCAATATTAGTTAAACGTTTGTTTTTATTATTTTACTATTACGATTTGGATGCGCTGAGGAAGGAAGCTCTAGTTCAAAGAGCCAGAGATTATAAGGAAGGCATCATCGCTTCTTCAGTCAAGAACTTGAAAGAAGCACAAGGGTGCACACGCGCTCACCAACTCCACCGGCATCCGAGGTTTTCGCTAATTTTCAAAAGGCCCGTATCTTCTATCAATGACTGGTCCTTCAGCCACACTGAAATGGTCAGTGGCAAGAGCTGGCGTCATTCTTTTTTGCGTCGCTCGTACCTGATGGTAGCGCTTGACAGGTAGTCGCGGCCTCTCAATACAAGTTTGTTCGATTTGATTGGATTTTTTTTTTTTAGGTCACCCAAATTGTCGACAAACACAGCCCATTCCCGCTTAAACGCAGACAAGAGGGAAAAGGGGGAGGGGGAAAAAGGGAAAAAAAAAAAAAAAAAGCTCTGGCGCTGAGGATTCTGGGCGCTGGAGTTCTGGCGCCCCGGCCGCGCAGGCGCATTGTCTTGCCTGGCGGCCGGCCCCGCCAAGCCGGCGCCATTGCTGGAAGCGTTCCCGCCCTGCTCTGCGAGTGCCCTCAGTTGTCCTCAGTTCGGCAGCCAGGTACTCGTTGCCCCGGGCGCCGGGCCCCGGTTCCCCGCCGCCCCTCCCTCGGCGCTGGGCTCCAGGCGGCGTCCGGGGCGGGGCCGTTCCCTCCAGAGCCCCTGTCCCTGAGCCGACACGCCCACCCGAGAGGCGACTGGGGCTGGGCCTCCTGCCTGGCTGTCGGCGCGGTCTCCCCCAGGCTTGGCTCCGGGGCTGGCGGTGCCCTCGGCGGCGGGCGCGGCGCTGGGGTTGGGGAGCACGGGGCGCGGCCGTAGGCTCAGTGGGGTTCGACTAGGGCCTGCTGGCCTCTGACCTGACTTTCCGCCTCTTCCCAGTCCCGCGCCTTTGATGGAGGAAGCGGGGGGACCCCGGATGGGCACTTAGGGAAAAAGGGCGAGGCTGGAGGAAGGACAGTCTCCATCCTGGCTTCTGAACCCGCAGGGATGGAACGATTTCACACCTGATGGCCTGACAGGTGGATGAACTCCTCTCCTTTCGGTAACCGAGGCAGCTTCCCCCCCTCCCCCCGCCCCGTCTCATTTTATGGCATTTCACGGAATCACTTTCAAATCACCTGTCTCTCCCAGACCTGACAATGGCATTATTGCTTTGGCTGGGAAGTGCTGGATTGGTCCGAGGCGCTGAAGTTCTCAACAAGAACATGGACCCCTTCGTTATTTTAAAATAACAAAGCTAGCTGAGGACCCACAGCAAGTGACGTTTTTCAAGTCTTTGATACTTCCGCAGTGCTTGGGAAGACAGACAGGGACACTATCCAGAAAAAAATATCTAGGCGATTACGACTATGGAGAAATGTCGGCCTGGATTAGATATCTTCTGCATAATGGCAGAGGTGAAAGGAGAAACAGTGCGGTAAGCCTCATTCGCTAATAACGTGTGCTCAAATGATTTTGCCAATGGACACATTTCTACAGTAGCTAAACCAAGGTTAGAACCGGGGGGAGGTGGACAGCCACTCTGGAACTTTATTACTACACCAGACTCCTATGTATATGTAAATACTTCTTATTGTCTACTTGGAAAGTGTAGAAAAGTAGGAATGTAAACATCACAGGCCCAGGTCTCCGAGGTCACAGTGGACTTCCGTTTGTTGACTTGCTGTCTTTTTCTCTATGCGTTCTTTTTTACACAATAGAGATCAAGCTGATCTCGATTAAATAGCGTTGGCTATTCTGATTATAAAATTTAAACAGATGCTTATTGCCCAGTTTGGTATTAAACGTATTTGACTAGCATTATCTATATGGCATATTGCCAAGGAGGAGTTCTTTAATCTTTAAAAATTTATGGGATGCCTGGGTGGCTCAGTCGGTTTTGCATCCTACTTCAGGCTCGGGTCATGAGCTCACTATTCGTGAATTTGAGCCCCGCAGAGGCCTGCATCGGGCTCTGTGCTGACAACTCAAAGCCTGGAGCCTGCTTGGAATTCTGTGTCTCCCTCTCTCTCGCTCTGCCCCTCCCCACTCATGCTCTGTCTCTCTAAATAAATAAACAAACGTTGAAAAAAATTTTTAAAAAGAAGAGTATTTAATTTGGGGTTGAGGAATTAGTTTGCTTTAGAACAATATTTATCAAGGTAAATGTTTGAGGTGCTTGTTGACAATGTAGATTTCTGTGTCTCATACCTAGAGATGGTGATCAGATCTTGGATGGAGCTGAGGAATTTCCTTTTTTTTTTTTTTTTTAAGATTTTTTTTCAGTGATCTCTACACCCAAGGTGGGGCTTGAACTCTCGACCCTGTGATCAAGAGTCACACACTCTACCGACTGAACCAGCCAGGCGTCCCAGAATTTCCTTGTTTTTCTTTTCTTACTTTGAGAGAGAGCATGAGCAGGGGAGGGGCAGAGAGGGAGAGCAGGAATCCCAGGCACTGGGAGCACAGAGCCTTATTCGGGGCTCAGTCCTGCGAATCTTGAGATCATGACCTGAACTGAAATCAAGAGTCAGATGCTCAACCAACTGAGCCACCCAGGTGCCCCCAGAATTTCCTTTTTAATGAGCTTTTTGCATCCTCAGATTTAAGATGTGGGAGTTTTCTAACTATATGTAGGAGTTTTCTGGGGAAAAAATCATTTTCATTAGATTTGCAAAGGAACCCATGACCTAAAATAAGGTAGAGAAACACTGAAGTATGGGAAAAGCACTTTTATTAACTCTGAGACTTAACTATAAAAATCAAGAGTCAGGGGCGCCTGGGTGGCTCAGTTGGTCAGGTGATCGACGTCGGCTCAGGTCATGATCTCACAGTTTGTGAGTTTCAACCCCACGTCGGGCTCTGTGCTGACAGCTCATAGCCTGGAGCCTGCTTCGGATTCTATGTCTCCTCCTCTCTCTACCCCTCCCCTGCTCACGCTCTGTGTCTCTCTGTCTCTTAATAATAAATGTTAAAACAGATTTTTTTTTGTTACATCAGGAGTAAGATGTTCAACTGACTGAGCCACCCAGGCACCCCAAGAAAGACTATTTCTTTCTCATAAAAGTCTGAGTTTTCAGGTGACTGGCAGTGATAAGGGTGGGTAGGGGTAGGCAGCTCTATGGCATTAGGTCATCTAGAAACCCAGGTTCCATTCCTCTTTTTGCTTCAGCACCTCCTAGGGGCTGTTGTCTTTCCTATGGTAGAAGCTGGCTCACTTTCATACTGTTGCATTGCAAGCCTTTTGCAGGGGGTGGAGGGGTAGGGAACAAAGAACTGGAGGACAGACAGCTCCCTGGTAAAGATGTGATGTCACCTGGGGGCACTTGGGTGGCTCATTTCGTTAAGCGTCAGACTCTTGATTTCGGCTCAAGTCATGATCTCACAGTTCGGGTGTTCAAGCCCTTCATTGTGTTCCGCGTTGGGGTCCATGTTGGGCTCCTTGCTGGGGCTCCATGCTGGTAGTGCAGAGCCTGCTTGGGATTCTCGCTCTCCTTCTCCCTCTGCCCCTCTGCTGCTGACACAGGTATGCTCTCTCTCTCTCAAGATAAATAAGTAAACTTTAAAAAGATAAACTAAAACTCCTTTAAAAAAAAAAAAAAAGATGTGATATCAACCCTTTTATTCACATCCCGTTTGTTATAATTTACTGACCTGGGCACATCTGCCTGCAAGGTGGCTGGGAAATGTCTGTAGTTGGGTGGCCTTGTGGCCAGCTGAGATTTCAAACCTTTGTCAAGGAGAAGGGGAGACTGGATGTTGAAAGGCAATTAGCAGTCGCTACTGCATTGGCCTGCCTAAGTTTTCTGCTGCTTGAGTCAGTCTTAGAATATTTTTTAACAAAACTTGTTCTTTGGAAAATTTTATTTTTATTGACCTACAATTTTAAGATGATTTATATGTTATAGCCCCTTTGTTGTTTCTATTTTTGGTTTATTGGTATTTTTTCTTCTTTAGCCAGTGGCTTATATGTTCATTAGAGAATCACCTCCTTCCGTTCTCAGCTGTTTTGTTTTCTAATTTATTAGTTTCCTTATTATTTCTTCCTTATGGTTTGCTTGTAAATTATTTTTCTTATTTAGTTGGATGTTTAATATTTTTATTCTTTAAAAACATGTTAGTTGTGGGGCACCTGGGTCACTCAGTCAGTTAAGCATCCAACTTCAGCTCAGGTCATGATCTCAAGGTTCTTGAGTTCGAGCCCCACGTTGGGCTCTGTGCTGACAGTGTGGAGCCTGGAGCCTCCTTCAGATTCTGTCTCCATCTCTCTGCCCCTCCCCTGCTCGTGCTGTCTCTGTCTCTGTCTCTCTCTCCCTGTCAAAATATAAATAAACATTAAAAACATTTTTTAATGTTAGTTGAATGTCTTTAGGGATATAAATTTTATCTTTTTAAAGTTTTGGCAGGAATCAATGAGTTTTTAATCTATTATTCTCTCACTTTCTAATTCACTGGCAATTAAAGTTCTGTCTTAGACTTAATAGGTATTCAGGAGGGTTTATTTTATTTTCATTCCCTGGTGATTGAGTTTTTCCCTTCCTCCCTTCAGACTTATGTTTGTAATTCTACCACATCATGGTTAGAGAATGTCATGTATTCAGTTTCTTGTTTTTGATTGAGATTTTCTTTATTGTCAGTAGTCTGTGCAGTATATGATTAATATTAGCAAATGCTCCTTGAATACTTGAAAATAACTTTTGAATATGTTCCAGTATACTCCATATTTATTTTAATTTCATCTCTAGAATTTATAACAGCCATGCTTTATACAGTTCTTGTTTTTCAGAAGATACTGGTTAATTATTGCAAGTATCATTTCGGATGAGCTGATTGGCACAAACTTTAAGATTAGGTTAATAACGTTCTGCTGTTTATTAAGCCAAAGCTCCTCAATCTTATGTGCAGTAAGGTGTTCATTCAGGACAGGAGGACACTGAGCATGCTTATTAATCATAACAGAGTCCCTAACTGAGGGTCCATGCAACTGCTGGTAACACATTTTGCACAAAGTAGGGTTTCAGAACTTGGTATGTCACTGGCCTTTTTTATACATGAAACTGCTATTACCATGTTGGATGAATTTATATTAACAATCTGTACCATTGGGTGTAAGGAAATCTCATTTATCAGGCACACCTGGTTCTTGAACCAGACTCAGCATTAGCAAGGTCACATCCTCATTTAAGAAGGGGGCTGGGAAGGGAAACGGTACCTAGGTGTCTCTACTGGCTTAGTGGATGGTCATATATCTAGCCATCAGGTTGCATATGTTTGTTTTTTTGATTCGCTACCGGTCAGCTAAGTCATATTTGTAGATAAGTATTCTCTTACTTTTTATTATTTGTACCTTTCTGTCTCATCATAAACCTGTGGCCTTTCTCTGTTAACCATATTCATTGTTTCTTTTTCTTTTTATTATATTCTGTATGTGTGCTATTCTTCTTCTTTCCACCAACTTTGATGAATGCTATTATATGTTGTCATACCAGTGTGTTTAAATTGCACTGCCAGTCCCAAATTTAGGTGTCTTCATTTTCTTTTTGTTGTTGTTGTGAATTGTGGCTTGAATATTTTGGAATGTATCCTGACATAATGATCTGTTTTAGTGTGTGTGTGTATTTGTAGTGAGAGCTTTCTTTTGTTCTTTTTTTAATCCACAAATATACTTATTACTTCATTTTTTAATTGAGATATAATTGACATATTATATTAGTTTCAGGCATACAACATGCCATACAGCGTGGTTCAATATGTGTATATATTGCAAAGTGATCACCATAAATCTAGTTAACGTCCATCACCACACCTAGTTACAAATTCTTTTCTTGTGATGAGAACTTTTAAGATTTACTCTCTTATCAACTTAAGATATACAATACAGTATTATTATGAACTTTAGTCACCATTATATATATTACATCTCCAGGACTTACTTATTTTATAAGTGGAAGTTTATAGCTTTTGACCACCTTCTTGCCACTGTTGATCCCTGCCTCTGGCAACCACCAATCTGTTTTCTGAACCTATGAGTTCAAGTTTAGGTTTGGTTTGGTTTTGTTTTGTTATATTCCACATAAGAGTGAGGTCATACTTGTTTACATCTGTCTGACTTGTTTCACCTAGCATAATGCTCTCTTGGTGCATCCATGTTTTCACAAATGGCAAGATTTCCTTCTTTTTTTATGGATGAATAATAGTCCTGTGTCTGTGTCTCACATTATCCATTCATCTGTCAACAAACACTTCCATTCCTTGGCTTTTGTAATTAATGCTACAGTGAACCCATGGGTGTGGATATCTTTTTGAATTAGTGTTTTTGTTTCCTGTATGTAAGTGCCCAGAAGTGAAATTGCTGGGAAATGTAGTACTATTGTGAGTGAGTGAGTGAGTGTGTGTGTGTGTGTGTGTGTGTGTGTGTGTGTTGGGAAAATGCAGTACTATTTTTGAGAAACATTTAAGGAAATTTTAGGTATTATTTCTAGTTTTGTGAAAAATGTTGGTATTTTTATAGGGATTGCATTAAATCTGTAAATTGCTTTGGGTAGTATGAACATTTTAACAATATTGGTTCTTCCAATGCACGAGCACAGAGTATTTTTCCATTTAGTGTCTTATGGTTAAATCTTATGTATAGATCTTTCACCTCCTTGGTTAAATTTATTCCTAGGTATTTTATTCTTTTTTGATAAAATTATAAATGGGATTATTAATTTCTCTTTCTTACAGTTCATTGTTAGTGTGTAGAAACACAGCTGATTTTTATAAGTTGATTTTGTGTCCTGAAAATTTACTGGATTTGTTTATTCAACAGTTTTTTGGGAGAGTCTTTAGGACTTTCTATATATAATATTATGCCATCTGCAAATAGTGACAGTTCTTTTCCAATTTGGATACTTTTTATATCTTTTTCTTGCCTAATTTTCTAGCCAAGACTTCCAATGTCATGCTGAGTATAAATGATGACAATGGACATCCTTGTCTTACTCTGTTCCTGATCTTAGAAAAAGTTTTATCATTTCACCATTAAGTGTGTTAGCTGTGGGCTTGTCATATATTGCCTTTATTATGTTGCATTATGTCCTCTCTATACCCCCTTTGTTTACAGTTTTTATCATAACAGATGTTGAATTTTGCCAAATGCTTTTTCTGCGTCTGTTGAGATGATCATACGATTTTTATTCTTCATTTTGTTAATGTGGTGTATCACATTGATTGCCTTGCAGATATTGAACCATCCTTGCATCACTGGAATAAATCCCAGTTGGTCATTGTGTATGATCCTTTTGCTATATTGTTGAATTGAGTTTGCTACTATTTTGTTGAGGAATTTTGCATCTGTGTTCAACAGGGTTATTGACCTCTAATTTTCTTTTCTTGTGTCCTTGCCTGGATTTGGAATCCAGGTAATGCTAGCCTTGTAAAATCAGTTTGGAAGTATTCTTTCCTCTGTTTTTTCAAAGAGTTTGAGAACAGTTGGTATTAATTCTTCTTAAATGTTTGATAGAATTCAGCAGTGAACCTACCTAGTCCTGGACTTTGTTTTTTGGGGGGAGATTTTTTATTATTGATTCCATCTCCTTACTAGTAATCGGCCGTCAGATTTTCTCAGTCTTCACGATTCTGTCTTAGTAGATCACATGTTTTAGGAAATTACTTGTTTCTTCTAGCTTGTCTAATTTGTTGGCATGATCTTTTTTAGATCCATATTGCCTTCAGCTTTCATGTGTGCATATGAATCAACTAGGGATCTTATGAAAAAGCTCATTCTGATTCAGTAGGTTCTGTAGTTGAACCTCAGATTTTGTATCTTTCACAACCTCCCCAGTAATGTTCATGCTGCTGTTCTTCAGACTACGCTTGTGAATACAAACCTCTTGGATGCATATTCTTTTTAAAAAAAATTTTAAGTGTTATCTATTCATTTCAGGAGAGACAAAGAGAGCAAACGGCTGAGGGGCAGAGAGAGAGGAAGAAAGAGAGTCCCAAGCAGGCTCTGTGCCATCAGTGCAGAGCTTGATACAGGGCTCAAACTCATGAGCCACAAGATTATGACCTGAGCTGAAATCAAGTGTTGGACACTTAGGCTGATTGATCCAGCCAGGTGCCCCAAAGTGGTTCATTTTTAGATGAGTCGATGATTGTGGCAAAGGAAGATTGAATTATTTTTTTTTCACATCACACAGCAAATTGATTTAGTGGAAAAGGTGTGAGCATTGGAATTAGACTGATTTGAGGTCATATATGGCCTCAGGTAAATAGTGTAGTTTTTCTAAGCCTCATTTTCTTCACAGTGGAATGGGAATATAATTACCATTGGGTTGATGTGAAGTTCGAATAAAAAGGTATTTTTAGGGGAACCTGGCTGGCTCAGTACAGCATGCAACTCTTGATCTCGGGGTCATGAGTTCAAGCCCAATCTTGGGGGTAGAGTTTACTCAATAAAAAGTAAATAAATATTTTTTTTAAAAGAAAAGATATTTTATTATTATTATTTTTTTTATTGTCAAGTTAGCTAACATACAGTGTATACAGCATGCTCTTGGCTTTGGGAGTAGATTTCCATGATTCATCATTTACCTACAATACCCAGTGCTCATCCCAAAAAATGCCCTCCTCAATCACCCATTTTCCCCACCCCCTGGGTCCCCAACCCCCATCAACCCTCAGGTTGTCCTCTGTATTTAAGAGTCTCTTATGGTTTACGTCCCTCTCTGTTTGTAGCTATTTTTTTCTTCCCTTCTCCCATGATCTTCTGTTAAGTTTCTCAACCTCCTCCTATGAGTGAAAACATATGATATCTGTCTTTCTCTGACTTACTTCATTTAGCATAATACCCTCCAGTTTCACACATTGTTTCAAATGGCAAGATTTCATTTTTTGTTGCCAAGTAGTATTCTATTGTATGTATGTGTGTATATATATATATACACCACATCTTCATCCATTCATCAGTTGATGGACATGTGGTCTCTTTCCATAATTTGGTTATTGTTGATAGTGCTGCTATAAACACTGAGATGCATGTGGCCCTATGAATCATCACTGCTGTATCCTTTAGATAAATTCCTAGTAGTGCATTGCTGGGTTGTAGGGTAATTCTATTTTTAATTTTTTGAGGAACCTGCATGCTGTTTCCCAGAATGGCTGCACAAGTTTGCATTCCCACCAATAATGCAAGAGGGTTCCCCTATCTCCACATGCTCATCAATGTCTGTTGTTTCCTAAGGTTTTAATTTTAGCCACTCTCATTAGTGTGAGGTGGTATCTCAATGTGATTTTGATTTGCATTTCCCTGATGACAAGTGATGTTGAGCATTTTTTCACGTGTCAGTTGGCCATTTGGATGTCTTCTTTTTTAGAAGTGTCTGTTCATGTCTTTTGCCCATTTCTTCACTGGATTATTTGTTTTTCGGGTGTTGAGTTTGGTAAGTCTTCATAGATTTTGGATACTAACCCTTTATCTGATATGTCATTTACAGATATCTTCTCCCATTCTATTGGTTGCCTTTAATCTTGTTGATTGTTTCCTTTGCTCTGCAGAAGCTTTTTATCTTGATGAGGTCCCAGTAGTTCAATTTTGCTTTTATTTCCCTTACCTTTGGAGATGTGTCAAGTAAGAAGTTGCTGTGGCTGAGGGCAAAGAGATTGTTGCCTGTTTTCTAGGATTTTGATGGTTTCTTGTCTCGCATTTAGGTCTTTCATCCATTTTGAATTGCAAGAAAGTGGTCCAGTTTCATTCTTCTGCATGTTGCTGTCCAGTTCTCCCAGCACCATTTGCTAAAGAGACACTTTTTTTCTATTGGATACTCTTTCATGCTTTGTCGAAGATTAGTTGGCCATACATTTGTGGGTCCAATTCTGGGTTCTCTGTTCTATTCCATTGGTCTGTTCTTTTCCATGTGTCTGTTTTTGTGCCAAATACCATACTGTCTTGATGATTTCACCTTTGTAGTACAGGCTAAGGTCCAGCCAAGATTGTGATGCCTCCAGCTTTAGTTTTCTTTTTCAACATTACTTTGGCTATTTGGGGTCTTCTGTGGTTTCGTACATATTTTAGGATTGTTTGTTCTAGCTCTGAGAAGAATGTTGGTGCTATTTTGATTGGGATTGCATTGAATGTGTAGATTGCTTTGGGTAGTGTCAACATTTTAACGATATTTGTTCTTCTAATCCATGACCATGGAATGTTTTCCCATTTCTTTGTGTCTTCAGTTTCTTGCATAAGCTTTCTATAGTTTTCAGTGTACAGATCTTTTACCTCTTTGGTTAGGTTTATTCCTAAGTATTTTATGGTTCTTGGTGCAATTGTAAATGAGATCAGTTCCTTGATATCTCTTTCTGTTGCTTCATTATTGGCAAATAGAAATGCAACTTGATTTCTGTACATCGATTTTGTATCTTGTGACTTTGCTGAATTCATGTATTAGTTCTAGCAGTTTTGGGGTGGAGTCGTTCGGGTTTTGCATGAAGAATATCATGTCATCTGCAAAAAGTGAAAGTTTAACTCCTTTGCCAATCTGGATGCCTTTTATTTCATTTTGTTGTCTGATTGCTGAGGCTGGGACTTCCAACACTATGTTAAACAAAAGTGGCGAAAGCGGACATTCCTCTCGTGTTCGTGATCTCAGGGGGAAAGCTCTTAGTTTTTCCCCATTAAGGATGATATTAACTGTGGGTCTTTCATATATGGCTTTTACGATGTTAAGGTATCTTCCTTCTTTCCTGACTTTCTTGAGGGTTTTTATTAAGAAAGGATGCTGTATTTTGTCAAATGCTTTTCCTGCATCTATTGACAGGATCATATAGTTTTTATCCTTTCTTCTGTTAATGTGCTGTATCACATTGATTGATTTGCGAATATTGAACCAGCCCTGCAGCCAGAAATGAATCCCACTTGTATTTTAAAAGATCCTTGTACAATGTCTGACCTACTAGGTGTGACTACATTTAATGGTATTAAAATGTCACAATATCCAGGAGCAAGGACCTTTTTTTTTTCTCACTGATCTTGGGGGTTAATCTTGTGTCCTTTAGTCATGCTTCCTTGTAATGTCAGGATTCCAATGAGGTAATTCTGAGATTTCCAAGGCAGGATTGATTTTCATTGCTTATTTCTCTTTCTCAGCCATGTCTTTGCAGGACCCCACTCTCGGCAGAGAGGGGAACACAGAGGAAGAGATTATGGCTGCTGTGGTTTTTTCTGTTGGACCTCTGGTAAGTTGGGGTTTCCTCTAGTCCTGACCTGCATCTTGGTTTAAGAGCATGTCTATTTTTCCTGAATTCTGTGACTTCTGTATCTCACCCAGACCCCTTCCGGTAACTGAATCAGATGGTTTCCCCCATGAAAATCGGGTTTATCATAGTGAAGCTTGTAATCTGTAAGAAGTTTCACTCTACATATGGAACCAAATATCAAGACACATGATCTTTCAAAAAATACTTTTGCTATTTTTTTATAAACAGTCTAGGAAATTTACTTTTGATGTTAAATTTGTATTGTTCCCAGGAAATTTCAGTTATTTGTGGGGTAAAAGAATCGAATATTTTAAATTGGAAATATTGCTTAGGAAATTTTGGGGAAAGTATGTACACACAGACACACCCACACCCTCTTAATTAAGAGGGACTGTTCCCCTTGTGCCCACTCTCAGTGATCTCCTCTTTTCTACCCATTAAGAAGTGACCAAGCTTAATAGATGACATGGAGAGAAAGAAGATGTTTAAGACACAGAGCTTGGCTGTAGGGTGCTTACAGTCTCATTGAGGTAAGGCCTACAAAAGAAATAGTTACATAATTTTTTTAGGTGAATGATAGTTCCTGCATCTGTTGCTAGGAATTTTGCTAATGATGCTTAGCTGTATGATAAACATGATGAGTGCTATGTAAGAAAAGAAATGGGCATTAGTATGGGCAAAACTGGTCACAGAAAGCTCATGAGGACAGTTAGACTTAGGTAGTACTCACAAGTGGGATTTAAGTTGTCGTAAAGTATTTATAAGGGTACTTCAGTTGAGAAGGGAGTTTAAGGGCAAGAGAACAATGGGGTGAGCTAGTGATTCCAGCTGGAAAGCATGGAAGATAGTACTGGAAATTAGATATTGAAGCTGAATCTTTTAATGTTTCCCTGAAGACATTTAAGTATATATATATGTATGTGTGTGTGTTTGAGGTGGGTGTCAGTGAGGTACAAGCCGTGTCTTAGCAGTGACTTTTTGAAATAGATTCCGAAGAAAGGTAATACCAACAAATACAATTTGTCTAGTCGTGATCTGCGGTAACCTATAGTAGTGACCTTTCACTCTTTATAGCCAGGATGTATAACGTGTAAATAGCCCTTAAAACATACCCTTGAAAAGGTAAATAAAAACCAAAATGTTACATTTGATCAGCATATCTGAAATATTTGTCTAGTATTGACATGGTCAGACCCATCCCTAATTACCAGAGGTTGATGTTCACATCATTAATTTTCTGGAAGCTGAATGTTTTTATTTTTTAGATAAGAACTTGGAAGGGGAGAAATAAGATAACAGTTTTTCTCAATGGACTTTCAGTAGTTTTATTACCCATAGTTTTTTTAAATGGCACACACAAAACCTAAAATCATAAGTTCTAATCGAAAGAGGCAGTAAAATACCATCTCATTTATAAAATCAGGCCCTCATAGGGATACAGCTTATAAGGTTAAGAAAATAATGTAGTGAGAAGTCCCTGAAATGCTACCTGAGTAACTACAAGACGTTCCCCCTGACCCCCCACAACACTGAAATGATTTTCAACTGTACAAAGTACATAGTGTTAGTAGGTTTTGAATACTATTCTTAAGATAGATACTTTCTGAGAAATACATTTCAACTCTATATGAAAAGGGAAAATTATGTAGGATCTGAAGGCCTCTTACCATAAATCTATTTTTTTGTTACAATAGGTTCTTTGTTGGAAGCCTCCTTTAAAAACTATGCGGTTGTATCTTTCTGAGTCTTGTGTTTGTCATTGTCTCAAACAAAGTTGAAGAAGATGATTGGATGTTACTGTGGGACGGTAATTTCAGCACTAAATTAACCAATAAAAGGGGCCACCCTGTTAATTTCAGCCCTAAATCAAACAATAAAAGGGATCATCCCATGTATGCCACATCCACAGTGGACCGTTGGTACTTGAGGCTCTGCTGAGTCATCAGCAGCCTATCACTGAGTGATCGTATCCTGTATCCCTTCAGAATCCTGAAGTTTCCAAGCCAGATGAAGACCTTCACCTTCAGGCTGAAGAACCAGAATTGGAAAAGGTAATGCCTAACATGTTACATGACGGGAATAAAGTGCCTCTTTTACTGTGCCTGGTTCTTAATGTTCCTAGTGCCTTGCAAGTTTGCAGTGAATATCATCTTGCTTGATAGGTGTAGTAACCCCAGGGCTGGCCGCATCAGTTTGACGGATTTCATTTCCCTTGGTGGCAGCCCTAGTGTGGCAGGTCACATTGTAGCTACTGATGATAAAGTATCCTATATCACATGCTCTGATTCTTGCTTTGCATCGTGAGACTCAACACCATAAAAATATCAAGAATACATGAACATCAGTGGAGATATTTAAGGTGTGTTTAAATTGGTTTAGGTTTTTTATTTCATTATATTGTTAAGCTGACTTTTTTTTTTTTAACGTTTATTTATTTTTGAGACAGAGACAGAGCATGAACGGGGGAGGGTGAGAGAGAGGGAGACACAGAATCTGAAACAGGCTCCAGGCTCTGAGCTCTCAGCACAGAGCCTGACGCGGGGCTCGAACTCACGGACCGTGAGATCATGACCTGAGCCGAAGTCGGCCGCTTAACCGACTGAGCCACCCAGGCGCCCCCTGACTTTCTTATTCATGAGTATAGAATTCAGCTGATTTTTCCAGGAAATACCAAAGTCAGAAATGTATGAAATATGTTAAGAAAAGTTATCTAAAACTTAGAAATAAGGCAAAAGGTAAATGTATGCCCTTTCAGTGTCCCATTAAACCATTGTCTAACCAGCCTGTGTAAGGGTCACCTGACATAGCCCGGAGAGTTACGTTGTTTGATGTACTAGTTACTGTTGGTTAATATCCAGAACATTGAAAATTTGCAAATTATTTTACCTAGGAGAAAAAATAACCCCCAAATTTATGGTTTTATTGTCCTTGTAGGACATTCACCAGGTTTCTAACTAATTTTGCAGTCTTATTCCAGCATTCTTTTTTCTGCAGTCAGTAGACAGCTGTTTTTGTGTCTCCTTTGAACCAGGTTTGTCAGGCAGCTGATCTCTCATTAATGACTTAAGTAAATCTTTGGCATGTGTTGACAATACTTTTAGAATTACAGGGGTTAAGTTTAAAAAAAAATTTTTTTTGAAGTATGGTTGACATACAGTATTCTATTAGTTTCAGTTGTACAGCATAGTGATTGGATAACTCTGTACATCACACCGTGCTCATGGCAATAAGCGTAGTTACTGTCTGTTACCATACAAAGTTATTACAGTGTTATCAGCTATACTCTCTGTGCTATACTTTTCATCTCTGTCGTTTATTTTATAACTGGAAGTTTGTACCTCTTAATCCCCTTCACCTATTTCACCCATCCTCTCACACCGCCCCCAACAACCACCATTTTGTTCTCTGTATTTAGGAGTCTGTTTCTGTTTTTTGTTCTTTTGTTTTCTTTTTTAGATTCCACTTATAAGTGAAATCATATATTTATCTTTGATTTATTTCACTTAGCATAATAACCTCTAGGTCCATCAATGTTGTCAGGAATAACAAGGTTTCGTTTTTGTTTTTTCTTTCTTATGGCTGAGTAGTAGTTCAGTGTGTGTGTGTGTGTGTGTGTGTGTGTGTACGTGTGTACATACCACATCTTCTTTATCCATTTATCTATCAGTAGACACTTGTGTTGCTTCTATATCTTAGCTATTGTAAATAATGCTACAATAATTATAGGGGTGCGTTTATCTTTTTGAATGAGTGTTTTTATTTTCTTTGGGCAACAACCCAGTGGTGGAATTACTGGATCATATAGTAATTCTAGTTTGAATTTTTTGAGGAACCTCCACACTGTTTTCCATAGCAGCTACACTAGCTTGCATTCCCACCAACAGTATACGCAAGTGACTCCTTTTCTCCACACCCTTGCCAATTCTTATTATTTCTTGTCTTTTTTATTTAAAAAATTTTTTTTAACATTTATTTATTTTTGAGACAGAGAGAGACAGAGCATGAACGGAGGAGGGGCAGAGAGAGAGGGAGACACAGAATCGGAAGCAGGCTCCAGGCTCTGAGCCATCAGCCCAGAGCCCAAGGCGGGGCTCGAACTCACGGACCGTGAGATCGTGACCTGAGCCGAAGTCAGCCGCTCAACCGACTGAACCACCCAGGCGCCCCATTGTCTTTTTTATTTTATTTTATTTTATTTTTTCAACGTTTATTTATTTTTGGGACAGAGAGAGACAGAGCATGAACGGGGGAGGGTCAGAGAGAGAGGGAGACACAGAATCTGAAACAGGCTCCAGGCTCTGAGCCATCACCCAGAGCCCGACGCGGGGCTCGAACTCACGGACCGTGAGATCGTGACCTGAGCCGAAGTCGGACGCTCAACCGACTGAGCCACCCAGGCGCCCCATTGTCTTTTTTATTTTAAAGCCACTTTGACAGCTGTATCTCATTGTGATTTTGATTTGCATTTTTTTTGTTGACCATTCACATGTTCTCTTTGGGAAAATGTTCATTCAGGTCACCTGCCCTTTTTAATTAGATTATTTGTTTTTTTGTTATTGAGTTGTGTGAATTCTTTTTACATTTTGGATATTAACCCCTTATCAGATAAATCATTTGCAGATACCTTCTCCCATTCATTTGGTTGCCTTTTTTCTTTTTTTAATTTTTTCAGGTAAACTCTATGCCCAGTCTGGGGCTTGAACTCACGATCTGAAGTCAAGAGTTACAAGCTCCACTGACTGAACCAGCCAGGGCCCCTCAGCAGGTTGCCTTTTTGTGTTGATGGTTTCTTTGGCTATGCAAGCACTTTTAGTTTCCTGTAATCCCAGTTGTTTATTTTTGCTTTGGTTTCTCTTGCCTCAGAAGACAGATCCAGAAAACTGTTGCTAAGCCCTATGTTTTATGGTTTCAGGTCTTACATTTAGGTCTTTAATTCAGTTTTTCTGTATTTTTGTGTATGGTATAAGAAAGTGGTCCAGTTTCATTCTTTTATATGTAGCTGTCCAGTTTTCCCAACACCATTTTTTTTTGAAGAGACAGTCTTTTTCCCATTCTTGCCTCCTCTCTTATAGATAATTTTGGTGTTTTTTTTTTAATTATGTAGAAGTTCAGCTCCTTTTTTTTAGAATTACGTTTTGAAGTTTTTTTTAATTATACTTTGAAAGTTGGTTTTATTCTAAGAATGTTTTGTGTAAAACTGGGCTTTTCTTTTTGCTTTTAGGAGAAAATACATTCTGACACTCAGTCGTTCACATAATTTTTGTATAGGTTTTGTTTTTTTTTTAATTTAGTACTGGGCCAATCATCCTTAAAATTGTCCTTTAACATATGATAGTTTAGACTTAAAATTTTTAAGGTAAAAATATTAATAGTTTCAGACTTTGAGTCATGAACTGTAGGAAAGTGCCATTATTTTTGACCTGGTGAATAATTCATATGGTTTATTTTTGTTCTTCTGACAGGAAATCCCTGACAGAAGAGTAATTAATTCTGTGTGGCTCTTTCTTAAATTCTACATCCTGTTGATAGGTACTGAACTTAGTTTTATTTAACTTAGTTTTATTTAACTTTAATTCTAGTAAAACCAGTTTTTCAGTGATAATGTTTAACATTTCCATATCTGCAAAAGGTGCAAATAGAATTTTCAGGGGCGCCTGGGTGGCTTCATTGGTGGGGCGTCCGACCTGAGCTTAGGTCATGAACTGATGGTCCGTGGGTTCGAGCCCCGCATCAGGCTCTGTGCTGACAGCTCAGAGCCTGGAACCTCCTTCAGATTCTGTGTCTCCCTCTCTCTCTGCCCCTCCCCACTTGCTCTCTGTGTCTCAAAAATAAATAAGCATTAAAAAAAATTTTTTTAATTAAAAAAAAAAGAATTTTCATAGCACGTGTATTGAATCTGTTGATCAATTTGGGAAATATTAAAGTCTTAATATTAAGTTTTATAATAAGAATATGGAATGTTTTCCCATTTATTTAGGTATTCTTCAGTTTCTTTCAGTGATGTTTTGTCATTTTCAGTGTACGTGTCTTGCATATCTTTTGTTAAATTCATTCCTAAGTGTTTTATTCTTTTTGCTATTTTAAATGGATTTTTTTCTTAATTTCTTTTTTGGAATGTTCATTGCTAGTGTATAGAAATGGTTGACTTACGTATATTGATCTTGTGTCCTGAACCTTGCTGAACTAGTTTATTTAGTTCTAGAAGGGTTTTAGTTTTTGTTTTTGTTTTTGCATGGGCATGTGTGTGGATTTTTGTTGGGTTTTCTATATGCAACATAATATCATCTGTAAGTGGAGATTATGTCATTTCCAAATAGAAATTTACTTCTTCCTTTCCATCTGATATTTCTTTTTCTTCTCTAGTTTTTCTTGCTAAAACTTACAGTATAATGTTGAATAGAAGTGAGGAGAGGGGACATCTTTGTGAGGTTTATGATCACAGTGGGAATGCATATGGCCATTCACTATTAAGTATGATGTTTGATTTGGGTTTTCATAGATGGTCTCTATCATGTTGACGAAGTTTGCTTCTATTTCTAGTTTGTTGGGTTTTGTCACATACTTTGTTGGGTCTATTAACATCATTGTGTGGGTTTTCTTTATTCTATTAATATGGTGTATTGCCTTGATTGGCTTTAAGATATTAAATGAACTTTGTACACATGGGATAAATCCCATTTGGCTATGGCATATATTATGTTTTCTTTGTTGCTGTTTTCAAACTGAATCAGACTGAATTAATTCTGTCTCGCTCTTCCTTAAATTCTACATTTGTCTTATTTTGGTAATACTGGCCTTACAGAATGAGTTGAGAATGTTTCCTTGTGTTTTTTGGAAGAGTTAGTGAAAGATTGGTGTTAATTCTTCTTGAAATGTCTGGTGGAATTCACTGAAGCCACTTGAACCTGGGTGTTTATTCGTGGGAAGTTTAATTATAATTTTCATATTTTCTATGTCTTCTTGAGTCACTTTTGGTAGTTTGTGTCTTCCTAGGAATCTGCCCATTTTATCTAGATTTTTCTAATTTGTTGGCATACAGTTGTTCATAGTTTATTCTTTTATAATCCTTTTATTTCTGTAAGGTCAGTACTAATGTCTCCTTTTTCATTCCTGATTTTAGTAATTTGAGTCTTCTCTTTTTTCTTAGTCAGTCTACCTAAGGGCTTTGTAATTGTTATCTTTTCAAAGAACTGACTTTTGCATTAGTTGATTTTCTCTATTGTTTTTCTATTCTCTGTTTGGTTTATCTCGATTCTAATATTTATTATTTCCTTCTGCTTTAAAAAAAAATTTAGTTTGGGGCACCTGGGTGGCTCAGTCGTTGAGCGCCAACGTGGGTCATGATCTCACGGTTTGTGGGTTTGAGCCCCACATCAGGCTCTGTGCTTACAGCTCGGAGCCTGGAGCCTGCTTTGGATTCTGTGTCTCCCTCTCTCTCTGTCCTTCCCCTGCTCATGCTCTGCTTCTCTCTCTCTCTCTCTCTCAAAAGTAAAGAAACATTAAAAAAAAAATGAACAGGAGGGTCATTACCTTGGTGAAGTGTCCCTTTAAAAAAAAAAAAAAATTAGTTCACTCTTCCTTTTCTAGTTCCCTAAGGTATATATTTAATTTTTTATTAAGTTCTTAATTTAAATTCCAGTAGAGTTAACATACAGTGTTATATTAGTTCATGCCTCACTTTTCTTATTAGCACCTTCCTTATTGTGAGGATTCAGTCATTATGTAACAAGCCCTTATTAGATCAGTACCTGACAAATATTATGCACTATACATATACATGAATCCATTTGCACCTGTTGCCTGCCTCCCAATAATTATTGGACCATGGATAATAATCATGTTTCATTTGTAATCTTACCGTCTCTCACTAATTATTTTGAAGCATATACAAGACATTATATAATTTATCTATAAAAATCTCATTATATATCTATAGAAGATGTGTTTTAATGTTACATATACTATCATGGTTACAGCTAAAAAATCAGCAGAAAGCCTTAATATCAAATGTGGAGTTGGTATTTGTTTCCCCAATTGATTCACATGTTATGATTACTTAATGTTGTCTCTTAGGTCACTTTTAGGCTAGAGGTCCCCCCCCCTTTTTCCCCCTTGTAATAATTCATTGAAAAACCACGTTATTTCTACTTTAGAACTGTGTTGTCCAATACAGTAGCCACTAGCCACATGTGGCTTTTGAGCACATGAAATGTAACTAATCCAAACTGAGATATGCTGTCAATTTAAGATGCACATCACTTCAAAGACTTAATACAAAAGATGGAATCTCATTAATAATTTTTACATTGATTGCACATTGAAATTATATGTGCACTAGTCTGAATATATTATTTAAAATAATTTCACTTGTTTTCTTTTATGTTATTTATTTACTTTATTCTGAGAGAGAGAAAGAGAGAGCATGAGCAGGGGAGGGGCAGAGAGAGGGAGAGAGAGAGAGAGTCCCCAGTGCATGGCTTGAGCTCAAAAACTGTGAGATCGTGACCTGAGCTGAAACCAAAAGTCAGACACTTAACCAGCTGAGCCACCCAGACGCCCCTCACTTGTTTTCTTCTTAACGGGGCTACTAGAAAACCTTACATTACATATGTGGCTTGCAATATACTTCTTTGGACAGCATTGATTTAGAATTTCACACGATTTGGATTTTATTTATTGTGTCTCCATGGGGATATTTAACATGTTCGTCTGTTCCCTGTATTGTTAGTTAGATCTAGAGGCTTTATCAGATTCCAGTTTGACTCTTTTAAAAATGTTTTTGACAATAGTATTTCATGTATCTGGTGTATACTACCAGAAGGCACCTATGCCTGGTCGAGAGGCCTCTTTGATATATTAGCAGCCACTGATGACCCTTTAATTCGTTAAAGGTTACAAAATGATGATATTCTAATTCCTTTATTTCTTTTCATGTATTAGCTGGAATCCTTCCATAAAGAGAAATCTCTCCTCATCAACAATGTGATCATACTTGATAACCATAAAAATTATAATATTTTACATGGGAAAAGGACAAAAGGTTAATTCTTTCTCTTTATTTGCCAGTTTCAAGGCATCCTCCAAAAATGATCAATGAGTATTTTTATAGTATTATTATGAAAGCGTGAGCTTAAAGGTATATTTTTGAAACCCATTGTAATTTATTATTCTTACTGATGTTCAAATTGTCCCATTATTAGCTAGGGGGAGACTCTTCAAATAGTGTTTGATAGCTTGTTTGCATTTTGGTATCGCAGAAAGTTCCAGGCCCTGATTCCTTTTAGTGGAAGGTAAAGTCTAGCTTACATAATGTTACTTTATTAGCTATTGTTTTTATTTTTAGGACTTTTCAGTGGATGAAGCTAGGAAAAATATTTTTCTTTCCTAAAAAATAAAATAATTCATGAGTTTATACTGATACTTCCAATTCAAATTTGGATCTATGGAATTACTGTATAATCTCATCAGTATTAACATTTATATCTTCTTTCTCCCCTGCCAACTTTATCTCTTCTCAATGACAGCAACATAATAATTTGTTTTATCAAACACTACACACATAGCAGTTACAAAATACCATTTTCATCATCATCACCAACAATCAGGCTATTTATTGAAAACATACAGTTTTTGCAGTTCTTTTTCTTCTTGGGGTATATCTCACAAAGGATGAACAGAAAAATTGCTATGTTTTAAAGTTACTTAAAATAATTTCTCTTTGATGAATGCATATACTTCTAACTGGTTGCATTTTACTTTTAATTTTTAGGAATGACTTTTTAAATTGGAGATTTTTCTTTTATAATAATACATTTACATGGTTCAAAAGTAAAATGTAAAAAACAAGAAATATTCAAAAGAGTCTAGCCTCTATTCCAGTCCTCTCCATTTTCATGCTCAAAGTGAGAGCTTACAATATTCTGTATCTGCAATCTGATTGATAAACTGCATCTTTTATGAAGCCATATTCTATAGATTTGGAACTGAAAAAGAGCTGGTATTGTAGATACCTGTAGATAAGCCAGGGTTTTGAGGGAGAAAAGATCATTTGGGTAGAAACTACTAGCTGTTATCAATATTAAGACTTTCTAGAGAAGGAGGAAACCGTGCTGTTTGATTCCAGATAATGTAGTAAGACCAATATTTCAGAGTTAGAGAAAGCCAGATTTGAATTAGTGTGAAAAGAACATTTTCACAGGAGGAGTAAAACTCCTCTTGTGGTTTTGAGTTCTTGTCACTGGAGAGATTCATCCTTTAAGGGCTGAACTGGTTGACTTCAGTGGTCATTTAGTGGCCATGAGTTCCGGAAGTTTCCTCCAGTTTTGTATGTGTTATTCTGCCCAACAGGTCTTATTATATAGTCCCCAGGTGATCGTAGTGTATTTATTTTAGGATTCTGTGACATTTAAAGATGTGGCTATAGACTTCTCATTAGAAGAGTGGAGGTTGATGGACCTTTCCCAGAGGAACCTGCACAAGGACGTGATGCTAGAGAATTACAGGAATCTTGTCTCCCTGGGTAAGAATAACTTCTTTGTTCGTTTACTGACCATTTGACCGGGTTTGCTGAAGACAGAGAACCTTCAAAGTACCTAAATGAATTTGGGGTTAGAGCTTAGGCATTAAACTGTTATATTGTGGGGATGTTGCTGGGAGCCATGCCATCCCTTGTGCTTAACTAAGGGGTCTGCCCATTGTAAAGTAAGAAATACACATTTCGTTGGAATCTTGGAGATTGTTGACAGTCCCCAGATTTAGGACTAAAGTGTTTTCTGATCACGTTTATAAGTGAGGGCTCTAGTTATCAGTACCTCCAGAAAGAAAGACACAAATGCATTCATTTTCTTCCTAAACTCAGATTACTCCCATGTTCTATTATCCCAGAAAACCTGGGATCATCGTGTTGAACTCCTTTGAGATAATGTTTGTAATTCTCTATAACTCCAGTGTACAATAGAATGTTCTGCTGTGATGGCAATGTTTTGTATCTGTGCTCTCCAATATGGACACACTAGCCACTTGAAGCTACTAACAGCTTGAAATCTGGCTAGTACAACTGAAGAACTGAATTTTAAATTTTACATAGTTTTAACTAATTCAAATTTAAATAGCCACCTGAGAGTACTGAAAAGTGTATTGGACAGTCCGTCTCTAGAACTTACCATAATAGCCACTCTGCACAGAGGATTAAGAGCTGAGACTGAGTTTGGCAATAGTTCTTACTCCTAAACACAGTCAAATCCTATTCATTCTTCTCTAACAAGGGCTTGCAGTTTCCAAACCAGACATGATATCTCACCTGGAGGATGGCAAAGGACCGCGGGTGGTAGTGAGGGAAATTGCAAGAACCCCCTATCCAGGTGAGTTCAAAAGAACCAGGAGGATTGGATTTATTGCAAGTTAGTAGGTTATGGCTGGAGCAGAACATCTGAAATACTTGGAGCAGTATCATCTCTCCCCCACGTTGCCTGCTCTCTCTTTTTGCCTCTCTCTCTGTTCTCTACTTTTGGTTCCTGTCCCATCCTATGTTGCTGTCTTGAGGACATGATTTTCATAATTATTTCTTCACTCAAACATGCATGAAACCTCCCTTTCAGTTCTATCCTCTCAGTTAACTTTACATTTTTCTCATTTGTTTAACTATTATCTGACCTTTCTTCCTTCGTTAATCTTCCTAAAAATGCTTTGTTAAGGGTCACCCCTGATTTTAATGTTTATTTATTTATTTTTGAGAGAGAGAAAACACAAGTGGGGGAAGGGCAGAGAGAGAAGGAGACACAGAATCCAAAGCAGGCTTCAAGCTCTGAGCTGATAGCAGAGAGCCCCATGTGGGGCTCAAACCCACGAACCGTGAGATCATGACCTGAGCCAAATTCAGACATTTAAGCTACTAAGCCACTCAGACACCCCTCTGCTGATTTTTTTAAAGTTTATTTATTTTGAGAGAAAGAGAGAGAGGAAAAAAAAACGAGTCGGGGAGGGGCAGAGAATGAGGGAGAGAGAATCCCAAGCAGGCACTGTCAGCACAGAGCCTGACACAAGGACTAGATCCCACAGACCGTGAGATCATGACCTGAGCTGAAACCAAGAGTCTCATGCTTAACTGACGGAGCCAACCAGATGCCCCACCGTGATTTCTTTTAAGCTCAACCTGTTTACTCATTATTTAACTTGCAGGTGAACCTGCAAGCCTGCCAAAACTTTGGGGCAACCCTCCTGTTCTCCTCCAGTTTCTTAACTAATTGAAAATACAAACTAGGTATCAGTTGAGAATTAAATACAGTATTTATTCATATATTTAATTGATATTTACCAGACATCTCTTTCCTGCGTACTGGGTTAGGTACTAGGTCGACAACAATGAGTAAGATGGACCAGGTCCCTGCCGTCATGAAGATTATATTTTAAGAAGTTGACAAGTATATAAATAAAAACAAGCTAAATAGCAGATATAACAACCTTCAGTTATGAGATAAACTGGGTGAGATATGAGATATGAAAGAGTGACTGGGATGGGGATGAGGGTACCTCCCTCAGAGAGTATGGTCAGAAGGCTTCTGAAGAGGGGCTTTTAAGCTGAGCCTTGAAGATTCAGAAACAACCGACCAAAGGAAGAGGAAAGGAGAAGCATTCCAGACAAAGGACCTGACACAGAAAAGAATGAAATGTGTTCTAGAACTCGAAAGGAGGCTGCTGTGAGAGGGAGGCTGGTATCAGAGCTAGGCAACAGCTTGCCCATCCAGGGCTTTGTAGGTGACGATAATGAGTTTGGATTTTAATCAGTGAGTGTGAAGGCATTGACAGACTTTAATCAAGGATTTTAGGAAGTAACTCTGCAGAGACTGAACTTGAGGGCATAAATCAGGTAATCAGTTAAGAGGTTGTTACAATGGTATGAGCAGAGATGATAACTTTGATTAAAGTAATAGTGGAGATGGAACAAAAGAAATGGATTCTAGTTCACTTGAACATTCATTTTATCATGATGCCGTGCGTAACTCACGTATGTGTTACATATATTCTTTTCATATGTCAATATGTATTTTTTGTTCAACTATAATATATAGGTTTCTTTTTATTTTTTTATTACGTTTCTTTATTTTTGAGAGGAAGAGAGAGCCAGCATGAATGGGGGAGGGGCAGAGAGAGAGGGAGACACAGAATCGGAAGCAGGCTCCAGGCTCTGAGCTGTCAGCCCAGAACCTGACGCGGGGCTTGAACCCATGAACCGAGATCATGACCCGAGCCGAAGTCGGACACTCAACCGACTGAGTCACCCAGGCGCCCCAACATATAGTTTTATATGAATTTCAGGTGCACAGTATTATGATTCAGCAATTCTGTACATCTCTTAGTGCTCGTGAAGATAAGTGTATTCATAACCCCCTTTATCTATTTCCTCCATCATCTCACTCACCTACCCTCTAGCAACCACCAGTGTGCTCTCTGGGAGTCTGGGAGTTTTTTGCCTCTTTTTTTCTTTATTCATTTGTTTCTTACATCACACAATGAGTGAAATCATATGGTATATGTCTTTCTCTGACTTATTGCACTTAGCATTATACCCTCTGGGTCCATCCGCATTGTTGAAAATGGCAAGATTTCACTTTTTTGATCACTGAGTAATATTGCATTCTATATATACACCACATCTTCTTTATCCATTCATCTATTGATGGACCCTTGGGCTACTTCCATATCTTGGTTATTGGAAATAGTAGTGCAATAAACATAGGGGTGCGTGTATCTTTTCAAATTAGTTTTTTTGTTTTATGTGAGTAAATACCTAGTAGTTGAATTACTGGATCATATGGTATTTCTGTTTTTAATTTTTTTGAGGAACCTCCACACTGTTTTCCATATTAGCTGTACCAGTTTGCATTCTCACCAACAGTGTGTGAGGGTTCCTTTTTCTTCACATCCTCACCAACATTTGCTATTTATTGTGTTTTTTATTTTAGCTGTTCTGACAGGTATAAAGTGGTATCTCATTGTGGTTTTAATTTGCATTTCCCTGATGAGTAGTGGTGTTGAGCATTTTTTCATGTGTCTGTTGGCCATCTGTATGTCTTTAGAAAAATATCTCTTCATGTCTTCTGCCCATTTTAAATTACATTATTTGTCTTTTGGGTGTTGAGTTGTATAAGTTCTTTATGTATTTTGGATAGTAGCCCCTTATCAGATAACGTCATTTGCAAATAATCTTCTTCCATTCAGTAAGTTGCCTTTCTGTTTTGTTGGTGGTTTCCTTTGCTATGCAGAAGCTTTTTAGTTTGGTGTATTCCCAGTAGTTTAATTTTGCTTAGATACCCTTGCCTGAGGAGACAGATCTAGAAAAATGTTTCTATGCCTGATGTCAGAGAAATCACTGCCTATATTTTCTTCTAGGAATGTTTCGGTTTCAGGCCTCACAGTTAGGTCTTTAATCCATTTTGAATTTATTTTTTGTGCATGGTGTAAGAAAGTGGTCCCGATTCATTCTTTTGCATGTAGTTGTCCAGTTTTCCCAGCACTGTTTGTTGAAGAGACTGTCTTTTCCCCATTGTATATTCTTGCCTCCTTTGTTATAGATTCATTGACCATACAACCATGGGTTTTTTTCTGGACTCTATCCTGTTCCATTGGTCTAGGTCTGTTTATGTGCCAGTGACATACTGTTTTGATTACTGCTGTATCGTAATATATTTTGAAATCTGAGATTGAGATACCCCCAGCTCTGTTCTTTTTCAGGATTGCTTTGGCTATTTCTGCTTTTCTGTGGTTCCATACAAATTTTAGGATTATTCTAGTTCTGTGAAATATGTTGTTGATATTTTGACAGGGATTACATTGAATCTGTAGATTGCTTTGGGTAGTATAGACATTTTAACAATATTGGCTCTTCCAACCCATGTATCATCTTCAGTTCCTTTCATTAACGTTGACTGTTAAAAATACTATATATTTTTAAAAGAGTGAATGAAAAGTAGACATTGGAGACAGTTTTAGGTGACTCTTTAGAGAAGGATTTCCCCCTCCCCCCATGAAGAGGGAAAGAGAGATGGGGCAGTGGCTACAGGAAAGTGTGGAATGAGGGAAAAAACTCTTGTTTTGTATTTAAGATGGGAGTATTTATGGCATGACTGAGTAATAAGAAAGATACCCTGATGGAGAGGGAGAAATTGACTTTGGAAGACCAGTGGGCTCACTGAAGAGTTCACATGTCTGAGGAGGTTAAAGAGGGTAAACTCAAGAAAGGAAAAGGAAGGAGGGCTTCACCTCTGATAGGCAGAGAGGCCACCTTTTCTGTTATAACACTAGGAAAGATGGAGAAGGCAGGCGTAGATAAAAGGTCCAATGGTGGTGAGAAGATCAAGGCATTCGATTTTAATAGGCTCTGAATTCTCAGTAAAATATGAAGCAAGGCCACCAGCTTATAGTGAGGATAAGAAAGAGTTGTAAGAGAGGGAAAAGATACATATAAAAAAGCTTAAAATTAAAAACAAAAAGATACATAGATTTCACTAGGGAAGCCACATTGACCTCATGCTTTTATTAGGGAAGGAGTTTATAGTTTCTATTCCTTCTGTAGCTATAGGACTATTAACATTTCCTATTTCTTTCTGTTTTAGTAAATTATATGTATCTGGGAATTGATCCATTTACTCTAAAATTTAAATTTATTGGCATACTGTCCTCTCCTTTAAATGTCTATGTGGATCTGAAGTAATGTTTCCCTTTTCATTCCTGGTACTGATTTTTTTTTTTTTTTTTAATCTTCTCTCTGTTTTCTTATTCAGTCTGTGTGGAGCCTGATGTGGGGCTCAAACCCATGAACCAGGAGATCATGACCTAAGCCAAAGTGCCCCAATCTTATTTGGCTTTTAAAATAACTTTTTTGTGTATTTGATTTCTCTATTATTACTTTCTTCTCTTTATTTTATTATTTTTAACCTTTTTAGCATTTAATTTGCTGATCTCTTTTAACTTCCTGAGTTGGGTACTTATATCGTTGATTTTCAGCCACTCTTTTTTTATAGCTTATTTAAGGCAGTCTAGACTGCATCACACCCCATTAAAAGACAAGAGAAAATTCTTTTTGACAACACCAAAAAAAGAAAAGTAGACTACATCACATCTTTTTTTTTTAATGTAGCAACTTCATAATTATTGAGTTCAAAACATTTGATAATTTCCATTGTGATGTCTCTGTCCCTTGTGCTCTTTAGAAGCATTTTTCTTAATCTTGTACCATCTGGGATTTTCTAGTATTCTTTTTGTTTTGTTTTTTTTTTTTAGGTTTATTTATTTATTTTGAGAGAGAAAGAATGAGTGGGGGAGGAGCAGAGAGGAAGGGAGAGAGACAGAATCCCGAGCAGGCTCCACACTGTCAGCGAGGAACCCAATGCGGGGCTCGAGCCCACAAACCCGTGAGATCATGACCGGAGGCAAAATCAAGAATCAGGCACTCAACCAACTGAACCACCCAGGTGCCCCAGGAAAACAGATTGTTATGAACTTACGCAAAGAACTATAATTGCTATGAAAGAAAGAATACACACTGAGATATCTGAACTCTGAAGTTCAGGGAGTATTCTTGTTACCTTAATTTTTCCTGTGGTCAGAAAACATGCTATGGATGATTTTAGTCTTTATAAGTTTCTTAAAATTTGCGTTACCACACGGCCAATTTTTGAAAACGTTGTATGTGCACTTGGAGAAAATGTGTAGCCTATTGGTACTAAGTGCAGTTTTAGTTATACCAAATATATTATGTTGCTAAAATCTATGTGCTTACTGATTGTCAGCTTATTCTGTCAGTTATTAAGGTTTTTCAAAGTCTCCCAGTAAGACTGTAAACTTGTCTGTTTCTTATTTTAGTTGCTTTAATTTTTGCTTTATGTATTTTGAAGCTGTCCTATTAGGTAAATACAAAGTTATAACTGCTACATCCTTCTGTTAAAATGGACCTTTTATCCTCATGAAGTGTCTTTATCTCTGTACTGGTTTTGCCTCATCCTAATATTATAGCATCTTTCTTCTGGTTATTGTTTTATCGTATATCATTTTAATTCTGTTCACGGTCATCTTTTATATATCCTTGTATTTTGTTTCTCTGATAAGTAGCGTATTGTTAGATTTTTCTTTTAACCAATCTGACAGTCTGTATCTCTTGGAGTATTTAGTTCCTATACATATAATTCAGTTACATAATGTTTAAATCTATCATCTAACTGTGCAAGTGTCTTGCACGTTCTGTATTCTTTTTTCCCCCATTCATGCATTTAGATTTATTATCTTATTTTTCTATTTACTTGGTAATTATAAATTTCCAAAATTAGTTGTGTAGTGGTTAACTCTGAGATTAAAGCATGCATCCTTCATTCAGCAGCCTAATATAAATTGTCCTTCTTCCTAAACAACACAAGAATCTTACAACCACTTATTTCATTTAACCTGATTTATATGTTGTTGAAATTATGTATTTTAACTGTGTCTATATGTCAGATCTCATAAGAGCATTATTAATGTTCTGTTCCGTCAGTGTTCATTTAGATTTGCCTATGTTTTTGCCTATATTTTCTCCTCCTATTTCTCTTCATTTCTGAGCTTGTATCTAGGATTATTTTTCTTCTGTTTAAAGAGTACCCTTTAGGGGCGCCTGGGTGGCGCAGTCGGTTAAGCATCCGACTTCAGCCAGGTCACGATCTCGCGGTCCGTGAGTTCGAGCCCCGCGTCGGGCTCTGGGCTGATGGCTCGGAGCCTGGAGCCTGTTTCCGATTCTGTGTCTCCCTCTCTCTCTGCCCCTCCCCCGTTCATGCTCTGTCTCTCTCTGTCCCAAAAATAAATAAACGTTAAAAAAAAAAAAAAATTTTTTTTAAATAAAAAAAATAAAAAAAAAAAGAGTACCCTTTAATATTTTATTTTACCCACATCTTCTAGTGTCATACTCCCTCCATTTTCTTTTTTGTCTAAAAATATCTTCAGTCTTCATTTTTAGATAATAGACTTCTAGGTTGGCATTTACATTCTTTCAGCATTTTGGAAGGTATCATTCCATTGTTTCCTGTCTTACATCGACTCCCTTGACAAGTCAGTCATCTGTCTAATTCAGGAGTCAGTAAACTTTTTTCTGTAAAAGACAAGACAGTAGATATTTTAGGCTTTGTAGAGACATAATACCTCTGTTGCAACTACTCCATTCAGCCATTGTAAGTGCAAAAGCCTCCAAAGACGAAATGTTAACCAAAGAATGTGGTTATATTACACTGAACTTTATTTAGGGACCCTGAAACTTGAAATTCATAGTTTAATGTGTCACAATATATTATCCTTTTAATATATTTTTCAACCATTTAAGAATGTATATTCTTATCTTACTGGCCACACAAAAATGTAGTGGGACAGATTTGCTGTAGTTTGCAACTTCTGATCTGTTGGTGCTCCTTGATAGAACTCTTAAAGTTTTTTGTTTTTAATGTTTATTCATTTTTGAGAGAGAGAGAGAGAGAGAGAGCAGGGGAGGGGCAGAGAGAGAGGGAGACACAGAATACAAAGCAGGCTCCAGGCTCTGAGCTGTCATCACAGAGCCTGACACGGGGAACTGCGAGATCTTGACCTGAGCCTAAGTCAGACACTCAACCCGCTGAGCCACCCAAGTGCCCCCAAAATCTTTTAGTTTCCATTACTTTTTCCTTGTATTTCTCCCACTTGGAATTCATTTGGCTTCTTTTTTTTTCTTTTATTTATTTTTTCAATATATGAAGTTTATTGTCAAATTGGTTTCCATACTTCATTTGGCTTCTAAAATCTATGGCTTGATATTTTTTATTCTGTTTTGGAAAATGCTTCAGCATTATTTCTTTGAATTTGATTTCATCCCATTCTCTCTCACTTCTCTTTCGAGCTTTCTGGGACTCTTTCACATCTGTGATAGACCTTACCACTCTATCCCATGTGTCTCTAATGTCTTTTGAAATTAAGTTTTCAAGTTTTTCATCATTCTGTACTTCAATATGCATATTTTCTACTGACCTGTTTCCCGTTTTGCTAACACTCATGTGTCAAATCTGTGTTTTTCAGCCTATCCTTTGAGTTATTTTCCAGTTCTAGAATCACCATTTGGTTCTTATTTTATACTTTCCAATTATTTGGTGAAATTACTGGTCTTGTCTTATTTTCTTGAATATACTAATCATGATTATTTTGTAAGTTTATGTCTGAGACCCCAACTGTCTGGATTCCTTCTAGATCTGTTTCTTCTCTTGACTTTTTTTCTAATTAGACTTTTGTCTCCTTGTATGCCTATTATTTTTCACTGTCAAGCATTGATATGAAAACCTATAACAATAATTTGAGGTTCTGGATTGTGTAATCTTTTTTTCATAGAGGATTGTTTGCTTTTGGCAGGCTGCCAGGATAAAGGTTCTAACAGTCCTCAGTTACCTTAATTCAATTAGACATTTAAAAGAGCTGGGTTCTAGAGTTGTCCTCTTTGGTGGCCCTAAACCTAAAACTTGGCCTATTTTGAAAAAGATTACACTGCAGGGTGGTGGTCTTACAACTTGTTTGTATATACAATGTAAAATTTTACTATTATATTTCCTTTAAATTTCTAAACATGGGTACCTGCATGGCTCAGTGAGTTAAGTGTCAGACTCTTGGTTTCAGCTCAGGTCATAAACTTGCAGTTCATGAGTTTGAGCCCCACATTGGGCTCTGTGCTGACAGTGCAGAACCTGCTTGGGATGCTCTCCCTCTCTCTCTCCCCCTCCCCCCCCCCCCCCACTCATGCTCTCTCTCAAAATAAACTTAAGAAAAATTTATAAATTTGCAAACTATAAGTTTGCAAATTCTATAAATTTGCAAACTCATTTACAGGCAATTTTTTCTCAATGTTTAAAAAAACAAATTGGATCAAAACCTTTTGTGGATAGTTTTTTACTTTAAAATTCAAGGTATAAGTAGTTTTGATCCAATTTTTGACAGACATACAGGAATGTTGTTAAGATATAAAAAGGTTGCAAAACTACCCTCGGTGATAATTATTATCACTATTTAGAATATTCATAGCTATAAATACTAATTTTTACTAACTTACTGTTAAGACTACTTTTTGAAGAATCAAAGTATCTTTTTCCATAAACATTTGATTTAAAAGTACATACAAAGACTTGAATAAGCTGATCTCACATGAAAATTTGAGAAAGCCGTCGTACAAAAAAGCTAGCAAACAAAGAATGAAAACAAATAGAAAGTATGGTTGGAAACAACTGCCTGGTTTGTAGAGTAAATGGAAAGAAAGGAAGTAGTCGTGACTATGAAGAATCCTCTATAAATGCTGACTATAAAGGAAATGAGAAAAGAAGTATTTGAGAGGCTTAGATTCTAGGGGGTTACCATAAATGAATTTGTTTAGTAGGGGAAAAACTCTGAATTTGTTACTTTGGTTCTTGGCTCAACCAGTCTCCCTCAAACCTGTCTCCTCCTTAGAAAATAAGGCCAGTTTGGAAGCAGTTAAAACTTTGTATTCATTATCAGCTCATCTTTCCCTTTTATTATCCTATTTACTGAGATCTTCCTAACTTAGGAAATAGGAGTCATTTGATTTGATTTTTATCTTTTTTCCCCCCAGAGCTGGAGACCAAACCTGCAGCCAAGAATGTTGTATCAACGGAAAATACTTCTGAAGATGTATCACAAGAGACCATAATAGATAAACTCACAGAGAACAGTCTGTGGAACCCCAGAATGGGAGGATTATGGAAATGGAATGAAAGGATACTGAGATTGCAAAATAGTCAGGAAAATCATTTGAGTCAAAGAATAGTTACTCACAAGAAAATTTCCACTGGTCAAAGAGGATTTAGATTTGGATCTATTCTTTTTCCAGAAGCGGGAGTTATCACAGAAGGGCCCCACGGCAAATGCCAAACACGTGAAAATTTCACTGAGAATTTAGATTTGATTACAGATACCCATCTAGGAAAGAAAATCTGCAAGGATACAGAAGGCAGCAAAGCTGTAAGGCCTACTTCAGAACTTACTTTAGGAAAAAAATACAATAATAAAGAAAAACCCTATAAATGTAGTACCTGTGAAAAGTCCTTTCGTTACAGGTCATTACTGATTCAACATCAGAGAACGCACACTAAAGAAAAACCTTATGAATGTAATGAATGTGGGAAAATGTTCAGCCAGCCTTCATATCTCAGTCAACATAAAAAAATTCATACTGGAGAAAAACCCTATAAGTGTAACGAATGTGGAAAGGCCTTCATTGCTTCTTCATCACTTATGGTACATCAGAGAATTCATACTAAGGAGAAACCTTACCAGTGCAATGTCTGTGGAAAATCTTTTAGCCAGTGTGCTCGCCTTAATCAACACCAGAGAATTCAAACCGGAGAGAAGCCCTATAAATGTAGTGAATGTGGGAAAGCTTTCAGTGATAAATCAAAACTCGCAAGACATCAGGAGACTCACAATGGAGAGAAACCCTACAAATGCAATGATTGTGGGAAAGCCTTTAGGAATAAGTCCTATCTTAGTGTACATCAGAAGACCCATACTGAAGAGAAACCATATAAATGCAATGAATGTGGGAAATCTTTCAAGAATACCACAATTTTTAATGTTCATCAGAGAATTCATACTGGAGAGAAACCCTTTAGATGTAATGAATGTGGGAAAGCCTATAGAAGTAATTCAAGCCTTATTGTACATATAAGAACTCATACTGGGGAAAAACCTTATGAATGTAATGAATGTGGGAAAGCATTCAATCGTATAGCAAATTTCACAGAACATCAAAGAATTCATACAGGAGAAAAACCCTATAAATGCAACGAATGTGGAAAAGCATTCATTAATTATTCATGCCTTACCGTACACCACAGAATGCATACAGGAGAGAAACCTTATAAATGTAATGAATGTGGAAAGGCCTTCATGCGTTCTTCATCCCTAATTATACATCAGCGGATTCATACTGAAGAAAAACCTTATCTATGTAATGAATGTGGGGAGTCTTTCAGAATAAAATCACACTTAACTGTGCATCAGAGGATTCATACTGGAGAGAAACCGTATAAATGTACTGACTGTGAGAGGGCATTTACCAAAATGGTAAATCTCAAGGAGCATCAGAAAATCCATACTGGAGTGAAACCTTATAAATGCTATGATTGTGAGAAATCTTTCAGGACTAAGTCCTACCTTATCGTACATCAAAGGACCCATACTGGGGAAAAACCATATAAATGTAATGAATGTGAAAAGGCTTTCACTAACACATCGCAACTTACCGTACATCAAAGAAGGCATACTGGAGAAAAACCCTATAAATGTAATGAGTGTGGGAAGGTTTTCACAAGTAACTCAGGCTTTAATACCCATCAGAGAACACATACTGGAGAGAAACCATTTAAATGTAATGACTGTGGGAAAGCATTTAGCCAGATGGTACACGTCACAGAACATCAGAAAATCCATAGTGGAGAGAAACCCTATAAATGTGATGTCTGTGGAAAAGCCTTCAGGAGGGGTTCCTACCTTACAGTGCATTGGAGAACACATACTGGAGAAAAACCCTATACATGTAAGGAATGTGGAAAAGGTTGTATCACTCTATCACAGCTAACTCTTCATCAGAGAATTCATACTGGGGAAAGGCCCTACAAATGTGAAGAATGTGGAAAAGCCTTCAGAACCAACTCAGATTTTACTGTACATTTGAGGATGCATACTGGAGAAAAACCCTATAAATGTCATGAATGTGGAAAAGCCTTTAGGAGTAGCTCAAGCCTTACTGTACATCAAAGAACCCATCAGAGAGAAACTCAATTAATATAAAAAGTAACAAACCATTCATCCAGATGTCAGCTCTACAAGGAGAATCTTATAAACTGTGTCTTTTTTTTTTTTTAATTTTTTTTTTCAACATTTTTATTTATTTTTGGGACAGAGAGAGACAGAGCATGAACGGGGGAGGGGCAGAGAGAGAGGGAGACACAGAATCGGAAACAGGCTCCAGGCTCCGAGCCATCAGCCCAGAGCCTGACGCGGGGCTCGAACTCACGGACCGTGAGATCGTGACCTGGCTGAAGTCGGACACTTAACCGACTGCGCCACCCAGGCGCCCCATAAACTGTGTCTTTTATGAATGTGGGAAAACTTTCAGGAGCAATTCACCAGAAAACACACACTTAAGGGATACTTTATAAACATAAAAATGTGGAAAACTCATATTAAATCTTAGAAGTCACAAGCAAATTCACAGTAGAGAAAAATAGTGGACAAATGAAAGCCTTCACCCAGATTTCATACTTTGTTCACTTAAATTATCTTCAATGAATTGCCTATAATTTTTTACCTATTTTTCTATTGGTTTGTCTTTCTTACAAATCTGGAGGTGCTCTTTATATACTTGAAATATTAATCCTTTGTCATGTGTGTTTGAAAATTTTTTAATCTAGCATTTGTTTTTATGCTTTTTTATATGGTAAAAGAAGTTGCCACATTTTAATTTTTCACAGATATTTATTTTCCTTTTTAGATTAATTTACTCTTTTAGTTAAAAGAGTCTCCTTAATCCCTAGGTTATACATAGTGTTCTAAATTTGTTTCTAAGATTTTGTTAATTTTATATTTTATATTAAAGTCTTTAATCTGTCTGAACTAGATGGCTAGTCATAGAAGAGCAAATTGCCATTAATCTCTGAAAATATTATGAACCTAAGGTAGTACTCAGGGAAATGCAAATTAAAACAACCAATGAGATGTCACCTCCACTAAATGGAGTTGGCAAAAATTAAGAGATCTTTTGGTAGTGGGATTTGGGAAACCATGTACTCTTAACACAAACGGTTATATCAACTTCTATTTCCACCAGCAATTAAGCAATATGTATTCAAATATTTTAATAACATTTTAAAATAAAAATACTTTGACCTAGCAGTCTCACTTTGGGGATCTTCCCCACAGAAATAACAGCATCAGTGCATAAGAATACACATAAGACAGGATTTTTGTTGAAGTATTGTTTGTAGAGGCAAAGTAGAAAACCAAGTGGAGACTAAGTGAATGCCCATTAATTGGGAAATGGTTGAATAAAGTGTGATATAGCCATTCTATGGAACAGCATGAGAGTAATTTTTAAAATTAGTTATATATACACTAGTTGATCTCAAGGTATTGCCACAATTTTTAACAACTAATTGCTTTATTGCAGAGCTTTATGTGTACAGGATTTCATTTTTTGTTAAATGATCATTCCCATTTATGTATATATGTGTATGTGATGAGCATGGAAACAAGTATATATACTTGGCTGAATATATACCAAGCTGTTAATATTGGTTACCTTGAAGGAAGGGAGAAGAGAAGTAGGGGAAAGGACTAGAAAAAAAAAATTTTTTTTAATGTAAGTGCAGCATGTATGGTATAAAATTCTATATAAAACTGTATTTGTATGAACTTTTGAGAACTACGAATGAAGGATGGTCTCCAAAAAGTTAGATTGTTTTAGAGTTGGGGGAGTATGCAGTACTTTTTGTCCGATTACTGCACTTCTATGTATTTTATAAGCTTTCCTTCCCAACAAGCATGTGATACTTAGCATAAACAGGAAACACCTATTTTACTTGTGAAGGTAATTTACTGGACACCTGTTATGTACCAAGAATTACCCTAATATATTGGCAGGGTAGGGACAGTCGGAATCTAAGAGCATGGGAATTTGTTCTGATGCTGCATAGATTCCAAACAAGTTACCCAGCACCTCATTACACCCACCCTCTCGGTTTCATTTAGAAGAGGTAGTAATTTCAGACAAATGAGAAACGTACCCAAGAATATCTGGAACTTGTGTTCAGGCTATAAACCAGAAAACTGCAAGCCTCAAGAGAAGCTCCACCTTCAACATGGCACCAAAGAAAAGGCCACAGTGATGAAAAGTTCCTTGTACAGCCTCATAGAACATTACATGATGGAATAGAGAGAGGGGAAACAGCCAGACACCCAAGTCCATAAAAAAGGAAGTCTTGGGAGTTCTGGAAATACTAAGAGTCCTGGAACAAAGATGAGAACCAAAAGGCTATGGCCCTGATATCAGAAGGCCATAACAAACCATGGACCTGATACCCAAAAAGGACAAGACATGATGAGCTATACTTCAGTGGAGGCTGAAGAAAAGAGAATCCCAGTACTCCTCCCACAATGTTGGAATATGTATATATCCAATATTGGGGAGGAGATATTGGATAAATGGTAGGAGCTACCTCCCATTACAAGTAAATAATTTGACACTGGTTAAAATGACCATTTCTGATTGAATTTTAATAATGGAATTTATGAATTGTTACCAAGAGACATACCTCCTTTGGATGTAATGTATGGGTTTCTGATTGGAAAGTTTAGAGTTACACCTTGACATACTATCCTTAAGAAACCTTGCTGTTAAACAGTTGACATGACTTGATGCCTACTCTGTCAGCTGCTTCTTTCTACCTCCTAACTCTCACCACACATAAAACCCTCTGCCCTGCTTTAGAGCCAAACATTTCAAGAAGAGGAGCATCGTCAGCAGGTTCAAATGACATAACTGAAAAGTGTCCACAGGATCAGGGGACGGAGATGGCACAGGCTACCTTTGCAAGAGCAGTTTCGGGGCACCTGGGTGGCTCAGTCGGTTAAGCGGCCGACTTCGGCTGGGGTCATGATCTCGCGGTCCGTGAGTTCAAGCCCTGCGTCGGGCTCTGTGCTGACAGCTCAGAGCCTGGAGCCTGTTTCAGATTCTTTGTCTCCCTCTCTCTGAACCTCCCCCGTTCATGCTCTGTCTCTCTCTCTCTCAAAAATAAATAAACGTTAAAAAAAAAAAATACAACAGCAGTTTCAATGGAGAGGTAAGCCTGGTTCTAATGTATGGCAGTATCTCATTATAGGTTGAATTTGCATTTCCTTTATGGCTAATGATGTTGAGTCTCCTTTTAGGTGCTTTTTGAATATCCTCCTTTGAGAAGTGCCTGTTCAAGACTTTTGCCCATTTTGGGAGGCACCTGGGTGGCTCAGTTGGTTAAGCGTCTGAGTTCAACTCAGTTCAATGGAGTGCAGCCTGGAGCCTGCTTTGGATTCTGTGTCTCCCTCTTTCTACCCCACCCCCGTTCGTATGCTGTGTCTCTCAAAAATAAACGTTAAAAAAAACTTTAAGACTTTTGCCCATGTTTTAAATTGGGAACTCTGTTCATTTGTAGGATTCTTTCTATATTCTGGGTGCAAGGTACCTTTTTTTAATATTTTTTTGGGGGGAGTGCAAGTGGGGGAGGAGTAGAGCGAGGGGGACAGAGGATCTGAAGCAGGCTCTGCGCTGACAGACTGACAGCAGTGAGCCCAATGTGGGCTTCAAACTTGCAAACCACAAGGTCATGACCTGAGCCGAAGACAGACACTCAACCAACTGAGCCACGCAGGTGCCCCACAGGTACTTTTTAGATACTTATATCACAAACATCATCTCCAGCTTACCTTTTCACTCTCCAAATGATGTCCTTCAATGAACAGATGTTTTTAATTTTAATAAAAAATAATCTATTCGTGCTTTTTGTGCCTAGTTTAAGAAATCTTTTCGTAATCCAAGGTCACAAAAGGTATTTTCCTACATTTTCTTCTACATTTTTACTTTTAATTTTTAGGTCTACAATCCATTTGAAGTTAATTTTTATGTGTGGTCTGGGGTAGAGGTCAAATTAATATTTTCCATACAAATATACAACGTATTCAACATCATTTATTGAAAAGACATTCTCTCCTCCCCCTCGGGTTGTAGTGGTATTCTTACGATAAAGCAAATGATTATGTTATATGGGGGTCTATTTCTAAATTATTCTGTTACATTCTAAGGAACACCAGATGTTTTTAGTGTAAGCAGATTTATAGCAAGTCTTGGTGTCTGGTGGTGTGTGTCTTCTAATTTTGTTCTTGTTCAAAGTTGCAATTCTAGGTCCTTGGCATTTTCATGCATTTTTGAATGATTTTTTTTCAATTGCTCCACACCAAAAAGTTGAGGTTTTAATGAGCATTACATCAAATACATAATTGTGGAAGAATGCATACTTTAACAATATTGAGACATCCAGTCTGTGAGCATGCTTTTCATTTATATACATCTTTTAATCTCAGCAATTTTTGTATTTTTTCAGTGCAGACGTTTTGAACATTTTTATTAAGTTAGTCCTATGTATTGGGGGTTTTGGTGTTATAAATGCTATTATTTTAGTTTTCTGATTTTTGCTAATATTTATTAAATACATACAGTTGGTCCTTGAACAATATGGGTTTGAACTGTCCAGGTCCATGTAATAGATGGGTTTGTTTGTTTTTTTTTTTTTTCCCCCAATAAATGTATTGGAAAATTTTTTAAGAGACTTGCAACAATTTAAAAAATTCACAGATGAACCATGTAGCCTAGAAATAATTGAAAATTTAAGAAAAGGGTACAAGTGTACAAAATATATGTAGATAATAGTCTATTGTATCACTACCATAAAATATACACAAATCTATTGTAAAAAGTTAAAATTTATCAAAACTTCTGCACACAAGCAGACCATACATAGCACCATTTGCATTCAAGACAAATGTCAACAAAAAGCCGCAGCAGCAAATGAGAACTGTGTAAAATTAACTGTAGTACATATTTTACTACTGTAATAATTTCGTAGCCACTTCCTGTTGCTGTTGAGTTGAGCCCAGTGTAGTGAGTATCCACTTAAAATGCCTGTGACACTAATCGTCACTGAGCAGTTCATCTCCAATAAGTTGTATATCACCGTGAAAAGTCATCTGTCCTACTTCTCACATATTTTTCATCATGTCTAAGTGAAATACTGTAAACCTGGAGTAATACCAGGGGACCCATATGGAGCACCACTAATGATGTGGCAGTGCTCCCCAAAAGCAAAGAAAGGTTATGAAATTATAAGAAAAAGTTGAATTTCTTGATACGTATCAGTGATTAAGGTCCACAGTTGCAGTTGCCTGCCATTCCAAGACAAATGAATCCAGTATAGGGGCGCCTGGGTGGCGCAGTCCGTTAAGCGTCCGACTTCAGCCAGGTCACGATCTCGCGGTCCGTGAGTTCGAGCCCCGCGTCGGGCTCTGGGCTGATGGCTCGGAGCCTGGAGCCTGTTTCCGATTCTGTGTCTCCCTCTCTCTCTGCCCCTCCCCCATTCATGCTCTGTCTCTCTCTGTCCCCAAAATAAATAAACGGTGAAAAAAAAATTAAAAAAAAAAAATGAATCCAGTATAATCCTCAGGAGGAAGGAAGGAGGGAGGGAGGGAGGGAGGGAAGGAAGGAAGGAAGGAAGGAAGGAAGGAAGGAAGGAAGGAAGGAGAAAAGAGAAAGGGAGGCAGGGAGAGGAAGGAAGGAAGGAAGAAGAAAGAAAGAAAGAGAAAGAAAAAAAAAAGAAAAACTTTCATGAAGCCATCACTGCCCCTAAGCCAGCCGGTGTGAGGACTTTGCACTTTTTGTGAAATATGTTTTTATCCTACTGAAAATAAAGCTTTTTTAAAAAAATATTTTGAGAGAGCACAGGGGAGGGGCAGAGAGAGGGAGAGAGAGAATCCCAAGCAAGTTCCGTGCCATCAGCACAGACCCCGATACAGGGCTTAAACTCATGACATCATGACCTGAGCCAAAATCAAGAGTCAGATGCTTAACCGACTGAGCCACCCAGGCACCCCAAAAATGCAGCTTTTATGTGGGTGTAGAATTGTTAAAAGAAAGGCATACCTATAGACTCTACTATGATTTGAGAAAAAGCGAAGTCCATATGGCAACTTTAAAAAAAAAAGGAAGGTGAAGGATCTAAAGCTGGAGAATTTAATGCCAACAGTGGATGGTTTGATCATTCCAGAGATTTGGCTTTTAAAATGTCAACAGAAGTGGCTTCTGCCTACCAAGAGGCAGTAGATGAGTTCCTAGACACCATTAATGAAATCATTGAGAAGAAAGAATGTCAGTGAAACTTTTTAATAAAGACAGAAGTGCCCCATTCTGCGGGGGCGGGAATCCACATTATTAGGAAGAGAATCGAGCACCAGGATTTAAGGCATGAAAGGGTAGGCTAACTACGTTTTGGGCAAATGTAGTTGGGTTCATGATCAGGACTGCCCTTACCTATAAACTGCTAACCTTTATTGTTTTTTTAAATGTTTGTTTATTTTTGAGAGAGAAAGTGTGAGCAGGCAAGAGGCAAAGGGAGAAGGAGACACAGAATCCGAAGCAGGCTCCAGGCTCTGAGCTGTCAGCACAGAGCCCCACGCGGGGCTCGAACTCATGAACCACGAGATCATGACCTGAGCCTAAGTCGGATACTTAAGCAACTGAGCCACCCAGACACCCCAAAGCTGCTAGCCTTTGAAAAGCTATTTAGCAGCTGCCATTCTTTTGGTTGTACAGCAAGAAGGTCTGGATCCCCCCCTTTTTTAAAAAAAAAAAAACTTCTTTTATTGGTTCCAACAGTATTTTGTCCCTGAAGTCAGGAAACACCTTGCAACTAAGGAAACTTCCTTTTAAAGTTCTTTAGAGGGACACCTGGCTGGCTCAGTCAGTGAAGCGTCCAACTTCAGCTCAGGTCATGATCTCACAGCTCCTGAGTTCCAGCCCTGCATTGGGCTCTGTGCTGACAGCTGGACCCTGGAGCCTTTTTCAGATTCTTTTTTTTTTTTTTTTTTTAATGTTTATTTATTTTTGAGAGAGAGAGAGAGAGTGCAAGCTTGGGAGGCGCAGAGAGAGAGAGAGAGAGAGGGAGACACAAGAATCCAAAGCAGGCTCCAGGCTCCAAGCCGTCAGCACAGAGCCTGACGGAGGGGCTTGAACTCACGACACGCGAGATCCTGACCTGAGCCGAAGCCTGACGCTCAACTGACTGAGCCACCCAGGTGTCCCAAGATTCTGTGTCTCCCTCTCTCTCTGCCCCTCCCCAGCTCATGCTCTGTCTCTATCTCTCTCAAAAATAAAAACATTTAAAACATTTTTTAAGTTCTTTTTTTTTTTAATTTTTTTAATGCTTATTTATTTTTGAGAGACAGAGCACAAGTGGGGAAGGAGCAGAGAGAGGGAGACACAGAATCCAAAGCAGGCTCCAGGCTCCTAGCTATCAGCACAGAGCCCAATGCAGGGCTCACGAACCATGAGATCATGACGTGAACCAAAGTCAGCGCTTAACCGACTGAGCCACCCAGGCACCCCTTAAGTTCTTTTGATACTGGACAATGTCCCTGGCCATCCAGAACCCCATGAGTTCAACACTGAAGGTGTCTAAGTGGTCTTTTTTCCCCAAACACAACAACATCTAGATCAGGGGGTCACAAGGGCCTTTAAGGCTCATTGCACATGGTACTCTATGGAAAGGATTGTCAGCTGTGGGAGAGTCCCCCAAGAATAGAACAAAAATCTGGAAGGATTACACCCCTGAAGATGCCATTGCTGTTATAGAAAAAGCTGTGAAAGCCATCAATCCTGAAACAATACATTCCTGCTGGAGAACCTGTGTATCAGCCTATCATCACAGGGAAGTAATTTTCCAAAAAATGTAACAATGTTTCCAATACTGTATCATGGATATGACTGTAATACTCTATGTCATAAGAATTTTATAACAATTTATTCAGTAATATACAGGCTAAGCTACCATGAAACAATCATGCTGGGCTACCAATAAAGCGATCATATTGCTGCTTTTTTGTTTTCAGTGCATGATTTGTAATACCTGTAAGTAAATGTACATTTTTTTTCACATTTCATTTTTGAGATATGTCAGTAAAGCATATAGCATCACAGTGTTTTGTATCCTATAAGACAATATTGACAGGTACTGACAAATGATTCATCTTGTAAACAGACCATGTAAACTTACAGTATCAGTAATTTTAGTTCTGTAAAGGTATTTTCTCTTATGATTTTCTTAACACTTAATTTTCTCTTAGCTTACTTTATTATAAGGATATAGTATATAGTATAATATACAAAATATGTGTTCATCAACTGTTAATGTTATCAGTAAGGCTTCTGGTCAACAGTAGGCTATTACTAGTTAAGTTCTTGGGAGGTCAAAATTTATATGTGGATTTTTGATTGGGGGGGGCAATACCCTTAACATCCACATTGTTCAAGGTTCAACTGTATAAATGATATACATATTTTATATATTACATATTGTAGTATATTATATATTATAATTTATCATATATAACGTGTAATAGATTCATATTATACCCAAAGGAATGAACAAAGCTACGTAATAATTATAATTATTATAACATATTATATTACAAACTGACCTTCTATCCAGTGACCTTGATAAATTCACTTGTTAATTATAATTAAGTTTATTTTATTGGACTTTGTATACAAAATGTCATCTGCAATAAAGTAAAATTTTTTATTTCATCCCTCCAATTTTTATACCAGTTTTTTTTCTTGCTTTTTGCACTGGCCAGGGCCTCCAGAAGTAGTGATTGTGGGCATCTCTGCGTTTTTCCCAGAATCTAAAAGAAAACCCTAGATGTTTTACCATTAGGTGTCACATGAGGTGTAAATTTGTAGATAATTTCTATCAGATTAAGAAAATTTTCCTCCAATCTTAGTTTGCTGAGATTTGTTATCATGGGGAGGGGTTAAATTTCACTAAATACATATTTTGCATCTATTGAGATGACTATATGGTTTTCTCATTCTGTTAATGTGCTTGAGTTACATGGATTGATTTTTTTTTAATTAAAAAAATTGTGAAATGCACACAACATAAAATTTACCATCTCGACTATTTTTTTTAACGTTTTATTTATTTTTGAGACAGAGAGAGACAGAGCATGAACAGGGGAGGGGCAGAGAGAGAGGGAGACACAGAATCAGAAGCAGGCTCCAGGCGCCGAGCTGTCAGCCCAGAGCCCGACGCGGGGCTCGAACTCACGGACCGCGAGATCACGACCTGAGCCGAAGTCAGCCGCTTAACCGACTGAGCCACCCAGGCGCCCCTCAACTATTTTTAAGCCTATAGTTCAATGAAATTAAGTGCATTCATATTGTGCAACCATCACCATGATCCGTATCCAAAACTTTTCATCTTTCTAAGCTGAAACTCAATACCCATTACACAATAATCCTCTGTGCCCCCTCCCCTCAGTCTCTGGAAACTACTGTTCTATTTTAATTATTTTGAATTGGACTACATTAGGAACCTCATATAAATTTTTGTTCTTTCGTGACTGGCCTTATTTCACTTAGCATAATGTTCTCAAAGTTTGTCCAATGGATTGATTTTTGAATGTTAAGGCAATCTTCCATTCCTGGAAGAGATACCATTTAGTCATTGTATATTATCTTTTTAATATATTATTGGCACCTGGGTGGCTCAGTTTGTTAACCATCCAACTTCGGCTCAGGCCATGATCTCACCATCCGTGGGTTCGAGTCCCGCGTCAGGCCCTGTGCTGACAGCTCGGAGCCTGGAGCCTGCTTCGGATTCTGTGTCTTCCTCTCTCTCTGCCCCTCCCTTGCTCAAAAATAAGCATTTAAAAAAATTAATATATATATATATATATTATTGAATTAGATTTTTAAGTTTTTATATAGGATCTTATGTCTACGTCCTTGTTGTTTTGTATGTTTCCTTTCTTGTAGTAGCTTTGTCAGAGATTAGTATCAGAATAATGCTGGTCTTATAAAATTAATTGGGAATCACTTCCCTTTTTTGTCCCCCAGAAGAGTTTGTGTAAGACTGTGCATTATTAGTATTGGTATTCTTTTTCCCATAACTATTTTCTGTAAAAATCATCAGTAAAGCCATCTGGGCTAGGAATTTTCTATTTGGGAAAGTTTTATGTTTTTATTTTTATTTAAAAAAATTTTTTTTAAGTTTATTTATTTGAGAGAGAGAGAGAGAGACAGAGTGAGCAGGGGAGGGGCAGAGAGAGAGGGAGCGAGAGAGTCCCAAGCAGGCTGTTTACTGTCAGCATGGAGCCCAACACGGGGCTTGAACTCCTGAACCATGAGTTCATGACCTGAGCCGAAACCAAGAGTCAGATGCCTAACCAACTGAGCCACCCAGATGTCCCTGTGTAGAAAAAATTTCAATTATACATTCAATTCCTTTGATAGACATAGGACTATTGATATTTTCTGTCTCTTGTGTCATTTTTGGTAAATATCATTTAATCTCCATATCATTTCATTGAAATATCTAATTATTAGCTTTAAATAGTTTATATCTGCTTGTTATATTTTTAATATCAGTAGAATCTAAAGTGATATTCTCTTTTCTGTCTCAGTATTGGTAATCTGTGAGGTCTCTTTGTTTTCTTGATTAGGCATTCTAGGGATTTAACACTTTATTAATCTTTTCAAAAGGTCACCTCTTTTTTTTTTTAATTTTTTTTTCAATGTTTTTTAATTTATTTTTGGGACAGAGAGAGACAGAGCATGAACGGGGGAGGGGCAGAGAGAGAGGGAGACACAGAATCGGAAACAGGCTCCAGGCTCCGAACCATCAGCCCAGAGCCTGACACGGGGCTCGAACTCACGGACCGCGAGATCGTGACCTGGCTGAAGTCGGATGCTTAACCGACTGCGCCACCCAGTCTCCCCAAAGGTCACCTCTTAACTACTATATAATTGATTTCTTTTTCAGTGGTTCATGCTCTTTTCTGAAAACAACCTAATTCAAGTGAGCAAAACTTGCAAATATTTCACAAAAGAGAAATATCAATGACCATTAAACACACAAGTCTTTCTATTTGATTTGAGTTTAATTCACTGGGGTTTTTTTCTAGCGTCTTGAAATTTAAGTCTTAGATAATTGATTTTTTCCAACCTTTCTTTTTGGCTAATATTTTCATTTAACAATCTAAATTTCTCTATACGAATCCATTTCACTGCATCCAGTAGAGGTTTTTATCACCCTTATTGAGTCATAATTATACATATAATAAGTTGCACTAAATTTAACTTTACATTTTGATGAGTTGGGGTAAATACACACTTTAATATAACTACCACTAAAATAAAGAAATATAACATTTTCATCACCCCAAAAATGTTCTATATCCCTTTCCAGACGATTCTCCCCACCTGACTCCAAGAAACCATTAATCTGCTTTCTGTCACTATATGTGAGAACTGTCTTTACGAGAATTTTATACCAGTGGAATTACATTGTATATACTGTTCTGTGCCAACTTCCTTTCACTCAGCTTAAATTTTGAGATTTATTTATGTTGTGTATGTCAGTATTTCATCCCCCTTTATTGATGAGTGGCATCCCATTGTATTAATATGTCACTATTTCTTTATGTACCCATTGATGAACATTTGGATTGTTTCCACTTTGGAGCTACTATGAATAAACCTGCTGTGAACACTCATGTATAAGTTTTTGTGTAAACATATTTTCATTTTTATTGTATAAATAATATACATCGCTGGGTCATATGGTAAATGTATGTATATCTTTTTTTTAATTTTTTAATGTTTATTCATTTTTGAGAGAGAGAGAGCGCGTAAGTGGGAGAGAGGCAGAGAGAGACGGAGACACAGAATCCAAAGCTAGCTGTAGGCTCTGAGCTGTCAGGACAAAGCCGGATCTCGGGCTTGAACCCATGAACTATGAGATCATGACCTGAGCTGAAGTTGGGCGCTTAAATGACTGAGCCACCGAGGCATCCCTTAGAAATAGCCTTTTATTTAGTTCTGACATTTAGAACTATGGCGATATTTTACAAATGCAAAAATTTAAAGAAAGCAATGAAAAACAATTGAGGTATGTATGTGCATGTGAACCTGAAATGGAATACAGAAGTAACAACAGCCTACTGTATTACAAATGAATAACATAACCAAGAGTGAAGGGCTCAGGAAAGAGACCTAACTGAAATTATTTTTGCAAAACAATGTCCTGTCTGTAAAGCCGAAGACATCAAGAGCTGTACAAATGTAAGGTAATCGTCTTTTTTCTTAAGCTATTGTGTTGGTTTTTTTGTTTTTTTTTAATTTATTTTGCAAGAGAGAGAGCACAAGTGGGGTAGGGGCAGAGAGAGAGGGAAGAGAATCACAGGCAGGCTCAATACGGGGCTCGAACTCATGAACTGTGAGATCATGACCTGAGCTGAGATCAACGCTTACCGGACAGAGCCACCCAGGTGCCCGAAGGTAATCCTTTCAATGAATCTTTTCTTACAGGTATACACACGAGTAATTCTGAAACACACACATACGCACACATGTATAAATACACAGGCATACATATACGTATATATTTACAGTAAGTACATACATTATAACTAATGAGAGCTGGGCTTCTCAGGGTCAAAGAGAGAAGTCACAGATAAGGAAAAGGGAAATGACTCCAAACTTCAATGGGCACACCTGACACCCAGATCTTGATTTCAAACACCACTCTCCAACAAGAACCAGGGCCCCTAGGAGAAATGGTTGATTCCAGGACCCACAAGGGAAACATACAAGATGAACACGGCATATCTTGTGCCACCAAGTAACGAAGTGCTCAAAAGAGGATGGTAGGGCGTCAAGCAAACAAACAAAAAAACTCCTGAGCCAACCTGAAGGAGCTCATGACGACCAAAGCTGGAATAATATTGGAAACAAAATAAGAAATGATATTCTGTGGATTACACCCATAGGATTAAAGAATCCCCGGGCGCCTGGGTGGCTCAGTAGGTTAAGTGACCAACTTCAGCCCAGGTCATGATCTCACGGGTCGTGGGCTCGAGCCCCCGGTGAGGCTTTGCACTGACAGCGAGGAGCCTGTTTCAGATTCTCTCTCTCTCTCTGCCCCTCCCCTGCTCTCTCTCTCTCTGTCAAAAAATAAACATTAAAAAAAATAAATAGGGGCGCCTGGGTGGCGCAGGCGGTTAAGCGTCCGACTTCAGCCAGGTCACCATCTCGCGGTCCGTGAGTTCGAGCCCCGCGTCGGGCTCTGGGCTGATGGCTCGGAGCCTGGAGCCTGTTTCCAATTCTGTGTCTCCCTCTCTCTCTGCCCCTCCCCCGTTCATGCTCTGTCTCTCTCTGTCCCAAAAATAAATAAACGTTGAAAAAAAAAATTTAAAAAAAAAAAAAAAGAAAGAAAAAATAAATAAATAAATAAATAAATAGGGGCGCCTGGGTGGCTCAGTCGGTTGAGCGTCCGACTTCATATCAGGTCACGATCTCGCGGTCCATGGGTTCGAGCCCCGCTTCGGGCTCTGGGCTGATGGCTCAGAGCCTGGAGCCTGCTTCTGATTCTGTGTCTCCCTCTCTCTCTGCCCCTCCCCCGTTCATGCTCTGTCTCTCTCTGTCTCAAAAATAAAAATAAAACGTTAAAAAAAATTTAGAAAGAAAGAAAGAAAGAAAAAGAAAGAAACCACGAGTCTGTATTGATGCAAATGAGTAATGGAGTCTATAATGTATTAAGTAAATGGGAGAGAAGAACCAGCTCTTTCTTATGGAAGGATTATGATGATAAATGTAGAAGGAAAAAAGAAATAGAAAATCACCATGAGGCAAACACCACAGTAATCGTTGCTGCAGTCAAGATGCATGATAAACATTAGCAGGTGCAAGTTGGAGGAGGGAGAGGATATTTGCATGGTTTCAGAGCACTTACCCCGAATAGTTTTGTGGGGTTTTTTTAACGTTTATTCATTTTTGAGAGACAGAGCATGGGCGGGGGAGGAGCAGAGAGAGGGAGACATAGAATCCAAAGCAGGCTACAGGATCTGAGCTGGCGAGCACAGAGCCAGTCCTGGGCTCGAACTCACGAAACCGTGAGATCATACCCTGCGCTGAAGTCCGCGGCTTAACAGACTGAGCCACCCAGACCCCTCTACCCCCAAGTGATTATTAATTACAAAGAGAAACAGCACAACGGTGGAGAAACAGCAGAAACCACGTTAAGTAAATGATCTAAGTCATAAGACACACTGGGAGGTACTGAGGTCACGACGTCATTTCATTGGGGTTGGGGGGACGCTGTGAAGGGAAAAGGGAGGGAGGGGGAACCACCAGCCGATGAAAAGCGACTTTAACATCAAACCAAAGGAAGCTGCAGTGTTTACGCATGCGCGTTTGGGTGATAACACTATACAAAAACTTTTTTTTTAATCTTTATTTTTGACAGAGAGAGCAGAAGCAGGGGAGGGGCAGAGAGAGACGGAGGCACGGGATCTGAATGAAGCAGGCTCAGAGCCATCAGCACAGAGCCCTGAGCGGGGCTCAAACCCACGTAGGGTGAGCTCGTGACCTGAGCTGAAATCAGACGCTCAACCGACTGAGCCACCCAGGCGCCCCTGGGTGACAAAGGGTGTAAAGAAAAGCCGGGAAGTGATTAGCATAAAGGCGGAGAGTGGTTGCTGCCGCGGGGAGACGGGGCGTTCGTGGACACCCGCGGACCTTGCGGGTGGCGGGCAGTTTCTGTTTCTTGACCTGGCTGGGAGTGGTCAGGGTGTCCTCTTGGCGATGATGATTCATTAAGTCGTGCCTTTGTTTTGTGCAGCTTTCTGAAACGGTGGTGCACTTAACAGTCACCGAGCTTTAAACGTTGGGCATTTGTGCGGAGCCGGGAAGAAGGAAATGGAAAGAAATACTTCCAAAGACTCTCCAAGAAATCATGGGTTTCAAGTTTTATTACCCTTTTCTAGAAGAGCCAAATTTTCAAAACTGAGACTTCGTTTCATAGCTGGGGGCGGGGGAGGGGCTCGTGAGCATTCTCTCTCTATGCCAAGTTCCAAAGTCACTCGGGTTTTTTTTTTTTTTTTTTCCCCTTTACTCCTGTCCGTGGGGACGAGCGTCCTCCCAACCCTCGCCTCTTGGCGCTGACCCGGTTGCGGGTTGTGCGGCCGCTTCCTTCCAGCTGCCCGCCCCCCCCCCCGGGGACCGGGCCCCCGCCGGGTCCCCAACTCTGGTGGCCCCCGGAGACAGCAGCCCGGCCCGCTCTGGGGCCCCTGAAGCCGCCTGTCCCAGGCGGAGATCAAGCACCACGACCGGCAGGTGGCGGTGGCGGCCGCGGCTCCGGGGATACTGGCCCTGCGGCGGGGGAGCCCTGGGCCTCGCGGGGTGCAGCCCTCCGGCCGCGCCTGCGCCCTGTCCGCCCTGCGGCCCCTCCCGGGGGGCAAAGGAGCCAGGCAGGTACGAGGCCGGGAGGTGTAGGACGGAAGAGTCTTAGAAGATCAAAAGTCACGGGAGCCCGATGACCTCGTGGCGCAATGGTAGCGCGTCTGACTCCAGATCAGAAGGTTGCGTGTTCAAGTCACGTCGGGGTCACGGCTCTCCGTTTTCTCTCCAACGCAAGGAAATACAAGGTGTGTTTGTAATTCCGACCCCTCCTTGACTCCCGGTCAAATCCCGCTCCTTAATTCCCTTGCAGCAGACCAGCCAGAGACCTGAGCTTCAGGAGAGGAGCGGTGTCGCTTTCCTAGCTCGTGGGGGCTGGTCTGGGGACAGCAGGAGGCGCCGCTCGGTGGGGACTCCCCTGAAGGGCACCCCGGCCACTTCCCGGTGCACCTTGCCCCCCCCCCCCGCCACCCCCCCGCCACCCCCTGTCACAGAACTTGCCACCAGAAGAGAGGTGTTTTTTTTTGTTTTTTTTTTTTTAAGGCCAACAACAATAGAAAACAGGTACAGGACAAAACTAGTTATCAGAAAATGAAATGTAAATTGTTTTTAAACATAGGAAAAGAAACGACTCCCATAAATAAGTAAATAAATAAGCTTTCAATGAGTTCTTTTTAACCTATGAGGTTGGCTAACCTATGATCAAAAAACTCTCATTAAATCGCATTGCTCACGACCTTGACGCTGGGACGGAGAACAAGGACATTAGCCCAGGAATGGAGGAAACTAAAATAGTTGTAAGAAATAGGTTTCATTCAGCCATTTTAGTAAAGTTAAGTTTTCTGCTGTGTTTTTCCACTTTGCTTCTGTTCTTTTTTGTTCTAGACTTTTCCCATAAATGCCATCCACCCCTCCATATGGCGGCTAATTAGCACCATGTGGACAGATACTTATGCTTCTCTGTACTCTGCATCTGTAATCTCTCAAAGTGTTTCCTGTGTTTTCCCATTTTCCCCACATTTGGGGGGTATCTTCTCAGATTTGTCTGTCATCCGGGATTCCATTTTCTGCAGTTTCACTTCTGCTCTTTAAAGAGAGGGCATTGTGGGAGGCCTGGGTGGCTCCGTGGGTTAAGCATCTTGACTCTTGATCTCAGCTCAGGGCTTGATCTCAGCGGTCGTGAGTTTAAGCCCCACATCGGGCTCTGCACTGGGTGTGAAACATAATTTTTTTTTTTTTTTTTTTTAACAAACAACACTTGCTTTTACCTCTTCCTCACTGAAATTAGACTCAGCAAGTCAACTGGGAATGTGGCTAGCTTGGTCCTGCTCTCCGCCCTTTCTCAGACTGATCAGCTAGAGGGCAGGTTGAAGGTGGAGCTCTCAACCCCATTTCCAGAGTTTAGAAGCCACTGCCCTAGGGGTGCCTGGGTGGTTCAGCGGGTTAAGTGTTGGGCCTAGGCTGTGGGCTTGTGGGTTGTGGGTTTGAGCCCCTCATCGGGCTTCGTACTGGTTTTATTGCAGTGATATTTTCTCCCCCTTTCCTGTGTTGTCCCCTTGCTGTTGTGAACCAGTAAACAACCACGAAATCAGTACTTGAGATCCCGCATCTCAACATGAGTTTTAACTTGAACGTCTGAAATGGATCGTACCTCCTTGGCTAGGACAGAAAACACCTTTCTGTTCACTTAAATCTCCTATAATTAGCATTTTAATTGAACGCAAACAAAAACTTGGAAACACCTAGGTTCCTTTCAAGAATTTTACACCCAAAGAACCTCTTTTGTAGATATTACAGCCTAAGAATTAGTTCCGTGCAAACCTTATTAATCTTAACATTTTCCCAATGCCCTTCAAGTCTCTCATGTGAATCAACAAAATTCTCTTTTCGTACATTTATGAATCAAATTTTAAAAGGTCTACTTGTTAGATAACATTTGACCATTACAATCTCCTTTTGTATTATAAAAGCAGCTCTTCGGCCATCAGTTTTAACCCTCAGCTCATTTATTGCAGATGAACAAGTACCTATTCCTCCAACATTGAGGAAACAGAATCAGCATAAACTTCTAGAAAACCCGAGGCAAGAGTATTTTTTTTTTTTCTGGGCAAAGTATCATTTCCTAGAAAGAAAAGGTACAGAAGAGTAGGAAGACAAAGTTGGGGAAAATGCCTTACACTTACTTCCAAAGGTTTGTCCCACCTGACCCAACACATTGGATTTTTTTCTTTTTTCTTTTTTTTTTTTTTTTTAATTCCTCTAGGGACGCCTGGGTGGCTCAGTGGGTTAAGCATCTGACTTCAGCTCAGGTCATGATCTCACAGTTTGTGAGCTGAGTTCGAGTCCTGCATTGGGATTCTTTCCCTCTCTCCTTCTCTGTCCCTCCCCGACTTGCGTGCTCTCTCTCAAAATAAATAAACTTAAAAAACTTTTGTTTTTAATTTTTTTAAATAAAGGAAAGGAATGGGGCGCCTGGGTGGTGCAGTCGGTTAAGCGTCCGACTTCAGCCAGGTCACGATCTCGCGGTCCGTGAGTTCGAGCCCCGCGTCAGGCTGTGGGCTGATAGCCTGGAGCCTGTTTCTGATTCTGTGTCTCCCTCTCTCTCTGCCCCTCCCCTGTTCATGCTCTGTCTCTCTCTGTCCCCAAAATAAATAAACGTTGAAATAAATAAATAAATAAATAAAATAAAATAAAATAAAAAAATAAAGGAAAGGAAAGGAAAGGAAAGGAATGGAAAGGAAAGGAAAAGAAACTTTAAAGATGGCAGAGTATTTCCACACAGTATTTGATCCATTTTGTGGCCCCGTGGTCCCTCCCAGTGAGGGTGCTTACTTAGCTCCATCCAGCCTGGGACTCGGGAACTGCTTCTTTAGCCAGAGAAATGCTCTCCTGACACGACCTAAGCCAACTGCTTTTGAGCTCCAAGGAATCTGGATTGGATATAAACGGAACTCGGTATTCGCTTTGGAGGGCGTTCTAAACGGGCACCGGCATGAGATAAAAATCATAGAGTGACTTTGTTTTCTATCATTCCTTAAAATATGTATGGTTTGCTAGTTTCCTTCACGGTGACGGAGCGAAAGGGGGGTGGGGAGAGGGGAGGGGAGTGAGGGACAGTTGCCACGAACTTTCTGGTCACTTTGTGATGAGAACCGCTCCCCAGGCTATGACGACAGCATCCATCCATCCGTGTAATAGTCAGGGCAGGTAGTGTCATCGGCCGGGGATCCTACTCTTGGGGACTCATGGAATTTGGAGGGACCCCCTCCGCGCCTACGTTTCGCTTAGCCCGGATGAACACATTTTTGTTTCAGCTGCTTGTTCTTTATTGGGTCAACATCTAAGTTTGTCCCCTCATAGATGTGATCGGCCCTCCAGGCTGCCCCTGTAGATAGCACCTAAGAAGGCACACAGATCATGTCTACACCACGAGAAGAACTCGTGTGTCTCTTGTCTCCCAGTACGTCCCCCCAAAGGTACGCAGATGCCTTCTTTCCACCTGACTCTCTCTTGCCCATTAGGTTTCCTAAGCAAAGATATGCATCAGGCCACCGAGACTCCCAAATCCTGCGGACACATACCAAGCTGTCCAGGGGCACTGGCCTAGCCCCTCTCACTAGGTCCGAACTGTGGCGTGAGCAGCCTCGCCTCCCCTTTGGGCAGCTCTCTCCCAAAGTTCAGAAGCCACATTCAGTCTCTTCTCGGATCCCTTCGATGCTCTCAGTATGGGCGAGGACCTTACTCGGCTCACGGTTTCTCGGCCACTACATTTTTTTTTTCTTTTTTTGCCAGTTCTGCGGTGACTCACCCCTCAACTCACTTTAGCTCTATGTTCTCTCTTGTTAGAGTCTCAGCACAAGCTTCCATTTGAACAGCGTGCTGCGCTTGAGCAGTGGAAGGGAAGGACTGGGGTGGAGGCGGGGGCATTTCTCTTCTCTGCACAGGACCGGGGTCCCCCCAGGGGTCCAGGCCTGGCATGCTACTCCGGGAGGGCAGTAAGAGGGTCCTAACACGTACATCTCCAGCTGTCTACCCTCTGCCTCTGCCCGGTCAGCAGAGCAGGGCTGTGCTCTGACAGAGGAGACCCTCAGTGACCCTCCACCTTGCCTCCCGGACCCAAGCTCTGGTGGAGGGAGTGAGGACGCCCGTTTTTGGGGGGCTCAGTGCTGCGGCATCTCGGTTCTCTCCACCCTCGAAGGAAGTGGCCCACTCTCCATTTCCACGTGGCCCGAAATCCAGACCCGGGCCACACAGACCCAATTATTGCCAGCGACCCTCCACTGCCCTCAGCCTTCTGACCACTGGGCCTTTGAACCAGAATCTCCTGGGGAGGCCGACCTTCCCTGAGGAGGCCCAGAGAGAGCCAATGGCTCTGTGAGAGACTCAGAGGGTGAGAAATGGAGCAGAGCCCCCCCTTCTAGAACCCACTTCCTAGAACAGGTACACAAAGGACATCCTCACCAACCTCAGACCTTTCCGAGTTGTGAGAAGGGGCTGGGCCTAAGGGAGCACCTCCCACTTTCTAGGGACTCGAGAAAATTCCTCAATTCCTCGCCCGCACCTTCCAAGCCAAAAAGACACCTCCTCTAGTCCCAGCCGACTCTCAGCTGCGTGGACACTCCCATCCCTTGCCCCCAAGTCTAGGCAGAGAGATCATCCAGGCATCCCCAGTGAAGGGGAGAGAGAAACTCTGGATCCAGACTCTTGTCCTGGAGCGTGTCGATGGCAAGGTTGCCTTGGAACTTTTGCAGAATCTGGACAGCAGAGATGTTGGGGAGCACGAAGAAGACCAGTGCAGCTCCTATAGGCAGCGACCAATTCAGAAAGGAAGGGGCTAAGGGAAGCCAGCGTGGGAGCTGATGGCTACCACCGAGCCCCCCAGTACTCACCAGCTCCCCTCTCCCTGGCTGCCCCTGGGACACCCCACACACACACACACACTTTGCAGCAGTCCACACTTCGCACCTCCTTAGTTGGCATCAGCCAGCGATCAGTGTGCGACCAGAAGGGAGACGGGGTCGTGGTCGAGAAAAAAGGGTTTGGAGAGAGTGTCCCAAAGGAGCCTGCATCTGGCTCTCAGGTGGCTGGGCAAGGGTCGCTTCTAGAAGCCAGGAAGCTGGGGCTCCTGGGTGGCTCAGTCGGTTAAGCGGCTGACTTCGGCTCAGGGCATGATCTCGCGGTTTGTGAGTTCGAGCCCGCATCGGGCTCTGTGCTGACAGCTCGGAGCCTGGAGCCTGCTTCGGATTCTGTGTCTCCCTCTCTCTGACCCTCCCCCATTCATGCTCTGTCTCTCTCTGTCTCAAAAAATAAATAAACGTTAAAAAAAAAAAAAATTAGAAGGCGGGAAGCTTCCCAGGGGGAACGGAGTCCAATCACCACCAGGTGGCGCTCCAGTGGAAGACTCCCGCAGGTGCAGGATTGCTTGTTTGTTTGCTTCAATATAATTTATTGTCAAATTGGCTTCCATACAACACCCAGCGCTCATCCCAACAAGTGCCCTCCTCAATGCCCATCACCCATTTCCCCTCTCCCCCACCCCCATCAACCCTTAGTTTTTCTCTGTATTTAAGTCTCTTATGGTTTGCCTCCCTCCCTCTCTGTTTGTAACTATTTTTTCCCCTTCCCTTCCCCCGTGGTCTTCTGTTAAGTTTCTCAAGATCCACAAATGAGTGAAAACATATGATGTGTGTCCTTCTCTGACTGATTTATTTCACTCAGCATAGTACCTTCCAGTTCCATCCATGTTACGGCAAATGGCATGATTTCCTTCTTTCTCATTGCCAAGTACTATTCCATTGTATGTATAAACCACACCTTCTTTATCCATTCATCAGTTGATGGACATTTAGGCTCTTTCCATCATTTGTCTATTGTTGAAAGTGCTGCTACAAACATTGGGGTACACGTGCCCCTATGCATCAGCACTCCTGGATCCTTTGGGTAGATCCCTAGTAGTGCTATTGCTGGGTCATAGAATAGTTCTATTTTTAATTTTTTGAAGAACCTCCACACTGCACCAGTTTGCATTCCCACCAACAACGCAAGAGGGTTCCCCTTTCTCCACATCCTCGCCAGCATCTATAGTCTCCTGATTGGTTCATTCCAGCCACTCTGTCCGGGTGTGAGGTCCCAGGATTGTTGAAGCATCCCCAGGACGAGGTTTTGTAAGATGGGGTATTGCAAAGCATGTTGCTGGACCCTCACGGCTTGCATCCTTCTTTTCCCGGGAGACCAGCTGGAAAGAGGCACTTCAGAAGTCCTAAGTCCTAAGCCACACACAGGCGAGGAGGTAGTTCAAGCCTTCACCCTCATCTATGTGGATCGTATTCAGGACACGCATTTACTTAAGAGGGCAAGTCCTTGGTGGGAAAACATCTTGATATTAACCCAGGGCCAGACGGTTATTTTGAAATGTGTAATTTTGTTACGCCTTAATATAGATCACGTTAACAATTGACTTGAAGTTTTGAATTGAAAATTGTGTTTTCCCCTGCTTCATTGAGGCATCATTGGCAAATCGTTTTGCAAACGTTTTTGTTTTAATTTTTTTAACGTTTATTTATTTATTTTATGTTTTTATTTTTTTTTTATTTTTGAGAGAGAGAGAGAGACAGGGTGAGAGTGGGGGAGGGGCGGAGAGAAAGGGAGACAGAATCCGAAGCAGGCTCCAGGCTGTGAGCTGTCAGCACAGAGCCCGATGTGGGGCTCAAACTCACAAACTGCGAGATCATGACCTGAGCCGAAGTCAGATACTTAACCAACTGAGCCACCCAGGTGCCCCAAGATATACTTATTCTTAACATTTTATTCTTTTGGGGTTATCCTTTTTATATATACATATTTTGTTCTGAATCATTTGAGAGCAAATGCATGCATTATGCTTTCTTACCTCTACACACTTCACTGTGCATTTCCCAATAATAAGGATATTATTTTACATAACCATGGTATAGTTATCAACTTCAATAAATTTAACATGGATGTAATACTTTTATCCACTCTACTGCTTGTATTGCACTTTTGAAAAACGGAACCAATATGTCCTTCATAGTATTTTTTCTCCTGCGTAGGATCCAGTTAAGGATAATATATTGTATATAGTCATCACGTCTTTAGTTCTTAACCTGGAACAGGGATTCAACCTTTCTTTGTCTTTTAGGTCATTAACATTTTTGAAGAATGCAATCGTTATTTTTTTTAATTTTTTTTTACGCTTTATTTAATTTTGAGAGAGACAGAGCATGAGTGGGAGAGGGGCAGAGAGGAAGGAAGACAGAATCCGAAGCAGGCTTCAGGCTCTGAGCTGTCAGCGCAGAGCCCGACACAGGGCTCAAACCCACAAATCACGACCTGAGCCGAAGCTGGATGCTTAACTGACTGAGCCACTCAGGCACCCCATTTAGCAAAAGTTTTTTTTTTTAATTTTTTTATGTTTATTTACTTTTGAGAGAGAGAGAGAGAGAGAGAAAGAGAGCATGAGCAGGGGAGGGGCAAAGAGAGAGGGAGACACAGAATCTGAAGCAGGCTCCAGGCTCTGAGCTGTCAGCACAGAGCCTGACGTGGGGCTAGAACTCACAAACCACAAGATCATGACCTGAGCCGAAGTGGGACGCTTAACCGACAGAGACACCCAGGTGCCCCTTAACAGAAATTTTAGTTAAGTATTTGGCATTGTTATTCGGCAATTTCATGGCTATGAAAAATCATAACATGTAAATGAAATTAACATGTACAGGCATACCTTGGAGATATTGTGGGTTCTGTTCCAGACACAGCAATAAAGTCAGCCACATGAATTTTTTTGGTTTCCCAGTGCCTATACAAGTATGTTTATATTATATGTAGCCTATGAAGTGTGCAATAGCATAATGTCTTAAAAAACAACGTATATACCTTAATTTCAAAATACTTTATTGCCGGCCACCTGGGTGAGGCGTTAGTTGAGCGGACGTCCGACTGTTGACCTTGGTTCAGGTCATGATCTCACGGTTCATGGGTTCAAGCCCTGCATCAGGCTCTGCGCTGATAGGAATTCTCACTCCCTCTCCCTCTCCCCAACTCGAGCTCTCTCTCTCTCTCTCAAAACAAAATAAGCTTTTAAAAGTATATGAAAATACTTAATTACTAAAAATGCTAACCATCATCTGAGCTTCCAGCAAAGCAACATCACTGCTCACAGATCACCACAACAAATATCACAATGAAAAGGTTTGAAATATTGCAAGAATTACCAAAATGTGACACCAAGACAACAAGATGAACAAATGCTGTTGGAAAAAATGGCATCATTAGATTTGCCACGAACCTTCAATTTGTAAAATACACAACATCCACAGGGGTGCCTGGGTGGCTCAGTCGGTTAAGCATCTGACTCTTGGTTTCAGCTCAGTCTCAGGTCATGATCTCACGGGTTGGTGAGTTCGAGCCCCACATCAGGCTCCGCACTGACAATGCAGAGCCTGCTTGGGATTCTCTCTCTCTCTCTCTCTCTCTCCCTGCCCCTCCCCCCACTGGCATTCACGCTCTCTCTCTCTCTCCCTCAAAATAAACTTTAAAAAAATAATTTAATACTGATGATTATAAAATAGACACACAGATAGATGTGGAATGACCCCCTCATAAAGGACAACATCGAGGGCCAACTTGTAAACTTGAGGAAATTACTAGTGTTGGAATATTATCGCTTTGCCATCATCATAGTAAAACTGGATCATGCAAGAATCATCCATGAATGTTAAACGTTAGGGAACCAGCGGGAAATTATACTGAGGAGCAAGATGTTTATACTGTCTTGAAGTATCTCAAACACACACTTCTTATTAGTTGCAGGCAAAAAGACATTATAACTTATAGACATGGGATAAAACTTTCACTGGGTAATCAAAGTTATTACCAAGGAATTTTTTTTTCTTTTTACCGACTACCGTGAGGGACAGATGGACGTCGTGTTCCTCTGTAGGCGAGGCAAAACTTTACCTCTACCCTCTTAGAGTCTTTGGCTGGACCTGAGAATTAAATTGAGACAGATTAAGGGGGGTGGGGGGATGCGGATTTATTTAATGTAAATTTCACGTGCCCCCCCCCCCAGCTCTCATAAGAAAACAAAGACCCAGAGAAATGGCAAAATCTAAATGCTGTTTAACTAGGTTAAATTGTGGAACAAAGACAAGCAATTGTGGAAAAGTAGCTAAAATGTAGGGGGAGGTTAAGGGAAGATAAGAATTATCAACAAGGTCTGTTTGCAAAGAATTCTCTCCGCCTTGACTCCCAGTCTGTGGTGATAAAAATGTCTCGTTCCTCCTCCTGTAGGGAAGATATCTTTCACATGGGTTTTATCGTCTATTTCCAGGAAGAAAGGGGGGGGGGGGTAAGTGTCAGAGTCTTATACCTGCTGTTTAGCAGCATATTTTGGGCGACATATTCTGCCGCCCTTCACTTCCAATTGTCAAACCCTGACAAAGAACCAGGATCACCCATCTTGTCTTTCTTTTTTTTAAATGCTTATTTGTTTTTCTTTTAATTTTTTTTTTAGATTTATTTATTTTTGATAGAGAGACAGAGCACAAGTGGGGAAGGGGCAGAGAGAGAAGGAAGACACAGAATCCGAAGCAGGCTCCAGGCACTGAGCTGTCGGCAGAGAGCCCGACACGGGGCTCGAACTCATAAACCATGAGGTCATGATCTGAGCTGAAGTCGGACGCTCAACGCTCAAACGACTGAGCCACTCAGGCGCCCCAGAATTTTCTTTTTTTTTTTTTTTAATGTTTATTTATTTTAAGAGAGAGGGAGTGCGCATGAATGGGGAAGGGGCAGAGAGAGAATCCCAGGCCAGTTCTGCACTGCCAGCTCAGAACCTGATGCGGGCTCAACCCCACAAACTGTGAGACCATGACCTGAGCTGAAATCAAGAGTCAGACACTCAACCCACTGAGCTACCCAGGCGCCCTATAGTCTATACTGGGTTTTCACCTCTCCGATCAATGATCTGAGATTCCTCCCTCTTTCCATGATAGCCTTCCAGCTTATTCCTACAGTCCCAGGTTCTCTGACCACATGGGAACTCCCAGGGCATTGAATTCACTTCTCAAGAACGAGTTCCCACCTCTCCTCTTTTTTATTGCCCACTTTCATCCACAGTTATCTGGAAACAAACTCTAAGTGGACCATGACCTCCTTTTGAGAGAGTTCTTTTTCCCCTGCGTCCTTTGACATCTCAGGCTCCTGACTGTCCTCAAGCTACCATAAACACTTCTTGCCAGTGTCTGCTGCAAGGCCCGTCTCAAAAGGACTAGTTGAACCATTCCAAGATTGTCCCCACCCCTGTGCTCTCCTCCGACTATACAGGATCTTGGAAATCTCGTGCATTTCTTCAACTGCTTCAGTTTCTTCCATTGTTATCTCTCTGGTGACAGGGTCTAAACACTCAGGTTTATACTTCCTTCCTGCAGTGCTATATCTACACAAAGTTAAAATGAAATGTATCCCAAACTGAACCTTAACTCCCTCCTCTACACAAATACAATCCACCGCTGTTGTTATCTCTACACAGAGCTCTATTGTGATCAGTTCATTTCCACACCGACACCCAAACAGTTCTCCCACCCCATGTTCATAACACCTCTTGGGTCTCAGATTCAACGTCAGCTCCTTGAGCAATGCAATCGTTGGTATTGAAATTTAAAGGATAATGTTTCAACCTCCAAAAAGCAATTCGAAAACCGATTTCACCCATTTCTTTTTCACATGAGGGAGTGGACTTGGTAACATAATTTCTAACCACTACCGGTCACAATGCCCCGCCCCCCCCCTCCCAAGAGAGAAAGCTGAAAAGCTGAAATTAATGAAGTCATCTGAGATTGTCACTGGGTCATGAGCAATCTTCAAACATGTCAATCGTGGCAAGTGAACACGAGGTCAGGTTAAGAAGTATATATATATTTTTTAATTTTTTTTTTAACGTTTATTTATTTTTGAGACAGAGAGAGACACAGCATGAACAGGGGAGGGGCAGAGAGAGAGGGAGACACAGAACGGGAAGCAGGCTCCAGGCTCTGAGCCATCAGCCCAGAGCCTGGCAGGGCTCGAACTCACAGACTGCGAGATCGTGACCTGAGCTGAAGTCAGCGCTTAACCGACTGAGCCACCCAGGCGCCCCAAGAAGTATACTTTTAAAGTAGTAATTGATGAGTTTGTTTCCATTAAAGCCAGGAGGGTCCATTTATTATCAATTTTCTTTTGCTGTAAGCTGAATTTAAAATCACGTGACTTTTAAATCCTCTGTCTTTGCAATTTTTCAATCCGTTTCCAAGTGGTGCCGCGTTCCCCGCTCTGAGAGCGCTGGGCTCCCCTGGTTCGGGGCATACTTGGGACGGGGAGGCACGACACTTCGCCCACTCCCGCCACCGCCGTCCGCCCTGCTCCCCCCTCTGCATTTTGCAGACACTCCCAGGGACGTTTTTCCAAAACAGCGAATGCAGAAGCTTTTATTTTTCTGGAGTGTCCTCGTGTGTCCTGTCGTATGCTTCCTCACGTCATAGTTTATCAAGGCTTGCTTTATAACAGCAGCCGTTCACCGAGGCGTGTGAGACGAGGGACAGAGCCCCGCACTCAGCCGCGGGGGCTGGGTGGACACCCAGCACTTTCCTCCCGTCCAGGGGACAGAGCGCCCAAAGCCCTGGCCGAACGCGCAGGCGCGCTCCGCGGATCAGAAAGGGAGAGTTCGCGCGCCCTCTTGTGGCCGTCGGGGCTCAGCGCACGGAGTTTTACAGTGTTGGCGTGTGCCCCCTGCTGGCCGTCTGCTGAATCACTGGACCTGAACTTTCCATTTCCTCCAGAGGACTCCATTTGTGGGTGTGCGTTATTCACCGTAGTCTCTTACAATCCCTTTCCGTCGTGTAAAGTGGAAAGCAAGCATGCGCAACCGTTTCCCCCAAACATGGAGCCTTACCTGAATCGGGATGGGTTCAGGTGGGGCTACTGGCTGTGCCCCTGCGTGCGGCCTATCCGCATATCCCACCCCCCACCCCCCAAGCGTTCGCCTGCCCTTCACTCCAGGAGACCGTCAGGCAAATTTTTACCTGCCAGGGACTGCGCATCTTCTACCAAGACTCTGTGGGTGTGGTGGAAGTCCTGAGATCGTTGTGCTTTTACGTGGCTTTCCAGCATCCAGCTCTGATTGGTACGAGATTTGGAAGGTCCGACCCTAAGGTTTCATCGAGTGATCACCCTTGATTTCTCGAGCTTTGGCTTTAGTGACAAACGGAGACCACATCACTATTCCATATTTGAGCAGGCCAGCATCGTGCAGGCACGATGTGGCCCCTGGGGGCGACAGAACCGCAGGGTCAAGCTTTTGTCTCCTGATTGTGGAGATATCGCTGCTCAGGAGCCGCTCTGCAGGTTCGGGCAGAATCGAGCCGGCGGACTTACCATCAAGAGACTCTCTGTCAAATGGAGGTATCTTTGCTGAGACTCGCCGGCGTCACCTTCTCCAACAGCTTCTCCAGGATGGGGGTGTGCTCTCACCCCTCCTCGCGCGATGTGTTCTTTGTATTCTCTCCAGGTCTCACCCCAGTCTTTGGGCCTGCCCCTCCCCCCTCCCCGAGGGTGAGCCGTGGGACATGCGGGCAGGGATCTGCCACAATAACGGAAACTTAGTTGTCGACGGTCTCTTACAGGACATCCACCAGAGGAGGAACTTTAGAAGACCCTGGGTGGGAGCTCTGGCTTCTGTGACGATTCCCAGACTGGTGATGAGCATATAGTAAAAAGCCCGCCGATGCTCAGGCTAAGGATGGCCCTGACAGTCCGCCTCCATTCTTCTAACATCTGAGCCAGGGTATGGACTTGCCTTGGTGTGCTATTAGAAAATCCTGGGGCGCCTGGGTGGCGCAGTCGGTTAAGCGTCCGACTTCAGCCAGGTCACGATCTCGCGGTCCCGCAGTTCGAGCCCCGCGTCAGGCTCTGGGCTGATGGCTCAGAGCCTGGAGCCTGTTTCTGATTCTGTGTCTCCCTCTCTCTCTGCCCCTCTCCCGTTCATGCTCTGTCTCTCTCTGTCCCAAAAATAAATAAACGTTGAAAAAAAAAAAAAAAGAAAAAAGAAAATCCTGATGAGGGGCGCCTGGGTGGCTCGGTTGGTTAAGCATCTGACTTCAGCTTAGGTCAGATCTGGTGGTTCGTGGGTTCGAACCCCGCTCAGGCTCTGTGCTGACGGCTCAGAGCCTGGAGCCTGCTTCAGATTCTGTGTCTCCCTCTCTCTCTGCCCCTCCCTCCTCATACTCTGTCTCTCTCTCTCTCTCTCAAAATAAATATTTTTTAAAAACATTTAAAGAAAAAAAGAAAATTCTGATGAGCCCTACTACTCACAGCTACAGAAAGACGGACGTTCCTAAAAGTCTTTTTAACAATTCTGTGGACTTTTCTGGAATATTTAGAAATGTTCATTTCTGGCCCATTCTCGATAGGAATCCTATGGTAAAGAATGAGGAGAGGGTGTCTCCTTACCCGTCCTCAAATGGCATTAAGGGCACATGCTTTTGTAAGTTGTCTAAGCAACACAGCTTAGTGACAGTGACTCTCCCTTGTCATAACTTTGGATTTCATTCCATCAGCTGCTTTTTTTTTTATGTTTATTTTTGAGAGAGAGAGAGAGAGAGAGACAGAGCATGAGTTGGGGAGGGGCAGAAAGAGAGGGAGACACAGAATTGGAAGCAGGCTCCAGGCTCTGAGTTGTCAGCACAGAGCCTGACATGGGGCTCGAACTCACGAACTGTGAGCTCATGACCTGATCCAAAGTCCCATGCTTAACTGACTGAGCCACCCAGGTGCCCCTCAGCTGCTTTTAACTATAGGCATTTTGTGGATCTAGGTTTGGGTTTGAATATGCAATATTCTAAGTATATTTTTAGACTCTGATTTACCTGCATCCATTATATACATATTTTTAAGGATACTAAACCAACAGACATCCTGGTAGAGTAGTGAACCTCATTCGCCAGGTTTAATTTCTGAATATATTGAATTAAATCCAAACTATGTACAGAATTTCCTAAAATCACAGGATGTTAAGGGCCAGTAACATCCGTGCCAGAGATTTACTGCTATTAGCTAATTCTAACAGCAAATAACAGTCTGACTCTTCATACGTCAGTGCTTGGAAGCAAGTCCCTCCTGAGCTGGAGGGGGAGGGGATTGTTGTATCGTCCGAGTTACCCTGCTGAAGGTGCATGGACTCCTTTTACGATGACTGCTTAACATCTCATTGGTTGTCCTAGAGAAGCTTCCTCTTGCAGCTCAGTAATTCCTGTACTTTCCAGACAGGAAAGTTCCAGAAACTTTAAGAATAATTTCTGAAAGGCCTGCGAGCAAATAGTGCTGAATACTTTTGTTTAAGCCACAGCTTCACTGTCTTAGTCAAAACAGGATGATTGAGGGGCCCCCGGGGGAGGTGGGGGCTCAGTCGGTTAATCGCCAACTTCGGCTCAGGTCAGGATCTCAGGGTTGGTGAGTTCGAGCCCCGCCTCGGGCTCTGTGCTGACTGCTCAGAGCCTGGAGTCTGCTTCAGATTCTGTCTCCCTCTCTCTCTCTGCCCCTCCCCCACTCGTGCTCTGTCTCTCTCTCAAAGATAAACATTAAAATTTTTTCTTAAAAAAAGAGGGGCACCTGGGTGGCTCAATCACTTGAGCGTCCAACTTCGGCTCAGGTCATGATCTCGAGCCCCATGTTGGGCTGACAGCTCAGCGCCTGAAGACTGCTAAGGATTCTGCGTCTCCCTCTCTCTCTCTCTCTCTCTCTCTCTCTCTCGGGCCCCTTTCCCACTCATACTCTGTCACTTTCTCTCTTTCAAAAATAAATAAACCTTAAAACAATTTTTTTTTTTATTTTAAAAAAGAGTGAAAACAAATGAGAGGTGGCTTGGGGAAGGGGGGGAGGCCACGGGGACAGAAAGACTACAAAAGCGTCCCTAGGAAACATTTGAGGGTGACTGTGCTGATGGCTTCACAGGTATGTCCGTACATCAATACTGAAATTGTGTATTTTAAGCACATGAAGTTCACTGCCTGGCAATTATGCCTCAGTGAAGCTGGTTTTTAAAAATTCTCACCAGATTTTCTGATCATTCATTGCAGGCACTTTCATGAACCTGTGGACATAAGATGTACTTATACGAAAGTTAAGTCAAATAATCACTCGCAAACAAAAAAACGAGAAGAAAAAACGAGAAAGAATTTTACAAGGTGCAGGCAGTTCGGACCCCTGGGTGCCCCAGACTGAGCCTGGGTAGTGGGAAGACTTGCTGAGCCCCCAGCAAACGGGTCCTTCTCCGCCGCTGTGGGCACTTCGAGGGATTTTCTGCAAAGGAAGCGTCGCTATTTGAGCTGACTTTAGAACTTAAGTCTCTATAAAACAGCCTTTTGTAGAAAAACAAATTTCCATGCCGTGACTGCTGGGATCACTGCACGGATGGGTGTGAGAGCTCAAAAGGTATCTTAATTCTTCTCCTTTTCCTGTCTCGGGCTCAATCTGTCAGCCCCTGAATCCTGGTTATGGAGGAACACACCTGCTCCCACGGCCTTACACAGCTGGAAAGGGACGATGGCTCCAGACGTCCCCAGCCTGGATGCTGGCCTTGCCCCTTCTGCCGTGTGGCTGTGGGAAAGTCCTCGCCTCTCTGGGCCTCCTGTATGAAACGGGGGATCCTTCCACCTCTGTTGCAGGGTTGATGTCAGACTAGAAAAAAAAAAATTGGTGAGGATTTGACAGGGTACTAATCCTGCCACCTGAGCCAGCCTGCCACCCGAGCTGCACCCAAGTTGATGCTGATAACCCAAGCTATTAAAACCTAGTTTTGCTTCTATTTCCATTGACAGGGACGGAGAAATCGAAGCTGTGAAAAACGGGTCTCTCTTGCAGTGGAGGGCGGGAGGCCAAGCTCCGTGGTCCATGGGAGAGGGGCGGGACTGGAGCTGGGACAGAAGCCTCACAGGTACACTGACTTCTGGAGTTGGTATATTTCCATTCTCCGTCATTACAGCTGGGAATTTTTCCTGGGTTTTTAAAAATTTGCTATCTAAGCATTCTAGCGTCTCCTCTGACCCTTCTTTTAATGAGTGCAATTGATTTACCTCCCGTTCCCACCGAAGGCACGATGACCACGTGAGAAGATTTTCCAAAGCCACCGTGTTTGTAGATACGGGTAACCAAAAAAAAAGAACAGGGCTAGGCTTGGAAGTAGCACTTCAGGGTTCAAGGCCGGGGTCTGCACCTAAGCCCTGGAGGTTGGTTGAGTCACACTATCTCTCTGAGCCTCCCTTTCCTCCGTCTATAAGTGGGATCACCGCCCTCAGCCTACAGCATGAAAGAAAATGCATTGATTCAGTCTCATGACTGCACAGACCTCACACCTCAGGAGAGGAAGGGAAACAGTTTGCACCCATGGGTCCTCACCTCCCTGGTCTCTCACTTCCCCCCTGGGAGGCGGCCCTGGGCCCTAGTGCTCCTGGGAGTTGAGTTAAGGCTGCATCCATTTCTACCAGACCTCCCTCTAATCTCATCATATGAAGTCTCTGCTGAAGTACGGGCACATAATCCCTAAAGACAAACACTAGGGGAAACATTGTCCCGTCCTACCGAGACGGTTAGGGACCAGGGGAACCAGCCCCAAGCGGTAAACATCATACATCTGGGGCGTTTGATGTTGGGTATTACTGCTAAACAGCCTACCTCTTAGAGAGAAGCAGGATGCGGGCCCATACACAAGCCGAATTTAAAACGGAGGCTCGGCTCCAAAAACCACCAATGAGCTGCCTGAGTGGCCTGCCAATAACAACCAATCGGGGTGAGGCCCTTCTGACCAATCAGGACGAGGCCCTTCCAGCCAATCAAGACAAGGCATTTTCCTCTCTCCACCCCCCCCCCTTTATTAGCATATGGGACGTGTAGTGGGAATTTTCTCTACTGAAGCAGAGCGTGCCCAGGCCAGTGCCTTAGATTCGGGGGCGGCCCCGTTTCAGTCGTTGGGCGCAAGAACCTGCCTCTGGTAACGCTACCCTAAAACTTTATGTTTACAGCCTTTGGGTGAGGGTGAGAAGGTTTGGGGTATAATTGATGTTGTTCTGATGAATTAAAGGGCTCACTAAAATTTTTACCAGATAGGCTTTCTCTCCATTATTTTATTTAATTTTTTTTGCTCTCTGTTATTTAGATAATCTTTAATGTTTCTCAAAATCGTTGACTAGTTTTCTCCATAAAGTGTTTGCCCAAACGGTGTCTTATTCATGCCTTCCTAGGTTCCTATTTTTGTTTTTATTCTGCAACTTTTTCTTTGGATATAAGGTTGAAATTCTTTCCTGGGGGGAGGGGGAGGGGCGGCCGGGGGAGGCACCTGGGTGGCTCAGTAGATTAAGCATCTGTCTTTGGCTCAGGTCATGATCCCTCCGTTCCGTGGGTGGGTTCGAGCTCTGTGTCGGCGGAGCACGCTTCGGAACCCGCTTCGGGTTCTGGGTCTGAACTGTGACTAGGATCTGGAGATGGGGCAAAAGATTGTGACATTGGATTAACCTCAGACTCTTGATCATTCATCTTTTATTGCATTTGATTGTATATAATGAAGCACTAGCCCCTGTTGTCTGCCCGTATGGCTCATGCCTGTAGAGACGCCACACCCTATTGTCCCCACAACTCTCTGAAGATAAAGCACTCTCCCCTTCCACTTTTTAAAAAAATGTTCTATTTATTTTTGAGAGAGAAAGTGCACGCGCTGTAGGAGGGGAAGGGGAGAGAGCATCCGAAGGGGGCTCTGCAGTGAAAGTAGTGAGCCCCACGTTGCAGGGCTCAAACTCATGAACCATGAGATCATGGCCTGAGCCCAAGTCTGACACAATCGACTGAGCCACCCAGGTGCCTCATGCCAGAGTATTTAAATCCTGTATCACAGGAGTGTGCTCCTTTTCGTTTTCTTTTTAATAAGAAAGCGGCATTCTATTTATTTTTTTTAATTGAGATATAATTGACATACAGCATTATGTTAGCTTCAGGTGTAGGACATAATGATTCTATATTCGTAAATTTTGTGAAATGATCACCACAATAAATCTAGTCAACATCCATCATGACATAAGTACAACCTTTTTCTTGTGATGAGAACTTTTAAGATCTAGTCTCTTAGCAACTTACAAGTCTACAACACAGTATTGTTAAGTACAGGTTCCATGCAATACATGACATCCCCAGGACTTACTTATGTTATAACTGGAAGTCTGTGCCTTTGGCTAACCTTCACCCATTTTGCCCATCCCCACCCCCACCCCCAATCCACCCCTTACCAATCTGTTCTCTGTATCTCGGAGTTCAGATTTTTGTTTTTGTTTTTTTTTAGATTCCAAATATAAGTGAAATCCTATAGTACTTGTCTTTCACTGTCTGTTTCACTTAGCATAATGCCCTTAAGGTCCATTCATCTTGTCTCAAATGGCAAGATTTCCCTCTTTTGTGTTTTTTTTAAAATTCTTTTTAATGGTTTAATAATATTCCATTGTTTTGTATTTATAGAATACATATATATGTACACACACACACACACACACACACACACCACAACTTTTCCATCCATTCATCTGCTGATGGACCCTTGGGTTGCTTCCATGTCTTGGCCTTTGTAATTAATGCTGCAGTGAACATGGGTGTGTAAATATCTTCTTGAGTTAGTGCTTTTGTTTCCTTTGGGTAAATACCCAGAAGTGGAATTGCTGGGTCACGTGCTAGTTCTGTTTCTAATTTTTTGAGGAACCTCCGTTCTGTTTCCATAGTGACCACACGAGTTCATATCACCACCAACAGTGCACAGGGTTCTCTTTTCTCCACATCTTTGCCAACATTTATTTCTTGTGTTTTTGATAATAGTCATTCTAACGGGTGTGAGGTGATAGCTCATTGTGGATTTTATTTGCACTTCCCTGATAATTAGTGGTGTTGAGCATCTTTCCATGTACCTGTTGGCCATCTGTATGTCTTCTTTGGGGAGGTGTCTATTCAGATCCTCTGCCCATTTTTTTTTAATTGGATTGTGTGTTTCTTTGCTATTGAGTTATATTAGTTCCTTGTATATTTTGGATATCAACCCCTTATCTATGGTTTGCAAGTGTTTTCTCCCGTTCACTCACTTTTCAATTTGCTGATGGTTTCCTTTGCTGTGCAGAAGCTTCCTAGTTTGATGTAGTCCCACTTGTTAATTTTTGCATTTGTTGCCTTTATTTTGGTATCAAATCCAAAAAAAAAAAAAAATCATTGCCAAGACTGATGTCAGAGAGCTTACTGTCTTAGTTTTCTCCTGGGAACTTTATGGTTATGGGTTTTAAGTTCAAGTCTTTAATCCATTTAGAGTTGGTTTTTGTGTATGGTATAAAATAGTGGCCTACTTTTATTCTTTTGCCTGTGGCTGTCCAGTTTTCCCAACACCATTAAAGAGATGGTTCTTTCCCCATTGTACATTCTTGGCTGCTTTGTCGAAAATTAATTGAAGGGCGCCTGGGTGGCTCAGTCGCTTAAGGTCTGGCTTCGGCTCAGGTCGTGATCTCACGGTTTGTGGGTTCGAGCCCCGCGTTGGGCTCTGTGCTGTCAGCGGGAGCCTGCTTCAGACTCTGTGTCTCCCTCTCCTCCTGCCCCTCCCCTACGTGTGCTCTGTCTCCCTCCCTCTCAAAAATAAACAAACGTTAAAAAAAATTTAAGAAAATTAATTGACCATATCTCTATGTGTTCCTTTTCTCTTTTTTTAAAGATATTTATTTCTTTTTGAGAGAGAGAGGGCACGAGAGGAGCAGAGAGAGAGGGAAACAGAGGAGCTGAAGCAGGCTCGACACTGACAGCAGAGAGCCGAGTGCGGGGCTCGAACTCACAAACCATGAGATCGTGACCTGAGTCGAAGTCAGACGCTCACCCAACTGAGCCACCCAGACGCCCCTATGCTCCTTTTCAATAAGTTCTCCAGCACTCGCTATATGTTCTGCCCTCCTTGATCCAGCCCCCTCAGGATCCAGACCCACCAGCTTCAGAGGATATTCCTTTTCCTACCTTATCAGGACCAGAATTTCTCCTGTTGGGTTTTGTGGTCACCTGACCCTATTAATGGATCTAGTGGTCAGGAGGGGAGGAAAGGACAGATCCTCAGAGGGGCACAGGCTTTATTGCAAAGGAGAAGCCTCTATGTGCATCATCTTCAAGCCAGCCTGGAGGGAGTGGGCCACTTTTGCGGGCCCAGAGAATTCAGAGGGATGGGTGTTTGCAGGTGTTTGCCTGTATCAATCCAAATGTCCCATCCTGAGTCTCGGGGCTCTACAGGGGTACTGTTAAGTAGTGTTCTCTAGAAAAATAACCTGTAACGGAGTGATGTAAGGAGGACTGGGCCCAGGAAAAAGTTGAAATGCTGTATGATTGCAACCGGGGCCTCATCTGATCCTACGGGAAGCTCAAGCCAGGATGGCCCTTTAGAGAAATTGCATGTCGAAGCAAGGGGACCAGGTCTTCGAACCCCTGCAGTGACGCCACTGGGTGTGGACTGCTCTGGAGGGGAGAAACCTGGGACAGGCAGCTCTGTTCAGCCAGGACAATTCCCAGAGAGGTGTTCTGTCATGAGCTGTTGGCAGCCAAACACACTAGCAACCAAGGGAACAGGTGCCCCAGCCCTGAAAGGGGATCCTGGCAGCCCAGCACGGTGGCTCTAGAGGGTGTGTGAAAGTTTCCAGCTTCAGTTGTTAATTTATGTTTTGCGCCCCGCAGTTATCAGTTACTGCTGGTATCTCTTGAGGCCTTATCGTTACGGACATACCTCATGGTGGCTATATCGTCTTTGTCAATTTTTCTTTCTATAAGTGGATAACATGCTTATGTATTCCCTTGTGATTGTTTAAAATTCCATCTTGTCAGTTATTGGGATTATTACCTGTATCAGTCAGGGTTCAGCCACAGAACAAGAACATATATGCTAAGAGATTTTTTTTTTTTTACAAGGGATTGGCTTAATTGTGGGGGCCAACTAGGCAAGATCAAAATCCATAGGGCAGGGGCGCCGGCATGGCTCAGTCGGTTGAGCACCTGACTTATTACCGGCTCAGGTCATGATCTTGAGGTTGTGAGACAGATTCCCATGTCGGGCCCTGCGCTGAGCATGGAGACTGCTTGGGAGTCTCTCTCACTCTGTCTCTGCCCCTCCCCCACTTGTTCTCTTTCGTTCTCTCTCTCTCAAAATAAATGAAATAAACATTTTAAAAAATCCATATGGCAATCCGTAGGAAGGGCAAGCTAGTAGCTTTGTCGACAGTTTCTTCTTCATCAGAGAAACCTCAATTCTGCTTTTAAAAAGGGCCTTTCGGGGTGCCTGGGTGGTTCAGTCGGTTAAGCGTCCGACTTCGGCTCAGGTCACGATCTCGCAGTCCGTGAGTTTGAGCCCCGCGTCCGGCTCTGGGCTGATGGCTCAGAGCCTGGAGCCTGCTTCCGGTTCTGTGTCTCCCTCTCTCTCTGCCCCTCCCCCGTTCATGCTCTGTCTCTCTCTGTTTTAAAAATAAATAAGCGTTAAAAAAAATTAAAAAATAAAATAAAATAAAAAGGGCCTTTCAACTGATTGAATCAGGCCCACCCAATTTATCTAGGATAATGTCCCCTCCTTAATTCAACTGAGTTTGTGGACTTTAACCACATCTACAGAATACCGTTACAGCAACACCTAAATTCGTGTTTCGCTGAATATCCGGAGACTGTAGCCTAGCCAAGTGGACACATCAAAGACCATCACATTCCCCAGTTTCTTTTTGTTCAAATGTGCCTATTGTGGTAATATTAAGACTCTATGACACTCCTCCCGTCAAGAGATGGAATCTACATTTGCCTCTACTTGATTCTGCACAGACTTATGACTGCTTTGATCAAATGTGTAACAGAAGTGATGCTATGTGACTTCCAAAGCTATGTCGTCATCAGCCATGAAGATTTCTTATTCACTAGAACATGTGCTCTTGAAGCCCAGAGACGCCATGTAAGAAATCCAACGAGCCTGAGTCCTTCACATGGAAAAGGCCACTGTGTTCAAATCCAAACTGAGCTCATCCTTAAGCCATCTCAGCCCATCCATAATACATGTAAGTGAAGAGGCCATCTTGGAAATGGACCCTTCCTGCCATCAAATCATCTCCACTGAGCCCCCAGACACAGTGGAGCAGTGAAGAGCCGTGCCCACTGTTCCCCTTCCAAATTCTTTACCAATGAAATCCATGAGCATAATAAAATGGTTGTTCTTTAAAACCATTTAGTTTTGGGTGGTTTGCCAACACAGCAGTAGACAACAGGAACACCTGGAATGTTTTTCTATCCTTTTATTTTCAAGGGTTTTATGGGGGTTTGTTGTGTCTCTATAAACAACACGCTCTCTATCCCTTTTTCCGATCTGAGTCTCAAGATCAGATTCCTTAGGAGGGACTCAGAACATTTAAGAGTGAATGTGTACACACAGTAAAGCCCGAAAACGCACTTTGGGTTGTTCTACCTTTAGACCCACATCTTGTCTGCCCATCCTTCCTGTAGGAACTCTGGCACCAGGTTTTCTCTAGTTAATTAGCACGGAGCTTTAACCACCCATCCGCAGCCGCCTCGCCCAGATGCTAGCTGCTCCCCGACCTCCCAGTCATCTACCAGACCTGCTTCTGACCAGGGAAACTTTAAAGTTCCCTTCAGACCCTTGCAGCCTAAACGAGCAAGTCGCAGTGATGGGTGGAGGAGGTTACCATGGAGACAGGTCCAAGGAATGAGGCTCCGGCGGGAGGGAGGGCCGGGACGCGGCTTCCGATTGGCTCAGCGGGCGCGCAGCGTTCTCCTTGCGCACATGCGCAGTGGCGCTGAGGCGAGGTCGCGGCGGAGCCGAGGCGCGGCGCGTTCCGGGCCAGGCTTCTCGGGAGCGGGCTGGAAGGTGAGGCTCCCGGCCGAGACACGTCGTGCTTTCCGGGTTAGGGAAGTGGCGGAGCCAGAGGCCCCTCTGCAGCGCGGGGCTGAGCTCGCCACGCAGGCGCCCGCGCCCCCGCCGCCATTGTTGCCCCGGGCCTCTCGGGCCGCTCCGGCTGCGCGTCCGCCGGGTCCCCGCGACAGGTAATGATGTCGAGGGCGCCGGGCGCGAGTGTCCGCGCGGTCAGGCCGGAGCCCCAGCCCGTCCACGCGCGGGAGCCCGTGCTCGCGGCCTGCGGAGAAGACGAACGCGGGGTGGAGGTTGCTGTGGGGGGCCCGGTCCCAGCTCAGCGCGTCGTCGGGTCCCCACTCGCTCCCCCGCTGCCCGCGACCCCCCGGCCGAAGAGGTGTTAGGGAGACCCGACCGGGAAGGGCAGGCGACGGGTGAGGCCGGCGCGTCTCCCCTGCAGGGCCTGGTACACAGTTGGCTTTGGTTACACGACTGAGCTTTGAGGAGGGCTCAGAACTGGGGCCCGCGGACAGGTGGTGTCCGTGCTCCAGGTCTGGCCTGTTCCGAGGTTTTCTTCGGGAATCCCGGTTTCATATTTATTCCTAAGGAATTGTCTCCTGTAGAAGCATTTAAAAGGGCTTCAAATCACACCAGCCTCTTCTACTCCCCCCCCCCCGCCCCCCGTCCTACCGGCTAGTCTCCCCAGCCCTCTGATAGCTAAAAGCTAGAATAGTCTGGCATTAATATGCAAAGCAGGTAAATGGCTTGCCCTTTTTTCCTTGACAGTTTCCTAGGGAACCTTGAGCACTTTATTAAGAAGAAATTCTCAGGTATCGTTCTAAGTACCTAATAGATTCGCTCTGTTGTTCTTGAGAGGTAGTTCCGTCCTTTACAGCTTCTGTAAGTAACAGAAAAATACTGAAGCTTTCTTGCCCCCTCTGTAAAAGTTTAATTTCTTTTTCAACAAGTTAGAAGTTTGATCTGTTGTTTGGCTCATGATCCAGGTCTTTGCTTTTATGACCACCTTTTTTTTTTTTTTTTAATTCTTTAGAAATATTTTTTTTAAATGTTTATTACTGAGAAAGAGACAGAGCGCGGGTAGGGGAGGAGCAGAGAGAGAGGGAGACACAATCCACAGCAGGCTCCAGGCTCTGAGCTGTCAGCACAGAGCCGACACGGGGCTCTAACTCAGGAGCCAGCCGTGAGGTCATGACCTGAGCCCAAGTCAGACACTTAACCAACTGAGCCACCCAGGTGCCCCTCTGTTACCACCTTTTGATGGCAGTCCCATCCGCTGTCCCCAACAGATTGCACTTATACAAATCTAAGGATGTAGGGGAGGAAGACCAAGGTAAAGTCCGATTGTGTTTATCTGCGCAGACTGAGTAGGCGATCTCTGTTGGTGTATGCGCATAGCAAAGAGCACCAGGAATTCTTGACTTTGTGGTCTGTTCTTGTGTTTTAGGGTCTCTTAACCATCCCTGCAAGTTCTGGGCTCCAAATTTGTAACTAAGGCTGCTGACTCTACCTTGACCTTGTTCTGCCCCTGGCTGCAGCAGCCCTTGAGAGAATGTCTTTGTGGCTCTAGCATGAGACTTCAAGCAGTTGGCTCACTACTGGAAAAATAAAGGATACTGCCAGACTGACCTTCCTGTCTGTAGCAATGTTCTCCCCGTGCAAGAGGATGACCAGTTCTTCACGCTCCCAAATCCTTCTAATGTGGAAGCCAGACAAGGTTCAGAGTGGACCCCACAATGTGGAGAAGGAAACGCATGCTTTGAGACTCTTGCGTGACACTGAGACCTGTCGACAGAATTTTCGAAATTTCCCATATCCAGGCATAGCTGGTCCTCGAAAGGCATTGAATCAACTCCGAGAGCTCTGCCTTAAATGGTTAAGACCTGAGATTCGCTCCAAGGAACAAATCTTGGAGCTGCTGGTGCTAGAGCAGTTCCTGACCATCCTGCCTGGGGAGGTTAGGACGTGGGTGAAGTCCCAGTACCCAGAGAGCAGTGAGGAAGTGGTGACTCTGGTGGAGGATTTGACTCAGATTCTAGAAGAGGAAGGTGAGGATTGTAGGGCAGAGAGGGGAAGAGTCCTGGGTGGTTGGAGAAGACTAACCGGGACTGTCACAGAGCAGCCCTTCAAAGAAACCGGCGAGAGCAGAGCTCAGTGAGTGAGAACACACTTGAACGTGCGCCCCGTCCTGCCTGGTGTGCCCCTGCCAGACTGCTGGAGACCACACACACATATTACCCGAAGGCTTAAACCAAATTACCCCTGTGGGAGCCCTCAGGAATTTCACCTGCAGAGGTTTGAACCATTCTGCAAAGAAACCATTTGCTTTTGTGAATCAGGTTTTACAATAACATGCTTGCAGAAAGGTAGAAAAGGGTCCAGAAAACATTTCCTTGTTCAGACACAACACACAAAATTTACATCACATGATGCTTTAGTAGAAAATTGTGAATTTAGTACGTATCCTTAGCCATCCCAGAACAGACTTGTTTTTGAAGCCTGGTTTGACATCTTAGGACAAATCATCGGCCCTTCCCTCTGCTTCTTTGAAGTGTGGGTGCTAGTTTTGGTTTCTTTCTCACTTCTCACTGTAGGAAAGTGTAGGCATCTATCTGGTGAAGAATTTCGTAGGCTGTTCAAACAGGACTAATCTCCATCACGGTCTCCCTTCTTCCCTAGCTGCTCCTCAGCATTCTGCCCTTCCCCAAGAGACCCCAGAGGAAGACCCCAAAGGAAGACCTGCTTTCCAGGCAGGATGGTTAAATGACTTGGTGACCAAAGTAAGTGTTGGTTTCTTCTGTGATTTTAAAATGGCTTATTAAGAGGTGTATGTATGAGGACGTTTTCTGTCCTGGCCCTGTAACTTCTTTGCCTCCTAAAGCCCAATCTAGGACTTAAACATCAGTTTCTCTCTTTAAATCCACCCTGTTTGTTAAGGTAAGTGACTGCCCTGTGTAGGAAATAGGCTCCCCAGAGCCTTCCCCAGATATGCCCTTCCTCACTTTTCGACTGTAAGGCAACAACCATAGAGGTTAAGGGATTGACCTCCACAGCCAGATGATCAGATTGGTTCGTGGTTCTGAACCTGTGATTTGGAGCAAGATACTTGACCACACTTGGCCTGAATTATTAAACTCTAATAAATAGCATTTACCTGTTAGATTGGGAGGATTAAATACTATGCGACTTGTGGTTAGCCTGGACTACAGTAAGCCATCAATAAGCAGTGTTGCTAATGTTATTTTTCTCATTAACAAGTAATTAAAGGCCATGTGTTTCGTGGTATAATGTTGATCGTAAGTCTGTTACGTCAGGCCATCTTAAGAGAAAGTTTTACTGTAAAAATACACACCTGACACTGGCAGCCTGGGGCCTGCTTCGGATTCTGTGTCTCTCTCTCTCTACCTCTCCTCTGCTCGTGCTGTCTCTCTCTCTCTCTCTCTCTCTCTCTCTCTCTCTCTCTCCAAAATAAATGTTTAAACATCACTTTTGTACATACACATTAAAATCAGGCAGATGTTAAGATGAAATAAAAGATTCCATGCACAGGGGCGCCTGGGTGTCTCAGTCAGTTAAGCGTCAACTCTTGGTCTCAGCTCAGGTCATGATCTCATGGCTCATGTGTTCGAGCCCTGGGCTCTATGCTGCTACCATGGAGCCTGCTTGGGATTCTCTCTCTCCCTCTCTCTGCTCCTCCCCTACTCACTCTCTCTTTCTCTCTCTCTCTCTCAAAATAAACTTAAAAGCAAAAAAAGATTCCCCACCCCCAAAATTTAAGATATCTAGGACTAAGCATAATATAAATTTTATAGTACATCCATATCGTGTATCATTCTGTAAGACATGAAAGAAGCTTTAAATACTATAAATCGTCTGTTCTCCCGAAATTATAAATTGAAAATGTTATTCGAAAACCCAATATAATTTTTTTAAGAAACGTAAAGTTCATTTGAAAGACATGGAGAAGTAATCAGTTTTGTGTAACAAAAGGAAGAAAAGAGCCAAGAGGAATACTAACCTTGCCAGCTTGAGAAATGTATCTAAAAGTATAACAGTTCAACAGTGTGAGTTTTGGTCCCAGTTTTAAAGATTTTTAGATGTTTTTTAATGTTTATTTATTTATTTTGAGAGAGAGGGTGGGTGGGCAGAGAGAGAGAATCCCAGGCTATCCGCACAGAGCCCAAGGCAGGGCTCCAACTCAACAACCAGGAGATCATGACCTGAGCCAAAATCAAGAGTCAGATGCTTCACCGACTGAGCCACCCAGGCGCTCCTAAAGGTTTTGTTTTTCAGGAATCTCTACACCCAATGTGGGGCTCAAACTTAGACATCTGAGATCAAGAGTCAATAGGCTCTACCTAGTGAGCCAGGCAGGTACACTTCATGTATGTATGAAACTACATACATTCATATATACACTTCCCAGCTCTATCCACTGGAAGCAATGGTACCCATAATACCATTCAGTTTTATTTTGAAAAGGAAGGAAGAGCTCTGCATTTCATCGTAGGACACACAAATATAGCTTAAAGTTTCAAATTACAGCACATTGAATTCTTTCTTCTTTTTTAGAGAGAAAGACAGCATGCACACTCGTGTGAGCAAGGGAGGAGGGGCAGAGGAAGAGGGAGTCATGGAGGGTGAGAGAGAGAGAGAGAGAGAGAATCTTCAGTGGGTGGGCTCAACGTCCAGTGCAGAGCCCCACACAGGGCTCGATCTCACAAGAAATCATGACCTGAGTCGAAATCAAGAGTCTGACGCTTAACCGACTGAGCCACCCAGGCGCCCCAATAACACACTGAATTCTTGAGGCAAAGCTCAAAAAAGCACAACCATTCAAGGGTGTCGTCTTCGTAAAGCCCTTTCTTCTTTAAGATGCGGTCACCAACGCATGCGCCAGGGCCAGCCGAAAATGTGATGATAAATTCTGCTTTATTTTCAGACTCCCCTGTAGGACCATTCAGGTGTTCTCATCCATAACTCGGGTGAGGGTGTTAACTAGACCTTCAGGGTCTTACTGAGGCTCAAGATTGTGCGAGTCCCCTCACCACACACACACTTGGCATTTTCACTGTCCTCATTCTACCAGTTCTTGAACCAGGTTATATTGGATGTTTTAGGAATCAATGACATTCAAAGATGTGGCTGTGGATATCACCCAGGAGGACTGGGAGATCATGCGTCCTGTACAGAAGGAATTGTACAAGACTGTGACATTACAGAACTACTGGAACATGGTTTCTCTGGGTAAGCATCATCTACGCCCGCTCCTGCCAGCGTACCCTCCAAGTCTCCTTTCCTCTCTTGTTAAAAATGGGTCGGTCTCTAAAGTACTTTGCTAAGAATGGGGCCTAGAGGTGAGCGTGCTCATCCCGTTCAGGCACAGAAATGTTTTCCCTTTTCCCAAATAAAAGGTTTCTAAGTGAAGGATCATTGAAAACTGTGATGCCCGGCTTCCCTGGGCTTCCACACAGCACTGCGCCTTGCCCATTTCCTACCTTTCCTATGATCTCCTCCCGCCATGATCTCTATGCACATATCCTCTTGGGTGGCAGGAAATGTTCATTGTAGCTCTGGAAAGGACGGTGATCTAATTCTCCCACTGCATCCTGTCCGTGAACCATTGTTTTCCTGTAGAAGTCTGTCCTCACAAATAAGTAGAAGTCAGGTAATAAAATTCGAACAACCGTTTATCTCCGGGATAAAACTCCTTCTGTTTCCTCATGAACAGGACTGACCGTGTACCGACCAACTGTGATTCCCATGTTGGAAGAACCATGGATGGTGATAAAAGAAATCTTAGAAGGCCCTAGTCCAGGTGAGAGCACAGCTGGCGTGGGATTGTTTGTCCTTCAGAGCCTGACTGCAGTGAGATCTGTTTTTTAAGTATGGCCAAGGCATCCCCACAAAGACATCCCAGCCTGTCAAGGGCACTGAACTGTTCGGCGTTGCTTCCTGACAGATGCCATTTTCAGGAAGAGACACAGTTTATTTATTTTGAGAGAGACAACACAAGCAGGGCAGGAGCAGAGGGAGAGAGAGAGAATCCCAAGTAGGCTCCGCACTGTCAGTGCAGAGCCCAGTGCGGGGCCTGATCCTGCGAACCACAAGATCATGATCTGAGCCTAAATCCAGAGTTGCACGCTCAACAGATGGAGCCACCCAGGGACCCCTCCCGCCCTCCTTTTTAAGCATACATGAATATCCCTAAGATTTGAAGTTTCAAACCTTCTTTTTAAATTTCTTTTATTCTGTTTCACCAGCAAACCCCTGTAGCCTCCTGCCTCCACTTTCCTAACTTACTCTATTTTCTAATTTAAAAATGTATAAATTCAGAAGATTCAAAAACGTTCTTTCGTTGTATAGCACGTTCACCCAGTTCCTGCTTCTCCCAGCACCCAACAACTGGTGCTTGTTTCTAGTTGTTTCTGTTAAGGTGTTTTGTTTGCGTATCAAGTCAATATAAAAAGGGCTTCTTCTCAGGGCGCCTGGGTGGCTCTGTCATCAGTAAAGCGTCTGACTTCGGCTTAGGTCATGATCTCGCAGTCCACGAGTTTGAGCCCAGGCCCTGTGTCAGGTTCTGCTGACGGCTCAGAGCCTGGAGCCTGCTTCAGATTCTGTCTCCCTCTCTGTCTGCCCCTCCCCTGCTCGCCCTCTGTCTCTCTCTGTCTCTTTCTCTCTCTCTCTCTCAAAAACAAATAAACATTTAGGAAAAAAAAAATTTTTTGTAATGTCTTCTCCATTTTCTAACAGAAATGGTAGCAAAGTACACACAGTTTTGTACTTTGCTTTTGTTTACTTAAAAGTATATCTAGGGGCACTTGGGGAGGCTCAGTCAGTTGAGCGTCTGACTCTTGATTTCTGCTCAGGTCCAGGTCCCAGGGTCGTGGGGTCAAGCCCCACGTCAGGCTTCACACGTGAAGCCTGCTTGAGATTCTCTCTCTCCTGCTCTGTCCCTCCATCCCCCAGCCCTCTCTCTCTCTCTCTCTCTCTCAAAAAAACATTTTTTTAAGTATATCTTGAAAAGTGTTCCAAGTGAGGATATAAAGAACTTCCTCATTGTTTTTTTTTTTAAATGTCTGCATCACATTTTATTGTGTGTCTCTTAAATTATTGAACCTGTTTCTTGTTGATGGGCTTTTTGGTGTTCCCATTCCTGCCTTCCTCCGCAAGAACTTCAAACCTACAGAAAAGTTGCAGAATCAGTACATTGAACACCTGTGTAATTGTCACCTGGAACTACCAGCTACCATTATTTAGCCACTTCTGCTTTTTATCTCTACACACACACACACACACACACACACACACTTTGCTTTTGCAAAGAACCATCTGAAAGTTAGTTGTTGCAGGGATCATGACATCCCCCCCACGTATTTCTGCATGTATCTCCCATTCTTCGACATAGGCTCATCGTTCTCTCCCCTCACATATTTCACACTTATACAAGATGTGTATCTTGTATAGTCCCGTATTCAGACTTCCCCCACTGTCCCCAAATATCATGCAGTTTTTCTCCCCCTTCCGGGATCTCCTGTCAGGAATCCTGTGCTCCACTTAGTTATCCTGTGTCTTTAGTCCCTTTTAGTCTAGAATTGTTCTCCGCCTTTCCTTTTCTTTCTTTTCTTTTTGTTTGTTTTCTCATTTCTTTTCTGTTTTCTTTTCTCTTTCCTTCCTACCTTCCTTGGAGCATTTTTTGAAGGATCCAGGCCAGGTTTTTTTTAATATATTTTTTAATGTTTATTTATTTTTGAGAGAGAGAGAGAGAAACAGAGTGTGAGCAGGGGAGGGGCAGAGAGACAGGGAGGCACAGAATCCAAAGCAGGCTCCAGGCTCCGAGCTGTCAGCACAGAGCCCGACATGAGGCTCGAACCCACAGAGCATGAGATCATGACCTGAGCTGAAGTTGGATGCTTAACTGACTGTGCCACCCAGGCACCTCAGGCCAGGTTTTTTTTAGAATGACCCACAATGTAGATTTGCCTGATTGTTTCCTTATGTTTAGATTCAGATCAAATATTCTTACCAAAACAACCTCAGGTGTGTACTTTGCATTGCCATTTGTCTCATTAGTGATACTCGTTTTGCTTAAGGTGCTGTTGGCCAGATCTCTCCATTTTAAAGGTGCAGGGTTTTTTTCTTTATAATCAGTAAGCAATCTGTGGAGTGATACTTAAGAGGCCACATGACTATTCTATTCCCTGGTAATATTTTATTTAAGCATTTTTGGCCTCCATTGTTGATTCTTGCTTTATCGTATTGCTGGTTGCAAGATGGTGATTTTCCGATTCAGTCCGCTCTTCTCAAGGATTACTAGCATTCTCCTGTAAAGCACAGTTCTTCTTCTGTCTCATTTTTATGTGTACATAGCACTGTAGACTAATGGAATTTTTCCAACTACAGGGTGTTATTAGTCCACTAATTCCTGGTTTGTTTTGTTTTTTATTTTTCATGCTCATTTGTCCCCAATTTGGGTAATAGGAGCCCTGCAAACCAAGTCCAGTGTCCTTTAGACAGGTCCCCATTAGTCTTTAATCCTTCCCTTGCTTTCTAGCACAACAGAATGTTCTTTTGACTCACCTTGTGCCTACCTTAGACCTGGAGGCTCTCCAAAGTACCCTGGTTCATTTTGATAGGGAATAGTACTTAGAAACCAGAATGTGGGCAGGAAGTGTGCTCACTACTGTGGGTACCGTTGCTTCCAGTGGATAGAGCTGGGAAGTATGCATATGTATGTATGTGGTTCTCTTAATCACGAGTTCACGCTGATAACTCTAACTGATATCCAGCACCGCAAGGCTATTCCGTCTTGTATTTCCTTTTCCATACGGTGAACAACCTGGTTCTCAAGAGCACTAGTATATATTGATTCGCCCTGTCATGTAACACACAGAGAAATGGTTTCAGAATTAGGTCACTACCTATCACTACCAATAACAAACTGGGTAACATTCAAAATTTCTTCAAAGTCCTTTCTATCCTTAAAGTATATCCCACTAAGGGTATACAGAATACTAAGTTCAAAAGTTCCTTCAGTTCTTTCCTTTTAGCTGTCTTAAGGGTTTGCTGTACAGCTTAAGGGTTTGTTTGACTCTATTTGTATTCAGTTTTAGTGTTTTCTTGTTTTCTGGTTTTTAATCTTCCATTTTTGAGTATGTAGAAACATTAACTTGGTTCAGAAGTCAAAACTGTGTAGAAAGGTATATGCTCCCATCCCTTCTGCTCTGTTCCAATCTACCCCCTATTTATTTCTGGTTTTTCCTTCCGTGTTTCTCTTTGCAAATAGAAATCATAAAGATATTCTTACGTGTCGTCCTGTCTACAAGAGAAGTGCACTAGACTCTTGATTCTTGCTTGTCTATTGCCTTTTTTTTTTTTTTAAGTCACTGACTTCTAATACTTGTTAACTTACCTGGCCATTAGATATTTTAAGGGTCACGCTATTTGAAAAGCTAATTCTTCTCATAATTTATAGCAGAATGACCTATATATACCTATAGCACAGAACGTGCGTCTACTACAGTAAATTCTTCGTGGAATGATTTTGGCACACTCTAGACACTGAGAAAATATGCATGACATAATGGAAGTGAGCCTGAACTAGAAGTCAGGATAGTCTTCTGGAGGGTACTACCAGTCTGGGACCGCTTGTTTTTTTAATGTTTATTTATTTTTGAGAGAGAGAGCGTGCGTGTGTGAGGGGCAAAGAGAGAGGGAGACACAGAATGTAAAGCAGCCTCCAGGCTCTGAGCTGTCGAACTCACGTATTGCGAGATCATGACCCGAGCTGAAGCAGGACGCTTAACTGACTGAGCCACCCAGGCGCCCCTGGGATCACTTTAATTTGAACTTGAGAAGTTTTTTAGATTGACTTTCAGGTAGCATGCATTGGCACTGTAAATTCACAAGAGGGGACAGTTTATGGTTATGTATTTTAGGAGGAGAATTTTCTTCTTCCAAAGAGCACCAAGGCTGAGAAAAGATTATGTAGAAGTGAGGGTTTTTTTTTTTTTTTTTTAAGTTTTGTTTGGTTTTTCTAGCCAGTCCTTCAGCAGAGTGTAATCCTCTATGCTCAGGAGTCCTGTGAGCACCCCCTCCTTGTTAGGGTCTCAGGCTTTGTTTTTTGGCCCTTGGGCCCTTGCCCCTCAAAATGGAAGTGTAAGGTCAGTAAACAGATGGAGGAGCTGTCTCCGTCAGCTCTTGCTGATTTCCTGTCTCCCTGCTTTTGCCTGAGTTTTGGCCTCTGAGGATTTTCCTTTCTTACTAGCGTAGAGATACATCATAAGTTGAGCCTTTGGTTTGGATACCTGATTAGTCATGCTTCAGGAAACGGAAACTTTGACAATTCACAAATAGAACAATAGTATTGGTCTTCACTGGCCACTCCTGTCTCAGAACTTTGATAGTTGTTTATTCAGGACCTATAGCCATTCTTTCAGGTTCCACTCCAATCCTACCTCCCCCTGAAGCTTTCTTTGGTTACCTAAGTCAACACTGATCTCATCTGCTAGAAGTATTGCACCATTTTTTGGCCCTGTTGACTAGACACTCAGCACTTCCAACCGACCCTTTCCGGTTAAATACATAGATTTAAGCACAGTTTAATAACATGGGTTTTTGAATTTCCGGTAAGCTGATTGGTTTTAAAATGTATATTATATCCATTTCTTCATGGTCATGATTCAGCCTTGTTATTTTAAGCTTGTTCTCGCTTTAGTACTTTTCAGGTATACGGTGCACTCTGCCATAGACTGTCCGGTTTCCTGGAATCAGAATGAAACTCAGCTTCTGGTCCTCTCATTTGTGTGTGTGTGCCTGCACGCCTCTACCTGTACAGTCCCTTAACGTTCTCATTTTGTTCTTTTGGACGGGAGAGTGACAAATCCTGGTTTGAGAGAGTTGTGTTTAAATATTTTTGTTATATAAAAATAATATAACTACATCCTAGTACTAAATAGCAATAAAAGTCATATATCCAATTTATTGAAAATTGGAAAGTATTTTTTAAAAACCTGTAATCTTGTTAGCACTTTGATATTTGTCTAGTTCCAGTGCATTTTCATGCTAGTTATGATACTACTTTTTTCATTTAACATCACTCCCAAGCATTTTCTAATGTCAACTATGATGTTTGTGTTTGAATCAAAGTAATAAAAGTCATTTGTAAATTCAGTCAGTACAAGGAAGGAAAATGAAGTATTTGTCTACCTCTCCTCACCCATTACCAGGATTTTCACCCCTTAGATTGTTACTCTCTGTGTATGTGTATCTATATTACATATAGCACATCCTTACACAGAGTGGATCTTGCTCTACATAATGTGTCCTATACACCCTTACATGTCAATGTATGTGAACCTACCTAGTTATCTTTATCAGTTATCAATATTCCATTATCCCTACTCTCGTCATTTATTGACTGATGGCAGCTCTTTTTTTTTTTTTATTTTTTTTTTTTTAACATTATTTTTGAGACAGAGAGAGACAGAGCATGAACGGGGGGAGGGCCAGAGAGAGAGGGAGACACAGAATCTGAAGCAGGCTCCAGGCTCTGAGCTGTCAGCGCAGAGCCCGATGCGAGGCTTGAACTCACGGACCGTGAGATCGTGACCCAAGCGAAGTCGGACGCTCAACCGACTGAGCCACCCAGGCGCCCCGATTGATGGCAGCTCTTATTTTTAATGACTGCATATGAGTCTATGGAATGGATATATTAAGGTTTCTTTTATTTTTATTTTTTTTTAATATATTTATTTTTGAGAGAGGGAGAGAGCGCGCACAGGAGAGGGGCAGAGAGAGAGGGAGACACAGAATCTGAAGCAGGCTCCAGGCTCTGAGCCGTCAGCACAGAGCCTGATGTGGGGCTCAAACTCGTGAACTGTGAGATCATGACCTGAGCCGAAGTCAGATGCTCAATCAAGTGAGCCACCCAGGCGCCCCATTTGTAAGGTTTTTATACTTTGGTCTGCATCTTAGAAAGTTTCTGAACTACCCGGCATCACTTTTGCTATATTATAAAATCCATATTTGATTATATTCCATTACACAATTCTTAATATTTGGAAGTCCTATGTTTTTTACCTGATTTCAAGGGAAAAAGATACCATAATTTAAATTTGTTTTACACCCTCCTGCTGGAAACAATAGGCGTCAGTACCTATGATTGCTTTGCAGCTAGGTTTGAAGTCAGGGGTTTTTGTTGTTGTTGTTTACTTTGTTTTTGTGTGTATGTGTATGCTTTCATTTGGTTCACCTTTTTACAACAAATTATTGTCATTTATTCCAGCAATTCAGTTGAGTGGGCACCATATCAAGTCTTGGGCCATTTGCTGAAGGAAGCATAAAAGAAGCATAAGCCTTTCCCAGAGTTTGTGTCTAAGTTGGAAATAAAAGAAACACACAAAGTTCTGAAGTAATAATGCAAGGCCAAGTGCTGAATGGCCCCAACATTATATATGGTTGAATCATGAGACTGCTGGTATTTCAGTCATGTTGACCTATAGAAAGGCAAGCTCATATGATTCAAGCTAATGTGTACTTTAGGATTTCTGGAAGGACAAACAGCAGCTGGGCCGTACCATTGTTTTAATGGGTAGAGAAGTTACCTTAAGAGAATGCGTAAGTCTGGTTTTCATATGGCCCCCGTATGAGGTGCTATGAGGAAGTAGCTTGAAGTTACGTGGAGAATTTAAATGTTAAGCTAACTATGCAGTTTGGTAGAAGATACAGTAGAATAGGCAAAGCTGGATTATTTAGGGACAGAATATGTCAAGTGGAGGTATTTTGAACTTTTTAAACGTTTCTCCTTTAAGCCACTGGTCCTCAAACCTTAGTGCACATCAGAACCGCTTGGAGGGCTTCCTGAAACAGGTGGCTCAGCCCTACCTCCAAAGTTTCTGATGGGGCTTGTCTGGATGGGCGCCAGTTTAACACACTCCCAGGTGATAGTGATCCGCTTATGCTGCCGGTCTGGGGACTGTACCTTGAGAACTATTACTAGGAGAGATTTACTAGAGATGTTTGAGCCTGGAGAGCACTCCATGGAATTGCTTTTGGAATATTATGTAGGATTGTGCTGAGCAGGCTGGGAGGAGTTAATGAGAGTTAGCATCTACTTTATACGAATCAGTCCATGAAGTGAGGCCACGTTATCCCAAGTCTTACTAGTGTTTTCACTTCTCGTAATCCTGTCACCTGACCTAACCTATTTTATTGCACTGTGCCCATGTTGAATAGTGAGGAACCTCTCCTTTTTCAACGGTTTGGTCTTCCGGTTTTCTGCAGTCACTTGTCCCAAGTTTTGTTTTGTTTTGTTTTGTTTTGTTTTGTTTTGTTTTGTTTTTTAAGATCGTATTTATTGAGGTGCCTGGGTGGCTCAGTTGGTTAAGCGTCCGATTCTTGATTTCGGCTCAGGTCATGATCTCACGGTTTGTGACTTCAGGTCTAGCATTGGGCTCTGCCCTGACAGTTCGGAGCCTGCTTGGGATTCTCTCTCCCTCTGTCTCTGCCCCTCCTCACTCGTACTCTTTCTCTTTCTAAATAAAATAATTTTTAAAAACTTAAATAAGGATTGTATAATAAAATTAAAATAATAATTGTAAAATTATAATAAAACCTTTATTTCTTTTTAGAGAAGTGGGGAAGGGTAGAGGGAGAGAGAGACTCTTAAGCAGGCTCCCCACCCAGCACAGAGCCTAATGTGGGGCTCGATCTCACCACCCTGAGATCATGACCTGAGCTGAAATCAAGAGTCGGTTGCTCGACTAACTGAGCCACCCAGGCGCCCCTCTCTTTTCCCAAGCTTTAAGTACCACATTGTGAGGTTGTCCAGGCCATAGTCTTTTTAGGCATTTTATTCCCATTCAGTATCTTGTTTCTGTTTTGGCAGTTTCCTTTCTCCAAATAGAGGATAACTTTTTATATTTTTATATTCTTTTTATTTCAGAGTGGAAAACAGAAGCCCAAGAGTGTACTCCAGTTACAGATACTTCTAAGTTCACAAAGACTGGTACTCAGACCATCAAGTTGGAGGAACCATATGACTACGATGACAGATTAGAGAGGCAAGCAGCAGATACCTTCAGGAAAATTCCCACCAGCGGAAGAAACTCCCCTTTGAAGTCCGTCCTCTCACAAGAAGATGACCCTATGGAAGAGTGTCTTAGTAAATATGATATATATAGAAATAGTTTTGAAAAGCATTCAAACCTAATTATTCAGTTTGGTACCCAATCAGATAATAAAACTATGTATGATGAAGGCAGGGCAACCTTCAATCATGTCTCATATGGTATTGTACATAGAAAGATATACCCTGGAGAGAAGCCTTATAAGTGTAACGTGTGTGGCAAAAAGTTTAGGAAGAACCCGTCCTTCGTGAAACACCAAAGTACCCATGCCAAAGAAAAATCTCATGAATGTGAAGAATGTGGGAAAGAGTTTAGGCATATCTCATCCCTTATTGCACATCAGAGAATGCATACTGGAGAAAAACCATACGAATGCCACCAGTGTGGTAAAGCCTTCAGCCAGCGTGCACACCTTACCATACATCAGAGAATTCATACTGGAGAGAAACCCTATAAGTGTGATGACTGCGGAAAAGACTTCAGTCAGCGTGCACACCTGACTATACATCAAAGGACACATACTGGAGAGAAACCATATAAGTGCTTGGAATGTGGTAAAACCTTCAGCCACAGTTCATCGCTGATTAATCATCAGCGAGTTCACACCGGTGAAAAACCTTACATATGCAACGAGTGTGGGAAAACTTTCAGTCAGAGTACACACCTTCTTCAGCATCAAAAAATACATACCGGGAAGAAACCGTATAAATGCAATGAGTGTTGGAAAGTGTTTAGTCAGAGTACTTACCTTATTCGACATCAGAGAATTCATTCCGGAGAGAAGTGTTATAAATGTAATGAATGTGGAAAAGCCTTTGCTCATTCCTCGACTCTCATTCAACACCAGACTACTCACACTGGAGAGAAATCCTATATATGTAAGATATGCGGAAAAGCCTTCAGCCAGAGTGCAAACCTCACTCAACACCACAGAACACACACTGGGGAGAAACCGTATAAATGCAGCGTGTGTGGAAAAGCATTCAGCCAGAGCGTACACCTTACTCAGCATCAAAGAATTCATAATGGAGAAAAACCCTTCAAATGCAATATATGTGGGAAAGCATATAGACAGGGTGCCAATCTCACTCAACATCAGCGGATTCATACCGGAGAGAAGCCGTATAAGTGTAATGAATGTGGGAAAGCTTTTATTTATTCCTCGTCACTTAATCAACATCAGAGAACTCATACTGGAGAACGGCCCTATAAATGTAATGAATGTGATAAAGATTTTAGCCAGCGAACATGCCTTATTCAACACCAGAGAATTCACACAGGAGAGAAGCCCTATGCATGCCGTATATGTGGTAAAACCTTCACCCAGAGTACGAACCTCATTCAGCATCAGCGTGTTCATACTGGTGCCAGACATCATAATTAATGGATGTGGCAGATGACTTCACTTAGGTTTTACAGTTCACCCGAATTTTATTTTGTGCTCCGTTAAAACATTATTCAAAAGAAGTGCAATATATGTTAGATATCAGCAGAAGTATCAAAAGAAGTATCAGAATTAGTAATGTGGATATAAGCTATTTAAATTTAATGTGAAATTTAAAAAGAAAACTTTATTCACTTCTTAACCTTTATTTGATACTAGTCCAATTCATTCCAGAGAGAAACCCAATCTGTAACTCATCAACTCTTAGTGTATTTGAAGTACTTCTTAGTGAGACCTTATGAATGTAACTTGGGAAAGCTTCCATCAAGTAGGGATTTCACACTAGCAAGGAATCTTGGGAGAGTTGAAAAAGCTGCTTTAAGGCCTTTATTACTTCCCAGCTTTGAAGCCTTAAATACATACGGGGTTCCCTTCCCTTTTCCTATGAATGCCATAACTGCCATGTGGAGCCAGTAGGTTTGCAAAATATATACAGTGGAAAGTATCTTTTTAATTTCTATGTGACAACTGTGTAATTACATTTTCCTTTATTGAAATATTCAAGGAAGAGAAGCTTAATGAAACATGATCTGTTAGGATAACTAATGTATATATAACCTTTAGACGTGTACAAATTAAACAGGCAAAAATTAAACACCCATCCTTAAATTCACCTTTAAAACATATTAGCCTTAGTGTCACTAGGTTTTGACATCTGTCATCCTAAAGGAAAAAATAAGAAAGTTACCTTTTTTTTTTCCACCTGACTCCTAAACTCATAACTTGAGGTTCCCCTGTGGCTATTTTGCCATAGAAAGCCCATTTCCATTGAGACCCATTTCTCGAGTGCCTACTGTGCTCAGGGCCCAGACTTCCCAACTGGATCTTCACAGGGCTTGTGCTGAAAACCACAGCTGATTTAACAGAAAGCTTACTAAAGTAGTGAAATGTGACAAAGGACATGGTCTTAACTATTAAGTACTGTCACAGAATGACATAGGAAGCATACTAAAATGGGTTGCCAAATGCGATGCCATATCCCAAGACAAAGCAGTAGTGAAAGCAGCTATTTACATAGTGTGAGGGAAAAACAAGTCATGGAAAACAGATTTAAGTTCACTACAGAAAGCGGGTCAGGGAAAAAAATCAAGGGTGAAAACTTAGCAGTGAAGAAAGAATACACGGGTAACTTCCAACATGAACTATTGTCGGACTTGGGTTACCTCAGAAAGTAAGAGTGGCTGATTAAGACCAAATTCAGCCTGTTTAGAAGAAAGAACTAAAAATGAAGCAACTGATTTTAAAGGAATAATTGGAATTGGTTCTTTTTCATGCATGTAAGTAAAATAGGGATTACTCTTAAAATGTCAGAAAACATTTACTGGGAAAAGCATTGATGCAGAAACTGTCATTGATGCAACAATCACTAGGCAATATTAACTAAGTTTGTGGGGTCCTGAACATAAAAGGAAAACAGGCAGAAATGCAAATAGAAACAGGTAAAGATACTATTGTGCTTAATATACACAGCATTCCACGATCAGAATACAAGACCATATTCTGAGAGCTGAGATTTCATCTTGCTCTTCATTGTTTCTTCAGTGCCTTGCGTGTAGGTTGTGGTCGATCTGTGTCGGTTGAATTAATAAGTAGGTAAGTTAGAATTGAGTAATAAGGTATAATTAACGGATATGGAAGGAAGGTGCTTGAATTTAAAATACTTTTGTGCACACATACGAAGAAATACTTAACAAATACTGGTCATTCGCTGGGTAAGAGGAACTACTTAAAATTGAAGAATCAGAATTCTTAACAGTGGGGATATTCCTAAAGAAATCGTGGGACGTCATTGCACAGGAAGTTTTCCTGAGCTAGATGAAGAAAAACTGATCTAAATTCTGGTGCCATAAATACCATTTTAAGCATATGATTGACCATTGCAGTCTCGTTTGGATGTTACTGTTGATAGCAGACGTCCTGCAGACAGGTGCCGAAGGAAAGACCTGGGGTGCTAGCATCTTCAAGGCTTTCTTGTTGAGTGTTTTCTTCAAGAAGCTACTGCTTTCCCTTGTCTTCACCTCAGTTAACCCTGATGTCATGGAATCATCCTTCACAAAGTATAGATTGTCTTCAGGTTGCATAATACTCGAGTTAGGCTTACGCCATAGTTACCATGTTAGAAATAACTGTTGTACTTAAGATGCAATTTTTATTTATAATGCCACTTCAAATCTTACACAACACTTTTTCCCCTCCTGGCATGAATGTGTGGAGTATTGCAGTCCATAGCGCCTTTTTTCGCTTTAATTTGTATTTCCTGCCTTTGTTTTATGTAAATAATGCATTTATAAAGTCTTCCACTGATACGCTGAGGCAATGGATGCCCTTAGACAGTAACAGAATAGCGGAGAGTCATGGATCTTTGTGTATTTTTCCCACTTTTTACAGTTGTCTGATCCACATGTAATTCAAGTTTTTTGGGTTTTTTTTTTTTTAGCAGATAGTCTTATTTTCCACAACTTTTTATTACAAAGATGTTGAAATATACAGAAAAGTTAATAATAAAATGAACAGTATATCTACCACCTAGCTTTAAAATTTTAACATTTTTTACTGAACGACTGGAAAGTTACTTAGATGTGACATTTCACCCCTAAATACTTCAGCTTGCATCTCATAAAAATAAGGACTTTCACATTACCACATACATTACATACCTTGAAAAATGAATAAGAATTCTCTAATCTTTAATGTTTCATGTTTAAATTTTCCCTGCTGATCCCAACAAGTTTCACACATTATGTTCAATGACTATGTCTGTTTCATCTGTCCAGGTGTCTCCACTTCTGATTTTCTCTAGGACTTTTTTTTTTTTTTTTTTTTTTAATAAAGCAGGTCAGTTGTAGAATGTCTCACATTCAGGATTTAACGGATTGTTTACATATGGTTTATCTTGTTCCTGTACCCCCTGTGGCTTCTGTAAATTAGTATTTATGGCCAAAGCCTTGATTGGATTCAGGTTAAATATACATGTTTAATATTAACACTTCACCGATGTGTCTCCTGTTGCATCAAATCAAAAGTCTTATTAGTATCTGGTTGACCATCCGTGATGTGAATCATGGTAATCACCGTATCTTCCCAATGTGCAGATGTGTTTTTTCCGTTGCAGTTAATCCGGACTGACGCTGACAGGGTGTGGATAGCTTGTTCAAGAACTTTTCACCTGGTACTTGTAGTACCCAGTGATGACGATCGTTCCCCAAATCAGTTATTTCATTAAGATTGGCAAAACGGCAATTTTCTATCATTCTCTCAACGTTTCCTGATGCGTAAGTCTGTATGGCAGAGCTTTCTGTCATTTGGAAGTGCACTAGAGGCAAGGTGCTACTTAAATTCTTTACTTACCAGTTTTCAGAGTGAGGAGTTGGCAGTGATGACAGATTATTCCATGTGTTTACGTCAATCATGGCCATTGTTTCTGTTGCTCAAATTGTCCCACATGTGGCCAGTTGGAACCCTTCCAGTAGCTCTTATGTCCCTTGTCATTCCTTCTCTAGCCTTTGGGGACTTCATTGCCTTCTGACACAAGAGATCTCAGGTTCAATGCCCCAGATATGGAATGAGCCATGTCTCCCGCAATCCCTGGCTAAGTCAGCAACTATTTAGAAACCAAGATCTGGACGCTAGGTATGCTGGTTGCTGCTGGGGTGTCATTAGCAGGTAGCCTTTGGGTCTTAACCATTCAACTTAGTTCTTGTAAAGGCAACTCTTTGCACTCATTTCATCAGTTACAGAATCTCTAAGAGCCGTCATTACATACTGGGACAAACTGGGGAGCAAACAACTTAGCCTTTTAAGCATACGACTAAACTGGAGAGGATGGAAGTGATATGTATACTAGAAAGCAGCAAGCGCAACCCCAAGAGGTCTTGTACCAGGACCAGCAGAGTTTAAGGAAGGGAGCATGTCAGTTAATACGTGGTACCTAGTATGTGTTAACTATTACATGTCTTGGTAATTCATGTATTTATAAGCTAATCATCTTTCCCATCACATTCCTTAAAGCAGGTTTCTGATAAGATCTAAATCTGAACCCTGAGGATCTGTTTCCTGCAAATCTAAGTGCTAGTTTTTCTTGCTAAACTTTTATTTGGTCTTCAAAACTAAGAGTGTTAGGTTTCATTCTTCAACTGTATCTTCTGGTATCGATTCACTTGCATGTGCCTGTAAATGTGCTTAGTCCTCTATTTTGTTACTCTCTTCCTGGCTCTATATTTCACTACAGTTACTAGCCCCTTGGAACACTGTAGCCATTAAGAATGGCAAGCATGTGCACTACAGTGATCTGTGTAAATATGTGTGTGAACTCGCAAGCAACGCCAAGTCCTCTGTATGGATGGGGAAAGTGATACCCATGATGCTGAAGTGTCTTGCCTGAGGTCATACAGTCCTACAGCGACAGAATAAGGGTCCAGACCCATGCCTCCAGCACTTAGTTGAATTCTTCCTGTAAAATTAAGGCTAATGGAAATCCCGAGCACAAACAGTATGTACCTACAATTTTATAAAACTGTATTTTGATGAGATTAGAGCATGGAAAGTTTATTTTTGTCTCCCCTTCTCTATAGTTTCCTAAATTCAGATCTTTCAATGAGACTAGCCCCATCAAGAATGCACTCCTCTCTACCCTCACTTCAGTTTTGGTCTCCCACCCAGATCTTTCCCCAGCTTCAGAACCATATAGTCAATGTTATCATCTGGAACTATCTCAAAAGTACCTTCAGTGGTTTAATCTAAAACAGAACTTTCATCCCCAAATCTCTATGTTAATTCACGGTAACTTTGAGAGGCTAGTTCACCTGTAGTTACAATCCTATTGGCTTTACTTTCCATGTGTTCCAGTCCAGTCTCTTCTCTATTCCCACGGCCACTACCTCATTTCAGGCTTTTAATCAGCTTTCGTTTTGACTTTCATAACCAGGTAAATGTTCATCCTGCCCCTGATCTACCCCTTTCAGTGTATCTGCCACACTTTGCTCAAGTCATGTGAAAACGTGTGAGGCCACCACATAACAGCTCTGCAGGTTGAGTAGTGCATTTGACCACGTCGCCATTTGCTCGACACGCTACGATATCCTCTCATTGTCAACGGCAGTGGATTCTCACTCTTAGCTGCACATTGAAACGACCTGGGGAGCTTCTACAATTACCAACGCCCGGGCCCCACGTCGAGGGATATTGACTTACTTCATTTGGGATGGAGAATTATCCATCTGAATTATCAGTATTCAATTCCCCAGGTGATTCTAATGTCTTAAAGTGCAGCAAGGGCAGAAGCAGGAATTCCAGTGATTCGGAGGAGAAATGGTGGTTGCAGCAGAGGTGGTAAGAAGTGACCCAACCCAGGATGTATTTTGAAAGTAGAGTCTCTAGAACTTGCTAAGGATTTGGATTGGGAGTGAGGGGCATCAAGAGTGACTATCTTAGGGGCACTTGAGTGGCTCAGTTGGTAGAGCATGCAGCTCTGGACCTCGGGGTCGTGAGTTTGAGCGCCACGATGGGGGCAGAAGTGACTTAAAAAAAATAAAAAACCTTCAGAAGAATGACCATCTTTCCAACTAGAATATATGCTCCTAACAAGGCAGAAGGCTCTATTAGACTCATTTCTGTAGCTCCACAGATGGGCCCAGATGAGTTCCAGCACAAACAGTGGGCTGCCTTACAGGAAAGCAACGCTGAGTTGGGGGAATCACTACTTTTATAGCGAATTGTAACCAAACATGCTCTTTGCCTTCCCTGACCCCCTCCAGCCCCTGCTTTGCCTGTTTGCTTGCTGTGAACACAAGGCTGAGAAATGGCCCAGGTAAAGCACGATTAAGACCTCGCAATCTTGGCATACCCAACAGGAACACCTAGGGAAGTGCAGGGTCCTTGGCATATCGCCTCTCCCGATATTGTCCATTCTAGTGTAGAAGAGGGGAAATCTCCCACCAAGAATTCGGGGGCGGTTAGGGCTTATATGTAGGAAGGACAGAAACTCAAAAGAAGTTGCCTGTTTCAAGACTGCAGAGTAGAGGTCTTTCCCTGAAGAAAAATCTTTGGTCATCCCAAATCTGATCCATAGGCAGAGGTTGAAAAGTAATGATCTCACTCCGCGGTACACTGATTAAAAACTACATCTGGGATATTCATTCATATTTTACACTGGAGTAGAATATACTACATTTAAAATGGGGGGGAGGGGGAAGGATTATTTCCGGACCCATGAAATTCAATTTCAGTGTTAATAAAGTTTTATTGGAACACAGCCATATTCATTTAAGTACGGTTTTTGCCCGCTTTCCTGCAACAACCTCAAAGTTGTGAAACCCAAAGAGACCGCAAAGCCTAAGATACTTACCGACCTTTTATGAAACAAGTTAGCCAGCTATGCGTCCACACAGTGGAGTGGGGGTTTAGGTCTACTGGCTGAGCCAAACACCAGGCAGATTAAGGAAAGGAGCAAACGCTCATCGGACGTGTGGGAGAGGGGCGAGAGTGTCAGTAAATAAAAGAGCTCTGAGGCGTGAAAGTAAAGGGATACGAAGGCACAACGCCAGGAGTCCGTCCGGTCCCGAGGGACAGAACCCTAGCCCTGAGGAAGCAAGCGGTCAACGCTGCCCTCTGCCGACCACACTACGCCTGTGCGCCTGTAACCCTTCGTCTTAAATCAGAGGAGACACCCGGTAGGTGGGGAACGTGGGTCGAGAGGTCTACCTAAGCGGGTTCCAGGTCTTCCCTTTCTGGAGTTTCCAGTGTTCACGTACTCGTGTTCCAGTCTTGCTTAAGGGAACGTGGGTTCAAGGCTAGCACTCGGTTCCTAACCACCGTGTGTCTCGGGCATCCTCCCCGCCCTAACTTCGGTCGCTCACTCAAACAAGACCGCAGGGAGGGTAGCTTCTGGGAAATGAGCCCTCTTTGAAACTCCTTGTGACCCGCACTCCGCATCGGCATCCAACTTCCTCCCGCCTCTAAGAGGCTGCAAGTCCACACCCGTGTGGCGGGGCGAGCCGCCGTCTGGCTGACTGGGAAGTGACAGCCAAAGGACCAAGCTCGCCTCCTGCAGGAGGGGCTCGGGTCTAAAACCCGGCCAAAAGGGGCCCCGGTGCAAGAGCTGCCGCTCCCCGAACTATGACGCCGCTACCCGCAGGACAAACAACTCCGCAGCCCAGAGAAGGCCAGGCAGAAGCCAGGCTCCGGCTTGGAAAGGATTCTGGGGCACTGGGCGGGGCCAGGCACGCAAGCGTTCCTGGGAAATGTGGTCCGTAGCCTCCGCGGCGCGTGCGCACCTGCCCCCCTTGGTGGCCGCGGCCGTGCGTATCGGAGCGCACCTGCGCGCGCCCTCCGCTGGCGAGGAAGAGAAGCGGCGGTGGGAGCGGAGGTCCGGAGCTGACGGTCCACCAGCCGCTTTGGGCGCGCCCCAGGCCGCCTGCAGCTGAGCTGCTTTAGGAAGCTCAGCTTTCAGGGACCGAGGGACTTGTTGACGCGGTCTCTTCAGGTGTCTGCGTTGGCAGCCATTATAGCAGCTACCATCGTCTCCTTCCAAGAATGCCGCTGCCTTCTCATTGGCGCCCCCACGCGCCCTGGCTGTACCTGCCCACCAGCTTCAAAGGTCATCCTGTCGCGTTCGATCGATAGCTCGCCGCGGTTCCACCACCGACACACACCGTCCCCTTTATTTGGGAGCACGTCTCAGCATCATATTATTTTACGTATAAACGCTAAAGTTCACATTTCTAAAGATGACCCTTGAAACAGTGACATACCTGTATTCGTTTAAAACAAAGTCCCGGGGTGCCTGGGTGGCTCAGTCGGTAAAGCACGCCACTCTGGATCTCTCGGCCCAGGGTTCAAGCCCCACGTTGGGCATAGAACCTACTCTAATATATAAATAAGTCCTAATGTTACTAAAAATCAAGTGATTGTTGAGATTCACCTGCCTGCTGTAAATTTCTTTGCATTCTTCACAGTTTGAGTCAGGATCCAAATAAGTTCTACACTTTGAAGTTAATTGGTATGTCACTTGAATCTCTTTCTATAACTCCCCCTGACATTTATTTCTTTTAACATATTTCTTGGAAAAACTAGGTCTTTTGTCCTGTCAAGTTTCCTACAATCCAGATTTTGCTCACTAACTGGGACGATATGTTAATGTTCTTCTGCTTTCCTGTGTTTCCTCTAAACTGACGGCACGAGAGGCTTGATCCCATTCAAGTTCGATTTTTTTGGCAAAAATACTCCATAGGGGACTTGTGTTCTTCTATCGGAAGGCACGTGTCTGGATTTCTCTCTTCGCTGGTATAAGCACCTGCTGATCATTACCTAGGAGTTGCGAGACAGCACCTGCTGATCATTTATTAGGAGTTGCGAGATAGTTATATTTTATAATCTGTAATTCCTTCCTTTATAAATGGATTGTTCCTATAAAAAGAAACTTCTCATCAACAATTGGGCTACCCTGGGGTACAGTTTATTCCCTAGGGTGCTCCAAAGGTGACCAATAAGGTTTTTGTTTATTTAGTTGCTGTGTATTAAATGCAGGGTGGTGTCTAAGTAAAAGATCATCTCTTACTTCCCATCAGAATCCAAACTAGGAGAGAATTCCGAATGCCATGAATGTAGGGTGTCTCTCAATGTTTACAAAATCCGATGTGAACATTAGAAAATTTACAGTGAGCAAAACCTTATGAATGCATCACCTGTGAGAAAACTGTCACTTAGAGCATTGAATTTATGCTCTGGTTGAGTGCTCGCACCAGAGAGAGAACTTATAAATGTCACAACTGGGGTGCCTGGGTGGCTCAGTCAGTTGAGCGTCGGACTCTTGATTTCAGCTCAGGTCCTGAACCCAGGGTCGTGAGATCGGGCCCTACATTGGGCTCCACACTGAGCATGGAGGCTGCTTGGGCTTTTCTCTCTCCCTCTGCTGCTCTCCCCCTGCTCTCTCTCTCTCATTAATTAACTAATTAAATTAAATTAAATAACCGTGAAAAGCCTTAATCATACCACTTTCTTCATTGCCATCAGAGGAGTCCTTTATGGGAGGAAAACCCTTGAGATGTCCTGAACGTGGGAGAGTTGTCGAAGTAGATATCTTATTGAGGACCAGATCAGAGATGGTGTGGCCCCTGGAGAAACAGTATGGAGGTTCCTCAAAAAATTAATTAGAAATGCCATAAGGCCCAGTAATTCCACCACTGGGGATTTGGGGAGAGAAAACGAAAGCACTAATCTAAAAAGGTCTATGCACCCCTATGTTTATTGCAGCATTACAGTAGCCAAGATAGGGAAGCGCCCACTGATAAAGGAATGGACGAAAATGTGGTGCGTAAACACAACGGAATAGTACGCAACCGTAAAAAAGACTGAAGTCTTGCCCTTCGCAACAACATAGATGGACTTAGAATCACTTGTGCGAAGGGAAGTAAGTCTGACAGCGAAAGACGAATACCATGCGATTTCACTTAGCTGTGAAATCCCCAAAACAAAACAAAGGAGCGAACAAACCAAAGCAGAAACAGACCCATAAATGCAGAGGGCAAACCGGTGGTTGCCAGAGGAGGGTGGGCAAAATGGGCGAAGGGGAGAGGCCGTTCCAGGCTTCCAGTTCCCCACCCCACCACACCAGCCCCCCACACACTCACGCTCTGTTCATAGCTGCCTCCCTCTTCCTTCTCAGCTGCCCGACTCTTATCATAGATTTTTGTCTCCAGAAATATTTGGAGAACGGTGCCAAAAGGAAATACACTCCATCTTCTTCTTCAGTTTTGCTAATACTGGCCAGTGTACCAGACAGACCTTGACCAAACGGCTTTGACCCCTTCGTGGGATCGCTCTTACTGAACTGCATTTGGCATCATGCCCTGGGTAGGCGTCCAGGCCGGCAGGAAGCAGCGGTCATGGGGAAGGACTGTCGTTTTTTATTGAAACGATGTTGTTAGATGTGCTGTTTATCGGTGTCTTCTTTAAGACTCCCCAAAGAGACATTTCTGGTAAGTTTAGACCAGGAAGAGCTGTCCTCGGCAACAACTGGTAGGTTTCTAACTTACAGACCCCAGGCATCTTCTGACTGCCGACTCACCGAATACTCCAGTAAATAAAATCTTTTTAAGGAAATAGCCAGAATACGTGATGTTCACGTTCCTGCCGACTAATGTCATCAAGTTAATGGGCTGCAATTGATCTTAGAATAAGATTATTCTCTGTCGCCGATCCTGAAACCTTCCAGAGACTTGAACTGTGATGGAGAGAAGTGTTTGGTTTGAAGCATTTCCATTTATAAGAGAGATTGATGCTTCCAAGTAGATGAGGAGGAGGCTTTATTTTTAGGAAATTTTTGCCTCGACTTTTCCTTCTCTCACCTACTCATATGATTTCAAGGATTTTTGCTTTTAGTTAATGGACAAGAAATTAAAGGTGATGAGGAGGTAAATGATAAATGTAGAAATTCTGCTGGTGGTAAGGCAGAGAGATTTCTCAGATAAAGAAAGGAAATAAATCTCAGGGACCATGAGGGTCCAGAGATTTTACTCTAGGTATTGAAATGTTCATTGGCTGATCTACTTTGTATCGGTAACGATTAATTAATGTGTAAACACTGGCATGATCACCTAAGCCCACTTTGACCTCAGGAAAGCTGTACTGGAGACAAAGCCCATGAAGTATGTGCAAAAGCCTTCAGCCAAGATTCGTATCTTACTGCATATCTGAAGATTAATTCATATCCATTGCTTATCATCATGTAATATGTGGTGGAAAGAACTTCTGTGATGGTATTGAATGGCACCTGGCTGGCTCAGTCGATGGAGCATGGGACTCTTAGTCTCAAGGTTGTGAGTTCAAGCCCCACGTTGGGTGTCGAGATTACTTACACATAAAATCTTTTTTTAAAAATAAACTAAAGTGGTATTGAATGTAAGAAATCCCCAAAGATTTTTCTCCTCTATAGTATGCTCCCAGGTAGAGTTGAATAAATCAGAGGGAAAAGGGCTATTTTGTAATGTACCTTTGTGAAAATCCAAACTTCCCATAAAATCAGAAATGTATTATAATATTAACACTCTTAAACTTAAAAATAAAATAACCTTTTAGTGCAAAAAGATATATACACACATTAACCTATAACCACGTTTCTAATATTAGATCATTTCCCAATCTGATTACTAAAACTTTTTATTCCATTGAAGAAATGAATAGCCTTTAATGTTATGGTAAGTTTTGAGGTTGTGTTTGGCCCAAAATACAGTAGTCATTTTTTTAAAGATTTTTTAAAGGTAATTCCTACCCACAAAGTTGGGCTTGAACTTATGACCCAGAGATCAAGAGTTGTACATTCCTCAGCTGAGCCAGTCAGATGCCCCAATGGTCATTTTACATTTTTTTAAGTTTTTAAAGTTTATTTATTTATTTTGAGACAGAGAGAGAGAGAGAGAGACAGTGTGAGTGGGGGAGGGGCAGATAAAGAGAGAGAGAATCCCAAGCAGGCTCCACACTGTTAGTGCAGAGCCTAATTTTGGGCTCGAACTCCTAAACCGTGAGATCATGACCTGAGCCAAAGTCAGATGCCTAACCGACTGATCCACTCAGGTGCCCCCAGTCATTTTTTTTTTTTTTTTAAGTAAATCTGGGACTCAAACCCAAGACGCTGAAATCAAGAGTCGCGTGCTTTACAGACTAAGGCAGCCAGGCACCCCGATTTTTTTAATGGGGGCTCAAAATCTAGGAAGTTTATAAAGAATTCCTAGATCACCATTCAGAACTTTTTTTTGGGTGTCCATTAAAGTTCTATAATCACTCTTTCATTCTAGTGTCTAAAACTCCTAGATTATATCATATAAATTGTTCACGAAATCATCTTTTTTGCGTGCAATCAAAATATTAAATAAGAGATTAATTTACAACTAATTGATCATAGCCAGTTACAGATTTCTTTATTCCTTCTCCACTGCTTCACTTGACTAACCTTGGGGGGAAAAAAAGAGAAAAAAGAAGAGATTAATGGAAAATTCTGGAATTGCTTAACATTTCAATATTTTAAATACAGTCAGTTCTTTTTTTTAATGTTTATTTATTTTTGAGAGAGAGAGACAGAGCACAAGCAGGGGAAGGGCAGAGAGAGAGAGAGAGAGAGACAGACAGAATCAGAAGCAGCCTCCAGGTTCTGAGCTGTCAGCACAGAGCCAAAATGGGGCTCGAACTCCAAGATCATAACCTGAGCTAGAGTTGGTCGCTTAACAGACCAAGCCACCCAGGCGCCCCAGTCAGCTCTTCCATACTTGTTTTGAAAACACAGATTCGTTCCACCACAATTGCTACATAGAGCAACATTTGAGTTTGAGTATGTGTGATTTCAGGGCGCCTGGATGGCCAGTTAAGCATCCAGCTTTGGCTCAGGTCATGATCTCACAGCTTCTGAGTTCAGCCCCATGTCAGACTGTGCTGACAGCTCAGAGCCTGGAGCCTGCTTCGGATTCTGTGTCTCCCTCTCTCTCTCTGCCCCTCTGTCACTCATATTCTCTCTCTCTCTCTCTCTCCCTCTCTCTCAAAAAGAAATAAACATTAAAAATGAACAGTAATGAACAGGGATCTGAAGACGGAATCATGTGCAGAGATTGGTAAAATCCAGATAATGTGAGCATGTTGACTTTTCCCAGAAGGGAGATGCAATTAATCGCCTCGTCTATTATATTTCTCTTTGTCTCTCTTTCAATTCACTGCTCCTCTCTGTCTGCCCAAGTGTCAAGTTTACCCTGTCTATAGACTAATTTCTAAAACTTCAGTGACTTTTTCTTTCCACGACTGGAAGATTTCAGTTTGTTTCTTTTTACCATCACTTGTTCCTACTTTGTTTCTGATGGCTTTTTATTTTTTTAAGACTTTTTAATTTTTTTTTAATGTTTATTCAATTTTTTGAGAGACAAAGAGAGACAAACAGAGTGTGAGCAGGGGAGGGGCACAGAGAGAGGGGAAAACACAGAACCCAAAGCAGTCTCCAGGCTCTGAGCCATCAGCACAGAACCCTATGCGGGGCTTGAACCCACAAACCGTGAGATCATGTCCTGAGACGAAGTCGGACGCTGAACCGACTGAGCCACCAGGTGCCCCAACTTTTTAAAAAGATTTTATATTTAGGGGTGCCTGGGTGGCTCAGCCGGTTGAGTGTCTGACTTCAGCTCAGGTCATGATCTCACGGTTCGTGAGTTCAAGCCCTGCATGGGGCTCTCTGCCTTCTGCTCAGAGCCTGCTTTAGATCCTCTGTCCCCCCCCCCCACCCCTCCCCTGCTCACTCTCTCTTTCTCTCTCTCTCTCAAAAATAAATGAACATTTAAAAAAATAAAATTTTATGATTCAGTGATCTCTACACCCATCGTGGGGCTTGAACCCACAACCCTGAGATCAAGAGTCGCACGCTCCATCGACTGAGCCAGCCAGGCACTCCTCTGATATCTTTTTAAATAATTTCTTGCTCTAGTTTAAAACAGAAGTCATTCCTTTTTGTATCTCCCTGAGCATGCCACATACATTTATTTTGAAGTCATTATCAGTCTGTTCCAGAGGGTGAACTGGGAGTGGATTCAGATTCCAATTTTTTATTCTCTTGGAAAGCTCTCTCTCTGTCTCTCTCTCTCTCTCATTCTGGGCTCACATCCCCACCCATCTAGTCTTTATGCAGTTGCTTCCACCTGCCCCCTGGCCAAGCCATAGTCTTACAATGACGTTTCAGGACTCCCCTGTCCCCTCGCGGTCTTCACGTTATGCAAAATCGGGTAACATGCCAACTGGTGACTGTGTTCTGAGGCCATCTCTGACTTCCTACCTTGTGGCTTATAAATGCCACCTCCCCAGGTGGCGGTCGGCCAGGGTTGTTTCTTTTTTTCCCCACTTCCTTTCATGACCTAGTCTGCCCTTCACTTCCAGCAGTGCGCCCGGCGTGAAGGCTCAACATTTTTAGTTCTCTCCAATCATTCCCACTGACTTCCAACCCCCCCCCCCCAAAAAAAAACAGCAAACCCGGGGCTGCGGTGTGCTCTCTGCTTTACATTTCCGCCCTTGCCATATTCCACCTCTTCCCCGCTTGATCTTTTCTATCCTCCAGCATCGTCTTACCTCTGAGCGTATCCAGGCATTTGGGGTTTTCTGTTTCAATAGTTTATGTGTCACTGCTGTATGTTTGGAGCAGAGAGGGTCCATCAAAGCATGAGCTCCTGATCTTATCCCTTCCCTCTCTTCTCTGCCCTGGGTTTTCATGTCTAGCGGCTACTATGCAGGGGAAGTTTGGGGTCTATTGACGGGATGGAGCATCTAGGCGTGCCTTGACAACCCATCGCTTACCAGCTAGTTTAATGAACTGCCAGATCTTTTTTTTTAATTTTTTTTTTTTAACGTTTATTTATTTTTGGGACAGAGAGAGACAGAGCATGAACGGGGGAGGGGCAGAGAGACAGACACAGAATCGGAAACAGGCTCCAGGCTCTGAGCCATCAGCCCAGAGCCTGACGCGGGGCTCGAACTCACGGACCGCGAGATCGTGACCTGGCTGAAGTCAGACGCTTAACCGACCGAGCCACCCAGGCGCCCCAAACATCCGACTCTTGATTTCAGCTCAGATCACGATCTCCCACTTCTTGAGACTGAGCCCCACACGGGGCTCCACGGCGTGCAGCCTGCTTAAGATTCTCTCTCTCCCTCTCCCTCTCCCTCTGCCCCTCCCCTGCTCACTCGCATGCCCTCTCTCTCAAAAAATAAAAATAAAAATAAACACAGAATTATAATAGCACACGCAGAATTACCATATGACCCAGCAATTCCACATCTGGGTATATGCCCAATAAAATCGAAAGCAGAGACTCGAACAGCTATGTGTATACTCATGTTTACAGCAGCATTGCTCATAATGGCCAAAAAGTAGAGGCAACCCGGGCGTCCCTTGATGTACGAATGGATAAACAAAATGCGCTATATCCACACAATACAATATTATTCAGCCTTGAAAAGGAAGGAAACTTCTGACACACAACACCACACGGATGAACCTTGAGGATGTGACGCTCGGTGGAAATGAGCCAGTCACAAAGAGACAAATAGTGTATGATTCCACTTGTGGGAGGTGCCTAGAATATGGGTCTGTCAGATTCATAGAGACCAACAGAAGAAAGGTGGCTGCCAGAAGCTGAGAGGGGAGAGGCATAGGGAGTGACTAAGATGAGGGGCACCTGGGTGGCTCAGTTGGTTAAGCGTCCGACTTCAGCTCAGGTCATGATCTCACGGTTCATGGGTTCGAGCCCCGTGTCGGGATCTGTGCTGATAGCGTGAAGCCTGCTTGGAATTCTTTGTCTCCCTCTCTCTCTGCACCCCTTTTTCTCTCCAAAATAAGGAAATATTTTTTTAAACTTTTTTTTTAATGTTTTATTTATTTTTGACAGAGAGAGAGAGAGACACAGAGCATGAGCAGGGGAGGGGGCAGAGAGAGAGGGAGACACAGAATCGGGAGCAGGCTCCAGGCTCCCAGCTGTCAGCACAGAGCCCGACACGAGGCTCGAACTCGCAAACCGAGAGATTGTGACCTGAGCCGCAGTCGGACGCTCAACCGACTGAGCCACCCAGGCGCCCCGTAAATATTTTTTTTTAAAAAGAAAAAAATAAATAAAATGATGAAGACAAAAATAAATTAAGTAAATAAAATGATTAAGATGGTGAATTTTGTGTTATGTGTATTTCGCCACAATTGAAAAAAGGAAAGAGCCACATGACAGAAATTTCCGTTCATTGCTCTGCTCAATAAACTTCTATTACACAAACATTCTCCAGATCCTCTGTTAGGCACTGTGGCTCCCAAGAGGACTTAGACACTGGCCCTGACCTCAGAGGAGAGGCGAGGCAGACATCTAAACAATGTGTGAAATAAAGTGCAGACAGGGGTCTGGGTCATAAAGTCCTATCAATGACATGAGGGACCCAGGGGAGCGAGTGGCCATTTCTTCTTGAGAAGCCACAGTGAAAGTCAGGAGAGCTTTCTAGAAAGCAGAACATGTGGCCTGAATCCTGAAACCTGCAGAAGTAGTCATCAAGCTTTGGGGGGTTTGAAAGGGAGAAGTTTGAGCCACGCCGGGGGCCTGACATATCCTGGTGCACTCGTGGCCATGCACTTGGCATTGCTGGTTCTAGGTGACAGAGGCATCCTGGGCTGGCAGCAGATACGGCTCTAAAAGGAGCCACAGGGGGCTTCTGGGCCTGGCGAGGTGTTTGGACACTCACTTGCGGGCAATGGACAGTGACTGGGAGGTGCTGAGCGGGGGACTGACTCAATCATATTGGAACGAGAGCAATCACTTGGTAACGCAAGACTAGCGATCCTATTTGTTCGTTGTTTCCAGGCTAAACAGCAACTGATAAGTAGCCAGAAGTCTAGTGTTTTCAGGCCTGCTCAGAAAGGATGATACACGTGGGCCTGTGAATCTTCAAATGCTTATTCAGACCCACATTGCTCATAATTGGAAGGAGGACTTAGGTCATGATCTCACGGCTGATGGGATCGAGCCCCGCATTGGGGTCTGTGCTGACAGCACAGAGCCTGCTTGGGATTCTCTCTCTGCCCCTCCCCCAAATTAACCATCTTTGCTTAATGTTCAAGAGCCTTGCATATTGCCAGTGAATCAGGAAATGAATACTTTGTACTGACAGCCACACACAAACCTGGAGTTCCCTGTCTGGGACTGCAGCCCAAACGCTGAAGCTCTTCCCAAAGATCCCCACGGAATGTGAAGGAATACCCATCCGCTGTAACCAGAAAAGCCATTTCCTCTGAAGTCAGAACAGCGCTGTTGGGTTTCTAGAAGATAAAACCAAAAACGTTTGGCATCCTAACGCTTTGCTGGATGACAGTACCTCCTGTTTTTACCAGGCTGCAAGGACTTCTCACCAGTTTTTCCCAGACACCCCATTTCCAGAAAACAAATATCCTTCTTAGGCGTCTGCCCACCCTCTTGTTTGCCATCTCCACACAGAACAGGGACTTTCCAGATGCTGACACACGTTGTCTCACGTTAGGCAAGGTATCCAAAAACAAAAACAAAAACTTATTTCTCACAGAAATTTCACAGAATCTGCACCAAATAATCCAGAAAGTGTGTTCTTTGCAAACAAGCTGGTATGGCTTTGAGATTCATATTGAGTGAAGTGAAAAGACTTAATAAAGCACGTCTCTGCGTGCTGCTGTGGCTGTGACGAGCACTTGGGGATCTAGCATGATTCTCGTCCTGGGCCTGGAGAGCCTGAGGGCTAGAGTTTGTATCACTCTGTTCTCTCTGGAACTTCAAGTCAGCCCCTCAGCTAAGCTGTCTGTCAATTTTGTGAGCAAAAACGAGCAGCGACTCCGTGAGTTTTCCAAGGGACAAAGTGTGGGCAGGTTGTTTCATTGCAGTTTTGTCCCAGGTTGACAGAAGATTCTGACCCATGCTCTCGTTGTCTAGAACAATGATTCTCAACTGGTGGTGGGGGGGGGGGTGATTTTGTGCCCCAGGGATATTTGGCAATATCTGGAGACATTTTTTATGTCATGACCGGGGCTGGGGGAAGACAAAGGAAGAAGTGTTACTGGCATCGGGTGGGTAGAGGCCAGGGATGCTCCTAAACGCCCTGCAATGCGCAGGGCGGCCTCCCTCCCTCCGTCAAAGAATTATCCAGTCTCCAATGTCAATGGCGTCAAGATCAAGAAATCTGCGTCTAGAATTAGAATCCAAACACCAGAGTGCCTAACATTTAGTGCTCTCAGAAAGTCAAACTTTCCTGCCCACCAAGATCATTCTCTCGTTTTGTAGTCATGGGGGTTATAGCAAAGTGCAAGGTTAGACTACACTTCCCAGCCTGCTTTGCAGTTCAGTATGAGCGTGTGACTAGTTCTCACCAATAGCATGTGACTTGAAGAGATTGCAAGATACGGCTTTGAAGAATTATCTTTCCCCTTCTGCTGGTAAGATGTAGATGATAACTAGGCTATGTTAGAACCATATATGGGATCCTGGGTCCCTGAGTCGCCCTATGGGAAAGAACCACCCATCAACTAAAGAGCACTTGCTGCAGTCTGCTAGGTGAATGAAAAACAAAGTCTTCTTGTGTTTGAGCCAATACATATTTTTGGGTCTTGTTTGTCATGGTCACTTAGCTCATCCTAGCTGATAAAGAGCCATTCCCCACAACCCCATTTTGGCCCTAGATGCCGAGACCCCTGAATGGGGCAAACATGGTGGGGATCTCTGCCCCTAGGGTTAGCTTGGGGTTCCCCCTCCTCTAAGTGGTAGGGCTGCATGTGTCAAAGCCCACTGTTGAGGGGTCCTTGCTTTGCTGTGTACAGTATTGACTCTTGGAGTAACCTGTGATATGATCCCAGCTCTATGTGACTTTGGTTACATCTGGCAGAACCTCAACAAGAAGCAGCTTTGGCAAAAAAAAAGGGGGGGGGCAGGGGGAGAGACTCAGGCAACCAAACCACAGGAAGCATCATGGCGGACCTGGCTACCAAGAGAGCAGGACTCTCTGTCTCCACCTCTTATCTCCACTGCTCTGGGTGTGTTGGCTTCATTCTCTCCTTCTGCAGTTAAACTTCTTCACACAAAGGGGAAGAGGCACCATCATCCTTGAACTCGTATCTTCACAATTGCCAGTCCAGAGAAGAAAGATCCTCCCTGCCTCCAGTTTGAAAAACTCTGGGAGGAACTTGGGTGGAGCGTTCCTGCTGTGGCTGGAGGCCAATGTTATCAGCAGGAGGTGAGGAATGGTGTTGCTCCTACACAAACCTTAGCCAGGTGGACCTTCTATTAACTTGAAATCTTCCCAAGGGCCCATCTTGCCTCTGATCCCTGAGCTAAGGAATCAGGGGGTAGCCTCAGGGTGTGAGCGGTTCACAGAATTCTTTTCCCACCACGGCTCCCCCAACTCCTACCTTTGGCAGCGAAGGTTGTCCCAAAAGTGACAGGGGAAAATTCTCTGCGCAAGATATGATAAATCATACAACACGATGGCTCCTGAAATCTGCTGTGTGCCAAAGCTGGGGATTTTTCAGCAAGATAAACCATGTATCTCAATCAATTTGTCTCCAGTTTCTACTGGTTCACCCTAGTCTGTTTCATTCATGGCGTATATCACACTTGTTTCTTGTCCATCTGCCCTACTAGAATGTAAGCTCCCTCAGGGCTGGGATCTTGTCTGTCTCGGTCCCTGCCTTGTCCCTCACGTTCGTCACAGTGCCCGGCATGACCCCTGCTTGTGATGTGTGCAAGAGAGTGAGCCTTTTGCCAAAGTTTGGAGCCTGCCATGTTTCGCTGAGGATCCATCCGCCCTTTCCTCTGTGTGTCGTGACTTAAATGTCTGTGGGATCTTCTTTGAATCTACTCTCGTTTGCGTGAACCCTTGCAGAAGTCTCTCTCTCAGACCAATGGCAGCTTTCTCCTTATTCTGGTGGGATTTCCCACTACTTTTCATCATTTCAGCGATAACTTGGGAGAAGGGGGTTCCTGGTACAAACAGAGGAGTCGAGGTTAGAGAGATACAAACTGATAAGACAGTGGCCACTCTTTGGAGATGGTGTTCATAGTCTCACCTCCCAAGTTTCTTCCATTCATTCCATATTTATTTAGGGGCGGGACCTCAAGTCACTCTCTGGAACCCAAAGTTCTAAGTCCTGGTGCTGACCTGTTCCCATCTGGTACTTTCTCCATCTGTGACTCCCACAGCACAATCGTCCTAACCCTGGGGGTTGGGTTTCTATCTCTTATTGCCAATTGTTAACTAGGGGGCGGAATATTCATTACTTAAGACAGGGATGCAGGATTTCATGCTTTCTTCCTTATTTGGTCGGGGGTTTCCTGTGAGGGCGCCCGCCATCTTGGGCCCATTTGGTTTGATCCGGCTTCTTGGAGAGTACTGCTCTGACCGGCCTCTGTCCTTCCGGAAAGCTGGCCGGTATTTCCTCCTTTTGGCTTCCAAGTGCCCTGTCAGAACCTAACTGCCTCCTCCAACGGCTTTGCTATCTTCACCCTTTGACATCACCTCCAGATGCTCTTCCAAGCTTCCCCTTCTTCCTCCAGCACATGAAGTGACACAATGCCCCACTGACCTGTCCTTGTCCATCTTCTCATCCCAGGTCACCTCATTCACTCACCGTTATGGCTAAATGTGGCCCTTCTCAACGGCACGTGTCCAGTTAGACCGGGGTCCGGCGTCTCCACAAAATGCGTCCCACACTCAACAGGTGTGGGACGGAAGTCATCTTCTCCCCACACTCTTGCTTGTTCCTCCAGCTTCTTCTCTTTCCCTTCGCATTTCCCTGCACCTCCATCCAACTTGTAGTCACGTCCTGTCAACACTGCATCCTCAGCATCTTTCTACGACCCTACGGCTCCCTCCTGGCTACCCTCCCTTCGGCTCCCGCCTGCCTTTCCATCTCCTTACCTCCAGTTCCGCACTCCCATTAGCCACCCCCACACCTCCTCTAGAATAATCTTCCCCCAACACAGGAGTGGCGTTTCGCTCTCTGACTTCAACTTTTCAACACTTCAGTACCTTGACGGCAGGATGAAGCACCAAATCCTTGTCCCCTAAGGCCTTTCGTGGCCAGGCCCCTGCCCACCTCTCCAACCTCCTTTCCAGCCCTTGCACCCATATTCCAACTCTATGGGACTATTGCAGGTGCCCAATGTGCCTCATTGCAGAATGCCTCTCCTGAGTCAATCTGGAAAATGCCACCCATCTTTTTTGTTTTTAATGCTTCTTAAACAGTTTATTTTTGAGAGAGAGAGAGAGAGAGAGAGAGAGAGAGAGAGAGAGAGAGGCAGAGTGCGAGTAGGGGAGGGGCAGAGAGAGAGGGAGACACAGAATCCGAAGCAGGCTCCAGGCTCTGAGCTGGCAGCACAGAGCCCGACACGGGGCTCGAACTCATGAACTGCGAGATCATGACCTGAGCTGCCCAGGGCCCCAGTGCCACCCATCTTTCAAGTTTTATTTTGGGGGGCACCTGGGTTACTCAGACAGTTAAGTGTCCAACTTTGGCTTAGGTCACGATCTCATGGTGCATGGGTTCAAGCCCTGTATCAGGCTCTGTGCTGACAGCGGGGAGCCTGGATTCTGCTTCAGATTCTGTGCAGGTGTGTGTGTGTCTCTCTCTCTGCCCCTCCCCTGCTCACATTCTGTGTCTCTCAAAAATAAATAAACATTAAAAAATTTTTTTAATAAAGTTTTCTTTTTCTTTAAGTTTATTTATTTTGAGAGAGCAAGCGAGCAAGGGAGGGACAGAGAGAGAGAGAGAGAGAGGGAGGGAGAGAGAGAATCCCAAGCAGGCTCCCCACTGCCAGCACAGAGCCCGATGCGGGGCTCAAACCCACAAACCATAAGATCACGATCTGAGCTGAAATCAAGAATCAGACGCTTAACCGACTGAGCCACCAGGTGCCCCTGACGTTATTTTTCATTTAAAGAACCTCTACCTCCAACGTGGGGCTTGAACTCATAACGCTGAGATCAAGAGTCGCATGCTCTACCATCTGAGCCAGCCAGGTGCCCCTCACCCATCTTTAATAACCAGTTCCTCGGAACACCTCTCCGGCACCCTCTTCCTTCTTTACGACTCACTGCACCCCACCCTGTGTTCATCCCCATCAGAGGCCCTGTAACACTTCATTTCACGTATTGGATTACAAGTCTGTCTGCCCTGCCAGACGATAAATTTCATGACACATAGTAGGCTTTCAATAGATGCGCCATGAATATTATACACACATGGACTCTGCGAAAGGGAGACCGAATACAAATAAAAATACACACACCCAGTGTATATCACGGACACGGATTCCAGACACCGACTTTCCGCGAGGTGATGAACCCGTGGGATTTTTCTTCAAAGCGAGCCCCCAGGGAGACATCACTTCTCCCTTCCCCTCAATGGCCAAACACCAGCAAAACAACGTCAACTGCCTCCTGGGCCTCCCGGATGACTCACTGGAGAGCTTTCTTGGGGAGGCGTGGGAAGAGATGATGGTTGACAAAAATAACCACAAACATTTGAAGCATCACCGACCGACGGAGCCTCTGTCTGTGGGGTGAACAACAGGGGCGAATCGCAAGGTTTCTCCCAGGCAGGGCAGCAACCCTCCTTCCAGCACAAGTGGTCCTCAAACACTCACGTGGGCAGAGACCCAGACGAACGTAGGGCAAGTGAAATTCAACGGCCCCTGTTCCTATGCAGTCAGCCACTCATGTTCAATGTGCCCGTTCTTGGTAAATGACGAAGGAAGCACCCGTGTGAGCAGTGATGACTGAACCTCATCAAGCTGATAATTCCCTCCGTGTCTTTTTAAGTTGTTTCGAAGGGCTTTCCCCACCCCGTACATCATCTCGTTCGAAGAGCACATCAACCAGGACAGAGGGGTGATTTTACAGACGAAGAAAAAGACTCAGGGAGAATCAGTGATTTGCC